>NC_045611.1:42865249-43167727 GCF_009762305.2 Zalophus californianus
ACCCCAAGTTTTAAAAGTTCTTTACAGATTTTGGATACTAAACAGTTATGTCTTTTGTAAATATCTTCTCCCATTCTGTCAGTTGCCTTTTAGTTTTGTTGATTGTTTCCTTTGCTGTGCAGAAGCTTTTTTTTTTTTTTTTTAAGATTTTATTCATTCATTTAAGAGAGAGAGCACAAGCAGGGGGAGAGGCAGAGGGAGAGGGAGAAGCAGACTCCCCGCTGACCCGGGAGCCTGATGTGGGAATCAAGCCCAGGACCCGGAGATCATGACCTGAGCCGAAGGCACACGCTTAACCACCTGAGTCACCCAGGTGCCCCTGTGCAGAAGCTTTTTACCTTGAAGTCCAATAGTATATTTTTGCTTTTGTTTCCCTTGCCTCAGGGGACATATCTAGTAAGAAATTGCTATGGCTGATATCAGAGAGGTTGCTGCCTGCGTTCTCCTCTAAGATTTTGATGGTTTCAAGTCTCACATTTAGGTCTTTAATCCATTTTGAATTTATTTTTGTGTATGGTGTAAGAAAGTGGTCTGGTTTCATTCTTTTGCATGTTGCCATCCAGTTTTCCCAACACCATTTGTTGAAGAGACTCTTTTTCCCATTGGATATTCTTTCCTGCGTTGTCAAAGATTAGTTGACCATATAGTTGTGGGTCCATTTCTGAGTTTTCCGTTCTGTTCCATTGATCTATGTGTCTGTTTTTGTACCAGTACCAGACTTTGTTGAGGGTTTTTACCAAGAATGGATGCTGTACTTTGTCAAATGCTTTTTCTGCATCTATTGAGAGGATCTTGTGGTTCTTATCCTTTCTTTTATTAATGTGGTGTATCATGTTGATTGATTTTGAATATTGAACCACCCTTGTGACCCAGGAATAAATCCCACTTGATCATGGTGAATGATTCTTTTAAGTATTGTTGGATTTGGTTTGCTAGTATTTTGTTGAGAATTTTTGCGTCCATGTTCATCAGGGATTTTGGCCTGTAGTTCTCTTTTTTAGTGGAGCCTTTGTCTGGTTTTGAAATCAGAGTAATGCTGGCCTCATAGAATGAATTTGGAAGTTTTCCTTCCATTTCTATTTTTTGGAATAGTTTGAGAGGAATAGGTATTAACTCTTATTTATTGATTGATTTACTTACTTATTTTTAAGTAGGCTCAATGCGGGACTTGAACTGATGACCTGAGATCAAGTCCTGAGCTGAGACCAAGAATTAGATGCTTAACCAACCGAGCCACTCAGGTGCCACAGGTATTAACTCTTTACATGATTAGTAGAATTCCCCTGCTAAGCCATCTAGCCCTGGACTTTTGTTTGTTGGGAGATTTTTGATTACTGATTCAATTTCTTTGCTAGTTATCAGTCCGCTGAAGTTTTCTATTTCTTCCTGTTTCAGTTTTGGTAGTTCATATGTTTATAGGAATATATCCATTTCTTCTATATTGTCCAACTTGTTGGCATATAATTTTTCATTTTATCCTCTTATAATTGTTTGTATATTTGGGGTATTGGTTGTTATTCTCTCTCATTTGTGATTTTTATCCATGTGGATCCTTTCTCTTTTCCTTTTAGTAAGTCTGGCTAGGGGTTTGTCAATTTTATTATTTTTTTTCATAGAACCAGCTCCTGATTTCATTGTTCTACTGGGTTTTGTTTGTTTGTTTCTATATCACTTATTTCTATTCTAATCTTTCTTATTTCCCTTCTTCTGCCGGCTTTAGGCTTCATTTGTTGTTCTTTTTCTAGCTCCTTTAGATGTAAGGTTAGGTTGTTTATTTGAGATTTTTGTTGCTTCTTGAGGTAGGCCTGTATTGCTGTGTACTTCCCTCTTAGGACTGCTTTTGCTGCATCCCAGAGGTTTTGGACTGGCATGTTTTTATTTTCATTTGTTTCCATGTATTTATTTTTAAACCCAGTCTTTGGTTTAAAACCTAGTTTGTCTGGGGGTGCCTGGGTGGCTCAGTTGTTAAGCGACTGCCTTCGGCTCAGGTCATGATCCCAGGGTCCTGGGATTGAGCCCCACATTGGGCTCCCTGCTTGGGAGGTGGGGAAACCTGCTTCTCCCTCTCCCACTCCCCCTGCTTGTGTTCCCTCTCTCGCTGTGTCTCTCTCTATCAAATAAATAGATAAAATCTTAACAAAAAAAAGTCTAGTTTGTCTAAGTGTGGCTACTCTGGCTTTCTTTTGACATCCATTGACATGGTAAATGGTTCTTCATCCCCTCACTTTCTTTCTTTTTTTTTTTTTTAAGATTTTATTTATTTGAGAGAGCGAGAAAGAGAGAGAGAGAGAGCAAGCACATGAGAGGGGGAAGGGTCAGAGGGAGAAGCAGACTCCCCGCTGAGCAGGGAGCCCAATGCGGGACTCGATCCTGGGACTCCAGGATCATGACTTGAGCTGAAAGCAGTCGCTTAACCGACTGAGCCACCCAGGCGCCCCTCTTTTTTTTTTTAAATTTTATTTATTTATTTGAGAGAGAGAGAGAGAGAGAGAGAGAGAATGAGCAGTGGGAAGGGGCAGAGAGAGGGAGAGAAGCAGACTCCCCACTGAGCAGGGAGCCCGACATGGGGCTCGATCCCAGGACCCAGAGATCATGACCTGAGCTGAAGGCAGATGCTTAACTGACTGAGCCACCCAGATGCCCCATCCCCTCACTTTCAATCTGCAGGTGTCTTTAGGTCTCAAATGAGTCTCTCGAAAGCAGCATATAGAGGGGTCTTGTTTTTTTTTACCTATTCTGACACCCTGTGTCTTTTGATTTGAGCATTTAGTCCATTTACATTTAGAGTGATTATGGAGAGATATGTATTTAGTACCATTTTATTACTTGTTTTGTTGTTCCTGGAGATTTTGTCTGGTCCTTTCTATCCTTGTCACTTTTGGTCTTTCTTTTCCACTCCAAGAGTCCCCTTTAATATTTCTTGCACGGCTGGTTTGGTGCTTATGAACTCCTTTAGTTTTTATTTGTCTGGGAAACTCTTTATCTCTCCTATTTTGAATGACAGTCTTGCTGGATAGAGTATTCTTGGCTGCAGATTTTTCCCTTTCAGCACTTTGAGTATAAGATGCAATTCTCTTCTGGCTTGCCAAGTTTCTGTGGAGAGATGTGCTGTTAACCTTATTGGTCTTCTCTTGTAAGTTAAGGACTTCTTTTGTCTTGCTGCTTTTAGGATTTTTTTCTTTATCTCTTCTTTTTGCAAATTTCACTACAATATGTTTTGGTGTTGGCCAGCTTTTGTTGATTTTGATGGGCGTTCCCTGCGCCTCCTGGATTTGGATGTCTCTTTTCTTCCCCAGATTAGGGAAGTTTTCAGCTATAATTTTATTTTTATATGCAACTATTTTCATGAGTGTATATATATATATATATATATATTTTTTTTTTTTTTTTTAAGATTTTATTTATTTATTTGACAGAGTGAGACACAGCGAGAGAGGGAACACAAGCAGGCTTCCTGCTGAGCAGGGAGCCCGATGCAGGGCTCGATCCCAGGACCCTGGGATCATGACCTGAGCTGAAGGCAGATGCTTAACAACTGAGCCACCCAGGTGCCCCCAGCTATAATTTCCTCAAATAAACCTTCTGCCCCTTTATCTCTCTCTTCTTCTGGGACTCTTATTATACAAATGTTATTACATTTGATGGAGTTACTGAGTTCCCTAAGTCTACTTTTGTGATCCAAGATTTTTCTTTCTATTGTGCAGCTTCATTATTTTCCCTAATTCTATCTTCTATATCACTTATTCATCCCTCTGCTTCTTCCATTCTTGTGGTCATTACATCCAGTCAGTGGGATCTCGGTTATTATATTTTTCATTTCAGCCTGATTGGTTTTCAGCTTTTTTATCTCTGTGGTAAGGATGTCCCTGATGTCTTCTATGCTTTTCTCAAGCCCAGCTAGGATCCTTATGATTGTTGCTTATGATTGGATCAGACATATTACTTATATCTATTTCAATTAGATCCTGGCCGTGACCTTTTCTCGTTCTCTGTTTTGGGATGAATTCCTCCATCTTGGCATTTTGTCTAGGTCTCTGTTTTGTTCTCTGTGTTAGAAACGCCTGTTATGTTTCTGCTCCTGAGAGTAATGGCTTTACAAAGAAGAGGTTGTATACTGTCGAGGGCCTGGCGCTGCAGGAAGGGTCTCTGGTATGTGCTGCAAGCCCCCAGCAGCTGTTACAGCTGCTCTTTCCCTCAGGTCGGTTCCCTACAGAGTTTCTTCTTGCCTCTAGGGGGGAGTGCTTGGACCTTGGCAGCTTGCTAAAAGAGACCTGATGCTATTTCCACCACAACTGAAGCTTTGCAGAACTCTGTGGTCCGTAGACATGGTGCGTGTGGAAGCTTGTGCTTGTCTGCCAGGGGAGGGGCCTAGCGCAGGGTGCAGGGCTTGGTATAAGCAGGGTAGGCAGCCAGTGCTGTTTACTGATGTTGGCTTACACTAAGCGGTGGAGGAGGTAAATGGTACCAGCCTGCTCCTTTGTCCCTGGAGAGAGGAGTCTGTGCTTGCTGCTCTCGGGGAAGCGCTTTCAGAGGAGCAAGTAATATCCCCTTGTGCGTCACGGGCATTTTCAGATCACTGAATCCAGTCCGTCTCTGGGTTGCCTGCCTGCCTGGAGCAGTGCAGCATGCCCTGGGCTCTACGCTAGCCAGGCCTGCTGCCTTTTAAAGTTCTAAACTTCAGGCACCTGGGGTGGCTGGGACCTGCACTGGTCTTCTGGGAAAGGGACTTTCTGCTCCAGGACTGATGCAGGTTTGACCCAGAAGGGCAGGCATGCCAGATGCAGGGATGTGGGATTTAGCAAGCAGGCTAAACCACCAGTGTCCTGGTTAGTTGCCATCAGCAGGTATGTCTGCACCGATGCTGAGGGGCAGGGGAGGGAAATGGCACCTGCTGGTTCTTTTGTCACCGGAGAGGCAATGCCACCTCTCACAGATGTTCTCCAAAAAGTACAGTTTCTTCCCATGCCCCTTAGGTAATCCTTAATTCGTGCCTTCTGCCCCAGGGTTTTGCTTGCCTCTGCTGAGGCGTAGGGCAGCATCCTCAGTGGCCTATCACAGCCAAGCCCAGGGACCCCTGAAATTCTAGTCTTTGAGCCCCACTGGTTGCAAAAACTGACGAAATTCAGCCTCTCTCCTCTTCAGAGCCAATGGCTTTGGGGAAGTGTTCTCCTTGTGCATATCCTTGCGTGGTCTTCTCTCTTATGCCTTTCTCTGCAACCAGGGCTCCCTCCCCTCCACAGCACCCATGATCCATTTCTCCCCCAAACCACGTCTCTGCACTTCCTACCTCCTTGAAGTGGCCTCTTCTCTCCCTCTAGTTGTGTAGTTTGTTCTGTCAGTTCTCAGGTTGATTTCTTGAGTATTCAGAATGATTTGATAATTATCTAGCTGTGTTTGAGGGACAAGGCAAGCCTAGGATCCTCCAACTATGCCGCCATCTTAGCTGCCCCCTTGAGTTGTATGAGTTCTTTATGTATTTTAGACGTTAATCCACTATTGGATATACCGTTTGCAAATATCTTTTCCCATTCACTAGGTTGCCTTTTTGTTGGTGGTGGTGGTGTCCTTCACTGTGCAAAAACTTTTTAATTTCAGTCCTATTTATTTTTGCTTTTGTTGTTCTTACCTGAGGAGACAAATCCCCCCAAAATATTACTAAGACTGATGTCAAAAAGCTTACTGCCTATTATTTCTTCTAGGAATTTTATGGTTTCAGGTCTTACATTTAAGTCTTTAATCCATTTTTAGTTTATTTTTGTATATGGTGTAAGAACGTGGTCTGGTTTCATTCTGTTACATGTAGCTGTCCAGTTTTCCCAACACCATTTGTTGAAGAAACTGTCTTTTCCACCCCGTATGTTCTTGCCTCCTCTCTGTGGGTTAATTGACCGTTTAAACATGGGTTTATTGCTGAGCCCTGTATTCTGCTTTTGTTCCAGTACCATATAGTTTTGATTCCTGTAATTTGTAGTGTAGTTTGAAATCATTCAAAGCCATTCAAAGGCTCTTGCTATGAGTTCTTAGTGTCTCTTGACTCTTCACTTGCTTGGTGGAGCCTGTTCCCTTGATGCTTCTCCCATTTGGTTTCCTGTGAGTATAATAAATCTTTTAATTACATATGTCTCTTTGAGTATAATTTCCACAGTCATGTTGAACTGATCCTTAAACACCTGTTGGGGGGGGACTTACTCCCCCATTTATGACACACCCAGCCAGCCCCTATGACAGTCTGTGGGAGCAGTCAGCTGTGTCCCTGTGCTTAGCCCTTTTTGGAGCACTTTATCTTTAAGTCCTGCTAAGCACCCCCTTCGGTCTTCTCCCACTATTCTCCTTCTCCATCATTTTGTTGAAATCGCAAATCCTCTAATGAGCCCCTTCTAATTCTCTTTGGTATGTGAGGTGGTCAGTTTTAATATTTTTTTTTTATCCCCCATTGGGTTTGGTCACTGGTAGGAGAGGACATAAGTGGAGATGTCTAGCCCACCATCTGTAAGTGGTTTTATTACTAGTGGTGTGTTGACATGGTGCCATGTGTTCTTTTGCTTGGACGTGTTTCTACTTTGGGCTGCCTTCCTGTTAGCTCAGTGTGGCCAGGACCCTGGCAGTGAAGGCCAGGATAGCTAGCTCTGAGGAGGTGTTGACTGGCGTCTTGGAGAGGTAAGGGGCTTGGCCTGTGAAGCAGTAAGCAGATATCTGCCTTCACTTTGTGATTGCCCCCTTCAACGTGCATTCCAGGACCTGCAGTTCCCGGGGGTCTTGAAGGTCTGAACTGGATAAGGAGTATTAACTGCTCCAAGAGATGCTTCCAGCCAAGCCAACACTCTGTAGTGGTTTCCAAACACTTTCCATGTGAGAATCTCACCATCCACTGGAAAACAAGTAAATATCGCTTCCCTTTAAAATTGTCTTTCTGCAAAGCACTATGAAGGCAGCCCTGGGAATTGCCAGTTAAAAAAAAAAAAGTCTGTTCTATTTTGATGAAAATGTCTTATTTTGCATTTTTTAAAGAGTTTATTTGAGAGAGAGAGGGAGAGAGGGAGAGAGCATGAGCAGGGGGAGGGGCAGAGAGAGAGAGGGAGAAGCAGACTCCCCACTGAGCGGGAAGTCCAATGTGGGGCTCCATCCCAGGACCCTGAGATCATGACCTGGGCTGAAGTCAGACACTTAACCGACTGAACCACCCAGGTGCCCTTTATTTTGCATTTTTTGGTAATTTATGAGGATGAACATCTTTTCTATGTGATGGCCGTGTGCCTCTCTTTCCTGTGATTTTCCTATTTATGCCGCTTTCTTCAGTTCTTTCGTATAGGGTTTGAATGTTCTGAAACGTTTATTCTCAAAGAACTTTCAGAATCAGTTTATCACATAACAAAAGAGAATAAATATGTGGTAGAATTTTGACTTGAAATGGTTTCAAATTCTAGATTACTTTGGGCATAATTACTTTTTTTTCCATTTATAAAAGCTGTTATATAGCAGTGATGCTTTATGGATTAGGATCTTAATATGCCTCACTTCTTTTTCTGGCTCTGTGTCATTGGTCCAAATTCCAGAATGGTGACAGTCAATAGGGGAGGTGTGTTTGCTCTTCTGCTGGCTATGATGGAAAGGCTGCAGAGAAAGGTCAAGTCCAGTCTTCACTGTCAGTCTGGTTTTGGCTGTGGATTTCCTGACTATAATTGTGGGTTTGTGATGAGATGTCTGGCTGACTCTGTGAGTGTCTGAGGGAGAGGTCTGGTGTGGGGCTGAATGGTGTGGGGGCTGCAGGATCGGGGTAGGGGACTCTTCCTGATAGGACATGGTCTGAGTGACTTGCCAAGGGGGAAATGCACTGCAAACAGACCGCAGGAATGAGAGGCCAAGGTCTGAGGGCAGAGCTGAGGGCAGATTTCATCTTTGTGACAGAAACACAAGGAAGACTGCAGCAGATAAGCGTGGGACCAGGGAGGACTGCAGGGTGGCCCAGGCCCATGAGCACAGGCCCGGGGAGCTGGATCTTTGCTCTTCTCCTTTTGTCTGCCTTCCTTCTCTGTCCCGGAGAGCGCTACTGGGCTGCCCTCCCGAAGCTGAGGGTTCTCAGCGACAGGAGGGTCATCCTCCGGGACAGCTGGGGTGCTGCCTGAGGACATGAGGCCCCTCTGGGCCTCCCAGGGCCGGGGGGATTGTGGCCCTGACGCACTTCGGCACCTCGGAGGGTGGTGTTTGGGTACCTGCCAAACACTCACCTGTCTGTGCCCAACCGCTCAAGTATGTCCCATCAGCCCACACCCAGTACACATGCTTGTCCCCAACTGCCCATGTCATGCACATCCATCACACACCTGCCACATGACTGGTCACATGACTGCCTCATGGAACCCTCTCGTACTCGCCTGAAGTTCACCACCACACAGGTCACCTCAGTTGCATGACATAGACTGATGACAGACTTTTCTGTGACAGTGCCTGGGCCAGGGTTAGGGTTTGTACCTTTACCTCTGAGGTCCCTGATGGTGGCGGTGGCTGGAAGCAAGGGAAGTCACCCTGCTTGAGACTCTCTGCCTTTTATTCCACTTTATGGAATGTGGTGACCTTTGAGTTGAGCCAAGAGGGGATGAAGATTTCCAGCACGCTCAGCCAGGCTCCCTCTGATTCTCTGTGCAAGTCTGCCCATGGGGCCTGAGTGCTGGCTAGATTCCTCGGTTCTGTGGGTCTCAGACAGGTACTGTCGTCCCTGAAGCCAGACAGAGGCATGGAAATTGCCAATTCAGAACCCATCCCTCCACTGCTCTGCTCACAGTTTCTCTGTGCCCCTGCTTTGCTTAGCTCTACTCCCTATACGTCCCCTTCTTTGCCTGTTCTCTGGTCCTTGGGTGGAGGGTTCACACTGAGCCTGGGGAGGAAGGCTGCATCAGGTTTGGGGGAGATGGTGTGATTGAGGGCATCATACATGTGGGACGGTGAGGCGGAGGCCTAACTCTGACTGGGGATAATTTTAGCAACCTTCGGAGCAAAGGTTGACCCTGACTCTCTTATTCCCTCCCCGGGGGTGAGGGGCAATTACACTGACCCTGTTCCCCTTCACAGCAAGACTAGGCTATTCTTCTGGTCTCCACTTCCACAGCTCACGTTTTACCGCTTGGCTTTCATTCCCACATCCATGCTGCAGTGGCTCCTGGGGAGGTCCCTGCTGGCCTCTGGTTATCAGCTGGGTACTGCCTTGACCTCATCTGGGGAGAGCTTTCTCCACCAAGGCTGTGGTAGAGTATTACTGAGAGAAGACAATACAGACACGGTATGTTTTAGAGAGAGATTTGATAGGCGACCTGGCAGGTTTGTTGTGAATGGTGAGGGAAAGGGGCTCTGGGGGTACCATTTACTACAATGGGGAAGAATTCCCATGGTTAGGGGGAAAAAGGGTATTTTGGGGGAAATTTGGAATTACATTTTGGACTTTGGACAGATATTCGAGTGCATCTAATAGGAGATTTCAAGTAGGCAGTTAGCTATGAGTTTGGAACTCCGATCTGGAGTGGAGGTATAAAATTGAGAGTTAGTGCCGTAAAGATGGTGTTTTAATATAAGAACATCTATGAGATGATGTGGGGACAGAGAGAAGAAAGAGAAAGGAGTGGGTACAAAACATCACTTGTGCACCACTTTGAATCGTATCAGCCTCACCTGTTACCCTGGCCACTGCTGGGACTACCAGATCAATAAAAGTTTAGATGATCTCTAGACTTAGGAAATGCTTCGCTTACCATCATTTTACAACAAATGAAGCATGCCAGTTGTCTCATGTTCATTAAAGTCACTGGTCTTGCTATGTTCCCCCTCAACCAGAAGCAGTTGATTTGATTGCCTGGTCTTTTGAAGACTCAGGTACACTGGTTGGGCACTGACACATTTCTGGGCTGGTAGAATGTCCTCCGGGATACAATGTGTGCTCTAAATCAGCAACCGGTGTGTGAATAACCAATCAGCTGACTGGAGGAGGCACATCAGCACTTCTTGCGGTCTTCCTGCCAGTTTTTTTCCCATAGCCTAGAATCCTGAGTCTGAGGTTCTGAGGGGTTGCTGGTAACATGGAGAGATTTGAACTCTGGGAGGTCGCTTCTGGTTGTCCTGGGCAGGGGGCTTAATGGATGAGTCTGGAGGAAGGATGCCATATCCCAGAAAGATGCTAGTGCCAAGGTCAGCACTTAGGGGTCCCGAACATTTGAGGGGAAATAACCTCTATGAGGTGGGCAGGTTGGGGCCAGGAGGTTGAGTCTTAAGTAGGATGCATAGGATGTGGGTGAGCCTTGAGGGAGGTGTTGGGAGTGCTGGATAAAGCCAGAGAGTGGGTCATTGAGAGGTAGGAGGCCAGCTCTGAGCTGGCAGGGATCCTGGCAAAAGGTTTAGCCCAGAGCTCCTGGGAGGCTGTTGGATGGCGTGGGAGGTCTGAGGGGGCCTCTGTTGCAACCAAATCCCTAAAATCTCCCTCAGCTTTCCCTGCTATTTTGCTCGGCCCAGGGAACCAGAGGAGAACTGGTTCTCATGATCCAGGGGAGATGTGTAGAGACCGATGCCCCACAGTAAGCTGGAGGGAAGTGAAGGAGAAACAGGAGCTGACAGGATGGGCTGGGGCTTTGCCAGGCAGCTCAGGTAAAGAAGGGAGGTGTAGGCAGGAGCCAGAATGTGCTGTGGCCTAGAGGCCTGAAACTATTGGTCATGTTCTAAACACTGTGGGTGGTTTGGGTGATGGATGAGAAAAGTGGCCAGAGGCAGGTAGGTCTCAAACGATCTTCAAAGCGTCTGCATTTCATCCTGGGGAAGGGTGATCAGGTATCCCTGAGGGGTTTGAGTGGAGAACAGGCTGCTCAGATGTAAGTTTAAGAAAGTTCACTCTGGCAGCTGTGGTGAGTAGACGTAGGGAGTTGAGCCTGGGGGAAGGAAGCAATTGCCATCATTCGGGTCATAGTCAACAAGCATGAAAAATCATTCACTCTTTATTTGCTCTTTTTTTTTTCTTTTAAAGATTTTATGTATTTATTTGACAGAGAGAGAGAGAGAGAGCACAAGTAAGGGAAGGAGCAGCTGAGGGAGAGGGAGAAGCAGGCTCCCCGCTGAGCAGGGAGCCTGATGCGGGACTTGATCCCAGGACCCTGAGATCATGACCTGAGTCGAAGGCAGATGCTTAACCGACTGAGCCACCCAGGTGCTCTAATCATTGATCTTTTGAATGCAAACAATTTTGAACCCATGAAGTGTGGCTCTAGGGTCCATGCTCTTAACCATTACATCATACTGCCTCTCCAGCTTCTTTCTTGGAAGGAATGCCTGGATCCAGACATTCTGTGCATGAAAGGGATAGGGAAGTGAGATTAGAGATTTCAGTGGTTCCACATAGAAATTTCCCACCCATTGCTTCTTTTTGGCTTTGCAGCTTTATTTACTCTTACCCACTGCACTCCCCAGCGCCTCGGAAGCCCAAACCTCTTTGGGATTCTGTAGAAAAAATTGGCTTTTCCCTTACTTATTAGATGTGGCTTTCTCTGCCTGGGGTTAGCACATCTTTCTCTGCTTTCTATTCTCTGAAGACATGTCATTTTTATTTATTTTTTATTTTTTATTTTTTTGAGAGACAGAGGGAGAGAGAGAGAGAAACCCCGGGATGGGCAGAGGGAGAGGGAGAGAGAGAACCTGAAGCAGGCTCTATGCCCTGCATGGAGCCTGACACAGGGCTCGATCTCATGACCCTGAGATCATGACCTGAGCCAAAATCAAGAGTCAGAGGCTTAACCGACTGAGCCACCCAGGCACCTGATTCTCTGAAAACATGTTATATTCAACCACCTGGTGATAATCCCTGTACTATTCCTTTTGTCCATGTGGGTTCATACTTTTAAATTCTTTTACTGTCTTTTTCATGGGACTATGAGAAGGAAAAGAGAACCAGAAATTTATTTTTCACTGTTTTTTTTCCACTTAATAGCATTTACTGAGAGGTGGGGTGTTTTGTAAGCCTGGGCTGATGCAGTGAGCACATTGTGCACCACACTGGACAGTAGTACACAGTCTCCTTGGACTTTAATGATCAGCCTGCAGCCCGTTTTGCCTTATTCCTCCTGGGCTCCTTTCAGTGTCTCCCTTAGTCTAGAGCTTCCCCAGTAATCTCGGGCCTTGCTTTATTTTTTTTTTTCCTGGGCACCTAGACCAAAATGGGTTAGATATCCTTCTGATTTATTCTTATGTCTTCTGTGCCTCTCTTGAAAGAATGTAGTATGGGCTAGCCCCTCATGGCCTCAGTATGGAAGAAACTCCTCAGGCTTTTCCAGTCTTTTCCTCTTGCCGCCTTCACCAAACGTCTTCTCCTCTACTTGGTTGCCTTTCCTTTTTGGTCAGGAAGCTGGATGTAGGTCACCTGGTCAGTTTGTGTTCCCACCAAGGGAGACCCAGACACGAGGACTTGGGGGCAGGCAGTTTATTTGGGAGGTGATCTCAGGGTGCTCAGGTGAGGAAACTCAGGGAAGTGAAACAGGAAAGTGAGAAAAGCCAAAAGGCTGGGCAGCTGGGACTCAAGACCACCGGGCACCTTATCAGAGACGGGGTGGAATTCACCTCCATAACTGAGTCGAGGAGGCTGGGATCTGTATTGTTTGAGGGTTCCCTGTGGGCATAAACTCCTTCACACTCTCAGAGTGAGCCTAAGAGTTGTTCAGCAAGCTCCCAGGTGGTGGGGAAGGCCAGTGAACAGTGAAGGGAGATGCAGGTGTTTGAGGAGGGACGATGTCTCCAAGAGGGGATTATCTGCCACAGCTTCAGGTGAACTTAGGTGGGACTACGTGCAAGTGGGGCGGGGCTTTTATGATCTCAGAGGCAAGGTCATGTGAGAATCTGAGATCAAAAGCCTCAAGTTTCTGACATTCACCTTTCAAGCCATCAAAGTTTGGATGTCAGACAGAATAGGATTTAGAAGGGCATCTGAACTTGACTTGTTTTTTTTTTTTTTTAAGATTTTATTTATTTGACAGAGAGAGAGAGAGACAGAAGAGAGGGAACACAAGCAGGGGGAGTGGGAGAGGGAGGATCCTGGCCTGAGCCAAAGGCAGACACTTAAAGACTGAGCCACCCAGGTGCCCCGCTTTTTTTTTTTTTTTAAGATTTTATTTATTTGAGAGAGAGAGAGAGCACAAGTGCGGGGGGGCGGGCAGGGGAGAAGCAGACTCCCCGCTGAGCAGGGAGCCTGAAGTGGGACTCGATCCTAGACCCCTGGGATCATGACCTGAGCCGAAGGCAGACGCTTAACTGACTGAGCCACCCAGGCGCCCCTGCACTTGATTTTTTAAAAATTTTTTATTGTTACGTTAATCACCATACATCATTAGTTTGTGATGTAGTGTTCCATGATTCATTGTTTGTGCATAACACCCAGTGCTCCACGCAGAACGTGCCCTCTTTAATACCCATCACCAGGCTAACCCATCCCCCACCCCCCTCCCCTCTAGAACCCTCAGTTTGTTTTTCAGAGTCCATCATCTCTCATGGTTTGTCTCCCCCTCCGACTTACTCCCCTTCATTCTTCCCCTCCTGCTATCTTCTTCTTCTTCTTTTTGTTTTTTGAAGATTTTATTTATTTATTTGAGAGAGAGAGAATGAGAGAGAGAGAGCACATGAGAGGGGGGAGGGTCAGAGGGCGAAGCAGACTCCCTGCTGAGCAGGGAGCCCGATGCAGGACTCGATCCAGGGACTCCAGGATCATGACCTGAGCCGAAGGTAGTCGCTTAACCAACTGAGCCACCCAGGCGCCCTCTTCTTTTTTTTTTTCTTAACATATATTGCATTATTTGTTTCAGAGGTACAGGTCTGTGATTCAACAGTCTTGCACAATTCACAGCGCTCACCATAGCACATACCCTCCCCAATGTCTATCACCCAGCCACCCCATCCCTCCCACCCCCCACCACTCCAGCAACCCTCAGTTTGTTGCCTGAGATTAAGAATTCCTCATATCAGTGAGGTCATATGATACATGTCTTTCTCTGATTGACTTATTTCACTCAGCATAACACCCTCCAGGTCCATCCACGTCGTTGCAAATGGCAAGATCTCATTCCTTTTGATGGCTGCATAATATTCCATTGTGTATATATACCACCTCTTCTTTATCCATTCATCTGTCGATGGACATCTTGGCTCTTTCCACAGTTTGGCTATTGTGGACATTGCTGCTATAAACATTGGGGTGCACATACCCCGTCGGATCCCTACATTTGTATCTTTGGGGTAAATACCCAGTAGCCCCTGCACTTGATTTTTTTACCCTGGCCCCAGATTAAAGATTCCACGGGTTGGAAGAAGGCAGTGCACAAGGACAACTTCGAGATGCCTTGTGTACCAGCCGTCCCCAGGGGGTTCTGTGGGAGGTGAGCAATAGTCGAGAGACTGTGTCTCAGTGAGAACAAACTGCCCGTCACTCATTACCTTTTCACCTTTCAATGGGGCACCCCTTACTCCCTGCACTTGCCACGGACTGCGGTGAGTCTTTATCCATGTTTTTTTTACCCATCCAACTCATCTCTCTCAGAGCCCAGCTCTCCTTATGAAAGCCCCAGAGCTTTTACATGTGTAGAATGGTAGAGTGTGGAATACACATCCTGGGGCACCTGTGATGGGAGGAGTCTCTGCCTCACAACCTGCTTATGCCCCCTGGACTCCAGCTGCTATCACAGGGCTGGTTTTCCACCCCCGAAGCAGCCCCCAGCCAGACCCTGGGGGTCAGAGCGCCTGGCCATTGGCCAAGAGCCAGGTCTCACTCTGGGCAAGGTGGCCTGTGCCACCTGTGGGTCCTGGGGCACAGAAGTGCTCAGCCACCCCGGCTCTTCTAATTATCACCCCCCCCACCCATGGCATTCCATGGAGGAAGAACATCTGGCAGATTCAAATCTAGCCACAGTGGGAAGGCACAGTGGAGGTCCCCACTGTGACACCCTGCTGCCCCCAAAGCCCAGCCCAAGGAGCAAGCACTGTCCATGGATTGCAAGTCTTTTATTGCTGGAATCCTTTACTCAGACACCTGGACATGGTAGGCTGCTGAGACTACTTAGTTAGTGATCAGTTAAGTGACATCCTTGGGGCTCCTGGAAGAGATGGCTCCGTTAACACAAAGGACTTGCATATATGTTATTCTGCAAAGAGAAAGTCAGGAAACCTGGTGAGGCCTCAAGGGGTACGAGAGACATCAAGCTCTTCCGAACACTCACTGGACCCTTCCTGGGGAGGAGCCTGCGGGTTTGTTTGGAGGATGGCTTCTGGGTCTGAGCAGGCAAAGGTGGATTCCTCCCAATCTCCTGCACCACAAGAGAATCCCAGGTGAGCCCCTTCCTCCAGTGGAGCAGAGTGAAGAAGAGGGGTCACTGTAGTGGGATGGGGGGCATTCGTGGATAGAATGGAAAGAGGCGGCTGAGAAGGTCCTGGCGGGGCTCCAGATGCACCTGGGGGTCTCCAGTTCTGCTTCCTCCTGCTGCCCCTTGGACACTTGCTGCTTGAAGCCGTAGCTTGTTCCCACTCTTGGGACAGCAGAGAGAGGAATCGCTGTGATTTTCCACACAGGGCATCTCAGGCCTGGGAAGGGCCAGAGGGGGGCTTGTGGAAGCTGCCTTCTCCCCTCCCCTCCCCTCCCCTCTGCTCTCCTGGCAGGTGAGGCACAGAATGGATCTCTGGGACCCAGGGAATGAAGACAAATGAGGGTCTTAGCTGGGATGGAATAGGGAACTTGAGGAGTTAAGGTAAAGGAGCCCATGTGTGGAGACAGGAAGGACCCAATGCTAACAGTTTAAAGATCCAGGCTCACGTGCTGGAGAGGCTGGAGTCAGGGAGGCCAGAGCTGAGGGCCTGACAACTGAGGCTGGGCGATGCCAAGGACACAGGAGGGCCTGCAGACTCCCAGGCTGGTACCTGGGCAGCACTGAGCAGCCAGGGCCGGCCAGAAAGCTCAAGGGCTGGGCTCACTCTTTCCCACACCATCCTCTCTACTTCCCCGTCCATGAGGTCTTTCTCATCCCGGATTCACAGGGAAGGTCTATGGTGGAGAAGAAAACTGGGCGCCCCCCCTCCCGCCCTGCCCTGTCCCGCCCTGAGCAGGCCCCCAGACAGGAGCCAGAGGCAGGCACACATAGAGCTGGACCCACCAGCACATTGACAGCATTTGTCTTGTCGTCCACTGTCATTTTCCCATCAACGCACTCCTTCAGGCTTTTGGCATTTTCCAATATTATAGATTCGTTTCGGTATTGCGCCACTTCTTGGACATATGCTTCAGTGGTGCCCGTCAGGGACAAGGTGACATCATCACTCACTGCTGAGCAAATTTTACAATCTGGAACACAAAGATAAGCTGACACTCCGTCGAAAGACCTTCCCAGGTCACGCTCCTCCCTTCCTCCCCTCGACAGGCTCACGACCGCCCTAGGAAGGCGTCAGAACCCCTGGAGAACCCGTGGCCCTAGGCGCCCACCTCGGCCCGAGAGCAGGAGCGAGGCAGCCCAGAGAAGCTCGAGAGTACCAGCCAGCTTCATGATGCAGGCCACAGCGGCTCCCTCTCCGGCCTGGAGCCCTTTTATACCCCCTGCGGCCTGGGGGTGGGGGGAGGGGGCAGGAGGGGCCTGTGCCTGACACATCCTTTTCCAGGAGGCCCCTCTGGGCTGCAGCTTGGACTTGCCTGGGGGCTGTGGAGGCAGGAGATGGATGTATGGGCAAGATCCTAAGTCCCTGAGTCAACAAAGGACACCAACTTGGCCTCCCTTCCCCATCTGAGGGCTCTGTCCAAGTGGCAGCTGACACCAGAAGTTTCACAATGGAAATTTCCTAGGTTGACTGGGAAAAGGGGCAAAAAGTCTCCCAAATCAGGCCTCCAGAATGATGGCCAATGTCAGCCTCATACCTGTGACCTTGAAGACCGTTTGATCCCAACTGAGGGATTTTTCAGGAAACCCAGTGCTGAGCTAATGATCTCATATAGCGTAAGTGCCAAAGGAAGGCCACTCTCTGGTGGCTCCTGCCCTGCCTTCATCGTCTCTGTCCTTGACCTGCTCAGTGGCCTCCCTTGAGCCAGTCTGTTGCGTCTGTTTCTGGAGCCCTGAATCCTCCCCTCCATGCTGAGCAAGTCCTGTCACCTGGTTAGCCTGGCAGTACCTCCGTCCGACTCAGAAATAGCATTTTCCCCTGACCAGCCTCTTCTTCTGAGTTTCTCTATACGGTTCGCACCGTTCTCTTTCCAGAGGTACAATCTGAGGAAAAGCCGAGCTGCTTCTACGGCCTACAAGCCCTGTGTGCTTTGTACACCCGGTGCCCCACCGAAGACCTGCTGCCTCTCTGAATTTTTCCCTGCCATTCTCTCCTCCCTCACTGGTCTTCTTTCTGCTTCTTGACCATGCCAGTGGTCGGGGGCTTTGTGTTCCAGATTGTACTCCCGCAGCAGGGCGTTGGCATGAGCGGCCCCCGCTGCCTGGAATGCTCTTCCTCCAAGTACAGGATTCATGGCCTAATTGCTCAGCTCTCTTCAAACGTCACTTTATCAGAGAGACTTCCCCCCATGCTTGACCCCTTAGAGCCCCGCCCCTTCCCCCACAGCACCTGCTGCTCTCCCCAGCTTCATTTTGTCATCCGCTGATGTCTTCCACTTCCTCTCAGATGTATAACGAGCTCCGGGAGAGTGAGGGCTCTGCTGTGTGCACTGCTGCACCCCACGTCAAGGACACGTAGCGGGTCCTGCACAAATGTTTGTTAGACGAACGAGAGGAATATCCTATTTCTGCGGAGTTGATAATAACCAAGAACATTTTCCCTTACGCTTGCGTGCTGGAGGTACCTGCCTGGCCTTTCCTCTGAGTCATCTGTGACAGAACAGAGTTTGCTGAAGGTAAGACAAAAGTTTTCTGACCCCAATCAGAGCCTTACGCCAAAAAGGATTCACATCCGGTAACTGCTCTTGGTAAAGAAGTGCCGAGTCCTGAGCTCCAGCTGTCAGGTGGCTTCCATGGAGCCGCTCCAGTCATGATGCCCAGAGGCCATCCCTGTGAGGTCATCTCATGACATGCTCGGGCCACTGCGGATGTCCCTCAGAGGTTCTTGGGCACTTATCAGCCTGGGAAGGTGAGCACCATATGCCCCAGATTGGACATGGCTTGCTCTTTCTCTCCTGGGACCGAATTTCAGTGTGGTCGGGGCACCTGGGCAAGGTTGGTATGTCTGCTGTCCTTCACTAGGCACTCCCTTCAGGTTCTCCCCAGCTCTGGGAGTTGATGAAGCCAGAGTTTGGAGTGCTGGAGTGACATAGGACACTGATGTCCGTCCAGCCCCACTGGGCGCCACAAAACCATCTGAGATATCGCTGAATGCCGGGACATTTGCTGAGGTCAGGGGGACTTTCTGGACAAGGTCTTGTAGTATATGCAGTCCCTTAGTAATGCAAGTCGTTTTTTTTTTTTTTTAAATACCTTTTTATTTGGGGGTAATACTAGACTTACAGAAAAGTTGCAAAGATTTGTCAAAACCAAGAAACTGACATTGGCATGCTACTACTAACTAAACTCCAAACTTTATTTGGATTTCACCAGTTTGTCCGTTAATGTCCTCTTTGTGTTCTAGAATCCAATCCATATCCTAAACAGCATTAATTGTCATGGCTCCCCAGTCTCTTCTGATCTGTGACAATTTCTCAGTCTTTCCTTGTTTGCCATGGCCTTGATGGTCTTGAAGACTGGCCAGGTGTTATAGAATGTCCGCCAAACTGATTTTGTCTGCTGTGTTTCTCATAATTTAGACTGGGGTCAGACCTTGGTTTTGGGGGAGACTACAAAGAGAAGTGCTATATTGTCACATCACATCGTGGCATATGTGACATCAGTACGTCTTACCACTGGTTATATTAGTCCTGATCATTTGATTAATGTTGGGTTTGCTAAGTTTCTGCATGGTTTTCCCCTTTCTGGACTCTTTGGAATTGAGTTGCTAAGTCTAGCCCACTCACAAGGAGGACAGGGCAAAAAGCTCCACTTCCTGAAGAGAGTATCTATGCGTATTATTTGGAATGCTTTTGTGAGGAATATCTGTCTCTTCTCTCTTCATTTTCTTATTTATTAAATCATTTATTTACATCAGTATGGACTCACAGATATAATTTTATGCTTTGGGTTATCATCTAATACTATGTCATTTCTTTCTTAAATTGTTCCAGATTTGGCCACTGGGAGCTTCCTTCTAGAATTTTCATGGACTGTCTCATCTTGTTTGTGCCAATAAACCACTTTCCTAGAGTAGAAGCTTGAGAGTAACTCTTGAAGGATTTTAAGCCGACAGAGTGCCACCTCTGGTTGACCTCGCACTCTGGTCTGTAGAGCTCAAGCTCACAGGGGACACGGGCGACACACTGTACAACTCCACAGCTACTCACTGATGTTTCTGGTTGGGCTATTAAGTCCAAGCTCCTCTTGGGACCAGGTTCACTGATGGAAGGGGGCGAGTCAGGGCCAAGGCTGGACCCACTGGGAGTCCAGAAGGTGCCCAGGAATTTGCAAGGGTGAGAAGGGGTGAGAAGGAAGCAGGTGACATGATTGTACATTGGAGCATTATTGGAATCCTGAGACTTCCCTGGGAGGGTGTGCTTCAGGGCCCAAGAATGGTGTCCACCCATCCTTGGGTGCTCAATCCAGAGACTGCAGCAGTTAAGGTGTTCAAGAGGCTCTCGTTGGGCCCAGCACCCCATACTTATCTCCAGGACTTAAACTTAGGCCCAGGAAAGGCTGGATGATCCTTTGTCAACCTGTAGTGGTATAGACTTGTCCTTGACCCCTCCTATGATTGGGAGAGTACTGCACTTTGAGCCAGGATAGGTTGGGGGGAAGGAGTAGCAGGAAACAGCGGCCACAGTTGGGACTGGGACAACAGAGCAGTTGGCTCAGGGTGGAGTCACTTAGAAATGTGAGCTCCAGTTGGTCTTTGGCAAAGGAAAATGACATCCTCTCCAGAAGGCTTTCAGCCCAAGGGCTGAAGGAGTCACATGTGCCAGGTCCCTGCCCACAAGCCTTTGGAGCTCCTAGGAGGGGTGTGGGTGAGGCTCAGGGAGCTGGTGGTTTAAAAAGCAGCAGAAACGCTGCCCTGAGCAGAACATTCTAGTGGTTGGCACTATGAAGGGGACACTGCTTGTGCTGGCCTTGCTGGTGACCCAAGAGCTGGGCATCGAGATGGGTGAGAGTAGGAAAGAGGGACAGATGGCCTTCCTGATCCTCGCCTCACTCTGTCTCACTCCCTCACCCCCCCCCATGGTGACCTCCAAGTAGCTTCTAGGGACAGAGTTAGGGGGCAGCTGGAAGATCGTTGCCCAGGGGTCCTGCATAAACCCCCTGAGGTTTTCAGGCATGGACTGGAGGGAGAGGTTTGGAGGTGGAGGGGTCCTTAGTTGTACACACAGTAGGGGAGAGTTTGTTGGGGGTAGTGGGGCTTAACGGAAGGTCAGAAGCAGGCGGGCTGGTATGTGTCAAAGTGCAGTCTGGGGCGCCTCACACTGTTCCCCTCTGCTGAGAGTGCCTCCTGGAAAATGGTTTCTGTGTCTGGGATGTAAGCAGTCCTGGGAGTGGGTAGGTCTCCGTGGAAGGTGAGTCAGAACACCCTGGATATGTGAATTCCTGTCAAGTGGTGGGGAAACAGGAACCTCCTACCCTGGTGATTCTTTTGTTGAGGTGTTTTCTGTTTGTGTCTTCAGTGAAATCTTGCCCTATTTTTTATGTAATCTTTGGTGCCGTGGCCGCTGGAGGGAAGTTACCGCTGGACGCCTGCCTTGATCTAGTCAATGTCACTGAACCAGAAAAAGTAGCCATGGAAAAAATCCAGGATTGCTACAATGAGAAGGGACTCCAAGCCAAGGCCTTGGATCTGACTGTCATGGTAATTTACTGTCCTTTCCCATCCCCACCCTACTGCCACACATGCAGCATATTGTAATAGCGCACGTACAAACAGACCGCGCAGTCAGGGGCTACCGGACAGATGCGAGCTGTAACCAATCAAGCACATCAACTTTGCTCCATCCTGCAGCACAGAGAGTATGCAACCTCACAGCACATGCACATCCAGCCTCTTCTCCCGCACGTGTCCCTCTCGTGCCAATTTACTTACAGCTGGAAAATCGGGGACTGACATTGGTGCGACACAGAACGTGTGTGACTCAGGTGATTTTTAGGGGAGCCAGCATTGCAGGAGTAGAATTTTAACTTTCGGCAGGAAAGCAAGGGTCCTTACTTCAGCTCCTGCAGGTGTAGGAGCGTGCTCGGCTGTTTTAGGAATGTCGGAACCGACCACCTGCCCTTCGACTGTCCTCTCAGGAAGGGACTCCCTGGCCTTGTAAGGCTTCTGGTTTTCGGCCAGTTTTACTGCCCACCTTGATGGCTGTTCTTTGGCTCTGAGTCCCACTTCCATCTGTATCGTCTCAGTGCCGAAAGCCAGAAGTTGCACTCTGTAGTTTTTGGTGCCTGGGGCCCCCAAGGCAGCTTCTAGCTACAGGCACCTGCTCCCCAGGACTGGTCAGCACATCCCCTGATGAACCGTCTTCTTCTGTCATTGTTCTTGTTGCACAGTTATGTAGGTTTTGATTAGTCTATCTCACCACTCTCTTCCCCTAAGTGCTGGTTCTGCAAAATGAGAGGTTTATGAAGAAGCAGAATTTCTTGCATTAATATAGGTGCACAGGGCCGTGAGACTGTTTACCGCATCCGCATCCACATGCAATAGGTCCCACACACCTGACAGACGAGTCTCAGGGGCAGGAGACTTCGCATGGACCCGTAGCCTCCATCACACCCTCCAGAATCTTCTGATCTCCTTGCCTCCCTCGCTGGTTGTTCAGACTTCCTGCTGACACCTGTGTCGGGGCGACTGGGGAGTCATCTTCATCCTCTTCTGATGGATAGCAGCTCCCTCTCCAGCCGGAGGTCCCTGCTGGGGATGGAGCTGAATCCCTGAGGAGGAGGAGCAGGGGGATCCTGAGGGGATGGATCGCTCTGCCTTGCGCTCAGGTCTTCTGTCCCTCCTCGTCTTACTGTCTCCCAGGCGACCATCACCACCGGCAAGCAATGCATCTCTGAAGCAGTGGCCCCATTGAAGAATGCCATAACCTTGTTGGGGAGATGAATCTTGGCTCCAGATGCCCGATCTGAGCTCTGTCCTCCTGCTCCGTTCTTCACACCGGAAGCTGGAATGCTCATAGCTGTCCTCACCTCCTTCTGTCTCTATCAGGCTGGCTGTAATAAAATAACTGCAGCTTAGCGCTGCATGCCCCATGTCTGTGTGCTCAGCAGAGAGCGTGCGAGGCCTGGCAGGAGGTCCCGGGACATGGCGAAGGGGCGGGGGGTGACACGTGTGGTCATTGCGAGCGTGGGGACTGGAGTCAGGCCGAATCAGGAGCAGGTGCGAGCAGTTTCCTCTTTCTCGGGCTATTCTCTCATCTGTAAAATGGGGATTCTGTGTGTGGATTAAATAGCATATATGTAAGCCCAGGATTCTCCACTCTGGATGGATAAAAATGTCCACGTAGCCTATTGCTGACTCCGCATTTGCCACAGTTGCAGAGCCTTCAGCCCCTTACATGTCACCCTGGTCATTGGAGGGTGGACTCAGGCGATAACCTGAGTGGTTTTATCACAAGTCCTCTCCGTCTCCCAGGGGCATCCGCCCTTTTATGCTTCTTAGGTGGATGTCTTCTGAGGAGGCTGGCCTTTCTGCTGAGACACCCAGTTCCACTGCTGTTCTTGGGTTCTGCCAGTGGACCCAGGACCGCCATGCAATCTTGGCTCAGGAGGAGGGGAGAAAGGGAGTGGAAACTAACTCAGAGGGAATGCTGCTGTCGCGGGGAGCTCAGGCTCTTAAATCTTACTTGCAGGATGTGTCACCTGTGGCAAGTGTCATGAACCCTCTGAGCCCAGTTCCAAAAGCATCAAATTGGCAGTAGGCTACTTATGAAGCTACAAGGCAAGGAATAGGTTTTACCTTTATTTCTTAGAGACTAGAGCAGTGTTGGGCTCCAGTGAGTATGGCTCACAGAAAAAGTAGCATAGCAGGTGACATCTCTCTACCTTCCTGGGCCAGGCAAGCACAATAAGGTCATATTGAGGGTGTTGCACTTGGGACATGCTAAGAGGCCAGGGGCTTGAGTTCTGGCTCTTCTCTGGCCTAATGGTTGAACTTAAGCATTTTAATTTACCCGTTGGCTCATTTTACAAATGGATTTTGTACCTGCCAAGTCTGCTAGACTTAATACTAAGTGTTCAGGCCATACTAAAGATCTAAAATTTTATTGATAAATACAAAATAAAATTTGAATTGATAGAGGGCTAAATCATATTTTATACAGGATAAATTGACACTGTAGAAATGGAACTGGAGGGGATTATGCCAAGTGAAATAAGTCAAGCAGAGAAAGACAATTATCATATGGTTTCACTCATATGTGGAACATAAGGAATAGTGTGGAGGACCACAGGGGAAGGGAGGGAAAACTGAATGGGAAGAAATCAGAGAAGGTGACAAACCATGAGAGACTCTGGACTCTGGGAACCAAACAGGGTTGCGGAAAGGGAGGGGGGTAGGGAGACGGGGTAACTGGGTGATGGGCTTTAAGGAGGGCACGTGATGTGATGAGCTCTGGGTGCTATACGCAACTAATGAATCGTTGAATCAAAAACTAATGATGTACTATATGTTGGCTAATTGAACATAATAATAAAAATAAATGTCAACTAGTCCTAAATCCATCTAAATTAATTATGTTCTAATGAAGATTGATTTAAAGTTTATCCAAAAGAACACATTCTTGAAATCAAGCAAGAACATTTAGAAAATAAGAACTATGAGCAGGATCCTTCTCACTAGGTATATATTTATGACTAATAAATAGTCTAGTTTTAGTAGATAAATAGATGGCCACTGTGATACAAAACACACAGATAGACTCAAAGAGGGGCTCCAGGGTGGCTCAGTTAGTTAAGAATCTGCATTTGGCTCAGGTCACGATCCTGGAGTTCCAGGATTGAGCTCCGTGTTGGGCTCCCCGCTCAGCAGAGTCTGCTTCTCCCTCTGACCCTACTCCTCTCGTGCTTTCTCTCTCTCAAATAAATAAAATCTTTAAAAAAATAGAATCAAAGAGTTTAAGATATAATAATGACAGCTTACTGAATCATGGAGAAAGAATGGATTTTTTTAAAGTGGCATTGAACAAAATGACCAAATATTTAAGAAATGAAGATGGCCTGCCAAGCCTTTCTCTGTGGATCGATGTGGACTAATGATACCATTGCCATAATTTCAATAGTTAATTATCCATTTGTCATGACTGATCTCTCTCTTTCTCTCCCTCCCACCCCTTTCTTTTGACTTTCATGATATCATAGTCTATTGGTTTTTCTCTACCTTACTGGGGGATCTTTCTCAGCTTCTTTTCTGGTTACTTCTGTCTTATACTAGGACTAACTTTCTTTACATCTCTTTTCTACATACACTTTCTTAGTGTATGAACTTGGGACATGCTGTTTCTTTCTTAGTGATATCTACAACTTCCAAATTTAAATCTCCAAACCCAGTACTAATTTTCAAGGCACAGAATTGGCTCTCACTAAATATTTACTGAATTAATGAATATTGAAAAAACTCTAAATTCCTCCTAAGGGACAAATATACACAGAATTTAAATAAATGAAAAGACTATTGAATGGGAATTTTAACAGCATAAAAATGTCATTTCCTGGGCGCTTGGGTGGCTCAGTCATTAAGCGTCTGCCTTTGGCTCAGGTCATGATCCCGGGGTCCTGGGATCGAGCCCCGCATTCAGCTCCCTGCTCTGCGGGAAGCTGGCTTCTCCCTCTCCCACTCCCCCTGCTTGTGTTTTCTCTCTTGCTGTGTCTCTCTCTGTCAAATAAATAAAATCTTTTATTTATTTATTTATTTTAAGATTTTTATTTATTTATTCATGAGAGAGAGAGAGAGAGAGAGAGAGAGGCAGAGGGAGAAGCAGGCTCCCAAGGAGCAGGGAGCCCGATGTGGGACTCGATCCCAGGACTCTGGGATCATGACCTGAGCCTAAAGCAGACGCTTAACCATGTGAGCCACCCAGGCGCCCATAAATAAAATCTTTAAAAAAAATTTTAAAAAATGTCATTTCCCCCTAAAAACAGCAGTTTATTGTAATCCTAATGAAAACACCACGAGGATTTTTTTTTGAAGAAAAAAAGTATTTTAGGGGCACCTGGCTGGCTCAGTCATTAAACGTCTGCCGGCTCAGGTCATGAGCCTAGGGTCCTGGGGTTGGGCCCCACGTGGGCTCCCCGCTCGGCGGGAGGCCTGCTTCTCCCTCTCCCACTCCCCCTGCTTGTGTTCCCTCTCTCGCTGTGTCTCTGTCAAATAAGAAAATAAAAAGTCTTTAAAAAAAAGAAAAAAGTATTTTATTTTTTAAAAACTCATCTTTACTGAGGTATAATTGACATACAACATTGTATAAGTGTAAGGTATATAATGTATTGACTTGATATACTTATATACAGCAGTATGATTACCACCATAGCATTAGCTAACACCTCTATCACATCACATAATTATCATTCATTCTTGGGGTGGGAACAACTAGGATCTAGTCTCTTAGCAACTTTGAGGTTTATAATACAGTATTGTTGTCTATAATCACTATGCTGTGCATTATATCTCCCGGACTTATTTGTCTACTGGTTGTGGGTTTGCACCCTTAAACAACGTCTTCCTAATATCCCTAACAAAAAGTACTTTACTCTTATAAAATTGACCTTACCTTTGCCATATGATTCGGAAACTTCTCTCCAAGTATACACTCAAGAGAAATAAAATTTATGTTTACATAAAAACCTGCAATGTTTATACCAGCTTTATTCAGATTTCAGTTTATCAAAATTGGAAACAACCTAAGTGTCCTTCAGCTGGGGAATAGATAAAATGTGTCACACTCACACAATTGAATACTACTCAGCAATAAAAAGGAACAAATTATTGGTGCATGCAACAGTATGGAAGAATCTCAAATGTATTATGTTGAATAAAAGATACTGAGCTCAAAATCTACAATTAAATGGCTTATTTATATGCCATTTATATTTGGAAAAATAAGAATAGCTGGACAAAAATTTTAAAAAGTAATTAGGGGAGTAAGCCCTATGAAATATTAAAACATACACATCAGGGGCGCCTGGGTGGCTCAGTCGTTAAGCATCTGCCTTCGGCTCAGGTCATGATCCCAGGGTCCTGGGATCGAGCCCCGCATCGGGCTCCCTGTTCAACGGGAAGCCTGCTTCTCCCTCTCCCACTCCCCCTGCTTGTGTTCCCTCTCTTGCTGTGTCTCTGTCAAATAAATAAAATCTTTTATTTATTTATTTATTTATTTATTTGAGAGAGAGAATGAGAGATAGAGAGCACGAGAGGGAAGAGGGTCAGAGGGAGAAGCAGACTCCCTGCTGAGCAGGGAGCCCGATGTGGGACTCGATCCCGGGACTCCAGGATCATGACCTGAGCCGAAGGCAGTCGCTTAATCAACTGAGCCACCCAGGTGCCCCAAATAAATAAAATCTTTAAAAAAATAAAAATAAAAATAAAACATACACATCAAAGGCAGATAAATGGACTATCAAAGGAAGGCCAGACATAGATCTAAATAATCATGGATTTTGTGATAAAGGTAACTTGCAAATAAATGAAGAAATTAGGATTATTTCACAGATGAAATGGTGCTGGATCAACTGACTGAACATTCGGGGAAATACAACTGTTGGATATCTCTTACAGCTTTCTTCAAAATTAACTTCAGGTAACTTAAAGACTTACATATTTAAAGAGTAAGACAGAAAGATCCCATAAAAGTCTTAGAAAAGGGGCACCTGGGTGGCTCAGTCCGTTAAGTGTCTGCCTTTGGCTCAGGTCATGATCCCAGGGTCCTGAGATTGAGGCCCATGTCGGGCTCCCTGCTGTGGGGAGCCTGCTTCTCCCTCTCCCTCTGCTGCTCCCCACCCCCCCCCCCGCACATGCTCTCTCTCTTTCTCTTCTCTGAAATAGGTAAATAAATCTTTAAAAATAAATAAAAAAGTCTTAGAAAAATTATAGAATATTTTTATAACCTCAGAGTAAAGAAGACCTTCCCAAAGATATGTATATTTATATATATTTATAATACACATAATTATATATATTGTTATGCATTATATATACACACAGAGAGTACAATACTTTTATAATAATTTTTCTTACATTAAAATTTTTTCTCCTGTTGTTCACAGAATATGCACTTTTTAATTTTTTTTATTATGTTCAGTTAGCCAATATATAAATTCTATTTGGAATAAAATTGACTCTTTAAAAGAATAGAGTATCATATGACCTCACTGATATGAGGAATTCTTAATCTCAGGAAACAAACTGAGGGTTGCTGGAGTGGTGGGGGGTGGGAGGGATGGGGTGGCTGGGTGATAGACTTTGGGGAGGGTATGTGCTATGGTGAGCACTGTGAATTGTGCAAGACTGTTGAATCACAGATCTGTACCTCTGAAACAAATAATGCAATATATGTTAAGAAAAAAAAAAGATAGCAGGAGGGGAATGAATGAAGGGGGGGAAATCGGAAGGGGAGACAAGCCATGAGAGACGATGGACTCTGCAAAACAAACTGAGGGTTCTAGAGGGGAGGGGGGGTGGGGGGATGGGTTAGCCTGGTGATGGGTATTAAAGAGGACACGTTCTGCGTGGAGCACTGGGTGTTATGCACAAACAATGAATCATGGAACACTACGTCAACAACTAATGATGTAATGTATGGTGATTAACATAACAATAAAAAATTTAAAGAAAAAAATAAATAAAATAAAATAAAAGAATAGATGGGACGCCCGGGTGGCTCAGTCAGTTAAGCATCTGCCTTCGGCTCAGGTCGTGATCCCAGGGTCCTGGGATCGAGTCCCACATCAGGCTTGTGGGGAGTCTGCTTTTCCCTCTGCCTCTCTCTCTCTCAGTCTCTCATGAATAAATAAATAAAATCTTTAAAAAAATAATAGAATAATTATATTGGGATTGATAACACATGTAGAAATAAAATGTATTACACAGTGCACAAATGCCAGGGGAGAAGAAATGGATGCCTACTGTTCTTGTATTTTTAAATCTTATATATGAAGGGATATAATATTACTTGAATGTTGATTGTGTTAAGTTAAAGATGTATATTATAAATAAAACTACTTTATGTTTTTAAATTTTTAAATTTAAATTTTTATGTTTTTGAGAGAGAGAATGTGTGCACATGCATACAAGTGGGGAGGGAGGGGGAGAGGGGGAGGGAGAGAGAGAGAATCTTAAGTAGGTTCCATGCTCAGCATGGAGCCCGACACTGAGATCATGACCAGAGCCAAAATCAAGAGTCAGACACTTAACTGCCTGAGCCACCCAGGTGCCGCTAAATAAAACCACTTTAAAAATATTAAAAAATAAGTGAATATAGGACAAAAAATTGAATTGTAAAAATTCAAAATTAGGCAGAAGAAGGAATAATTCAGAACAGATAGGACAAATGGGAAATAAATAGCAAAGCTATAGATTTAAACTCAATCATATCAGTAACCACTTCAAATATAAATGGTTTATAAATTCTATTTAAGAGGCAGAGATTGTTAGAGTGAATAAAAAAGAAGACTTCAACATATACTGCCTGTAGGAAACCCACTTTAAATATAAAGACAAATATAGGCTAAAAACAAAAAGGTGGAAAATGATACAACATGATGACACTAATAAAAAGAAAGCCAGTGTTCCTACATTTGCACAAGATATAGTATATATCAAAGCAAAAAATGTTACAAGGAATAAGAAAGATTATTTCATAATGATAGAAGGGTCAATTTAACAAGAGGATATACAAATCCTAAACATTTTGTACCTAATAGCAAAGCTTCAAATTATATGAAGCAAAAACAATAGAAATGAAAGGAGAAGTAGACAAATCCAAAATTATACTTAGAGACTATATCATTTTTCTCTCAATTATTGATAGAACAAGCAGACAGAAAAATCAATAGGATATAGAAGATTAGGGCAACACTAACAAGCACCTTGACCTGACTGACACATTACCCAACAATATACTTAGCATCATTCAAATAATTCAAATTATATTCTCTGACCACAATGGATTTAAATGAGAAATCAATTATCAAAAGATATTTGATAAGTGTTTAAATACTGGGAAATTTAATCATATACTCCTACTAAACAATCCACAAGTGAAAAAAGAAATCAAATGAGAAATTAGAAAGTACTTTGTTCTGAATAGAAATCAAAGACCACTCATCAAGATTTGTGGGATGCTGCTAGCACTTAGGGGCAAATTTATAGCACTAAATGCCAATATTATAAAATAAAGATCTCAAATCAATCACTCTATCTTGAGAAACTAGAAAAGGAAGAGCAAAAAAAAAAAAAAAATCCAAAGTAAGCAGAAGAAAAAAAAAAATTAACAGACCAGAGTAAAAAGCCACTCAAATATATAACTGTAAGATAATAGAGAAATTTATAAGACCCAACATCTGGCTTTTCAATAAAATTCATAAACATCTAACCACATTGATCAGGATAAAAAAAGAGAAGATACAAATGACCAAATTAGATTGATAGATTTTTTTTTCTTTCAGAGCTTTAGCGATGTCTTCTGTACACCATAATTTATTATTTTATTATTTTTTTCAAGGTTTATTTATTTTGACAGAGAGAGAGAGAGAGACAGTGAGAGAGGGAACACAAGCAGGAGGAGTGGGAGAGGGAGAAGCAGGCTCTCTGCTGAGCCGGGAGCCCGACGTGGGGCTCGATCCCAGGACCTTGGGATCATGACCTGAGCTGAAGGCAGACGCTTAAAAACTGAGCCACCCAGGTGCCCCTGTACACCATAATTTATGAAGAGAATTAAGCTGTCATTCTTATGACAGTACTCCTGTACGTGTCATTTTCCTCTGGCAGCTTTTATGATTTCCTTCTTCTTTCTGCCCCCAATTTATTGAGATATAATTGACATATATCATTGTGTAAGTTTAAGGTGTATATTGTGTTGATTTGATACATTTATATATTGCAAAATGGTCACCACCATGACATTAGCTAACACCTCCATCCCATTACATAATTACCATTGCTTTTTGTGGTAAGAACAATTAAGACATATTGTTATAGCATTTTTCAAGTATGTAATATAGTATTATTAGCTATAATCACCATGCCATTAAATCCCTAGAAATTGTTAATTTTATAATTGCAATTTGTACGCTTTGACCAATATCGCCCATTTTCTCCACCTCCAGGACCTGGTAATCACTACTATACTTTCTGTTTCTCTATTCGGCTTTTTTAGATTCCACATATAAATGAATGTATATAGTGTCTGTCTCAGTCTAACATTTCACTTAACATAATGCCCTCAGGTTTCACCCAAGTTGTCACAAATGACAGGTTTTTCTTCTTTCTCGTGTCTGAAAAATATTCAATGTGTGTGTGTGTGTGTGTGTATGTATACATGATCAGCAATGTCAAGCACATTTTCATGTTCGTGTTGGCCACCTGTATGTCTTCCGTGGAAAAGTGCCTATTCATTTTTTCTGCTCTTTTTTAAAAAATTGGGTTTCTTAAATACTGAGTTGTATGAGTTATTTATATATTTTGGATATTAACCCTTTATCAGATAGATGGTTTACAAGTATTTTCTTCCATTCCACAAGTTGCCTTTTCATTTTGTTAATTTTTTTGCTATGCAGAATCTTTTTATTTTATTTTATTTTATTTATTTGACAGAGAGAGACAGTGAGAGAGGGAACACAAGCAGGGGGAATGGGAGAGGGAGAAGCAGGGTTCCTGCTGAGCAGGGAGCCCGATGCAGGACTTGATCCCAGGACCCTGGGATCATGACCTGAGCTGAAGGCAGATGTTTAACGACTGAGCCACCCAGGCACCCCCATGCAGAAGCTTTTTAGTTTGATGTAGTCCCACTTATTGATTCTTAAAAAATATTTTATTTATTTATTTGAGAGAGAGAGAGAGCACGAGCAGGGAGGAGAGGGAGAAGCAGGCTCCCCACTGAGCAGGGAGCCCGATGCAGGACTTGATCCCAGGACCCTGGGATCATAACCTGAGCTGAAGGCAGACACTTAACTGACTGAACCACTCAGGTGCCCGCCACTTATAGATCTTTGCTTTTGTTTCTTGTTCTTTCAGTGTCACAGGCAGGAAACTGCTGAAAAGACCAATGTAAGGAAGCTTTTCCTTGTTTTCTTCTAGGAGTGTCAAGTTTTCAAGTCTTACATTTAGTTCGTTAATCCATGTCACATTAATTCATTTTTAATTCAAGTATAATTAATACACAGTGTTATATTAGTTTCTGGTGTACAATATAATAATTCAGCAATTCATGTCAAGTTAGTTTTTGTGAATGGTGTAAGACAGGAGTCCAATTTCATTCTTTTGCATTGTGGATATACAGTTTTTTTAGCACCATTTATTGAAGAGACTATCTTTTCCCCATTGTATATTCTTGGCTCCCTTGTCAAATATAAGTTGATCATATATATGAGGATATATTTTTGGGCTTTCAATTTTGTTCTGTTTTCTATGTGTCTGCTTTTATGCCAGTGCCATACTGTTTTGATTAGTATTTTTTATAGTTTATAGCATAGTTTTAGCATAGTTTGAAATAAAAAAGCATGATGCCCCTGCCTTTATTCTTCATTCTCAGGATTGCTATGACTTTTGGGTCTTTTATGGCACCACATTTTAGAATTATTTTTTCTTTTTCTTTTTTTTAATAAGTTTTTTTTTAAAGATTTTATTTATTTATTTGAAAGAGAGAAAATGAGACAGAGCGAGCACATGAGAAGGGGGAGGGTCAGAGGGAGAAGCAGACTCCCAGCCGAGCAGGGAGCCCGATGCAGGACTCAATCCAGGGACTCCAGGATCATGACCTGAGCCGAAGGCAGTTGCTTAACCAACTGAGACACCCAGGCGCCCCTAGAATTATTTTTTCTAATTCTGTGAAAAAGCCAGTGGAATTTTGGTAGGGATTGCATTGAATCTATAGATGGCTTTGGGTAATATGGATATTTTAACAGTATTAATTCTTCCAATCTATGAACATGGGCTATCTTTCCATTTGTTCACATCTTCTTCAGTTTCTTTCATCAAAATCTTAAAGTTTTCAGCATACAGATCTTTCACCTCCTTGGTTAAATTTATTTCTAAAGTTTTCATTGTTTTTGATGTTGTTGTAAATGGGACTGTTTTATTTATTTATTTTTTGGTTGTTTTGTTTGTAAGTGTATAGAAACACATTTGCTTTCTGTGTATTTACTTTGTATCCTACAATTTTACTGATTTTTTTTCAAAGTATTTGCCTTTTTAATTTTTATTATTTTTATTTTTTCATTTTTTAAAATTTAAATTCAAGGGGTGCCTGGGTGACTCAGTCATTAAGCATCTGCCTTCCACTCAGGTCATGATCCCAGGGTCCTGGGATTGGGCCCCGCATCAGGCTGCCTGCTCGGCAGAAAGCCTGCTTCTCCCTCTCCCACTCCCCCTGCTTGTGTTCCCTCTCTCACAGTCTCTCTCTGTCAAACAAATTAACTAAAAATCTTTAAAAAAAAATTCAATTCAATTAATTAACATATAATGTATTATTGATTTCAAAGGGAGAGGTCAATGATTCATCAGTCTTATATTTTATATTATAATACCCAGTGCTCATTACATCATGTGCCCTCCTTAATGTCTACCACCCAGTTACCCCATCCCTCCACCCTCTCCCCTCCAGCAACCCTCAGTTTGTTTCCTATGATTAAGAGTCTCTTATGGTTTGTCTCCCTCTCTGATTTCATCTTGTTTTATTTTTTCCTCTCTTCCCCTATGATCCTGTTTTGTTTCTTAAATTCCACATATGAGTGAGATCTTATAATTGTCTTTCTCTGATTGACTTATTTCGCTTAGCAAAATACCCTCTAATTCCATCCACACTGTGGCAAATGGCAAGATTTCGTGTTTTTGGATGGCTGCATAATATTCCATTGTGTATATATACCACATCTTCTTTATCCACTCATCTGCTGATGGACATCTGGGCTCTTTCCATATTTGGCTATTGTGGACATTGCTGTTATAAACATTGGGGTGCAGGTGCCCCTTCGAATCACTGCATTTGTATCTTTGGGGTAAATAGCAAGTAGTGCAATTGCTGGGTCTTAGGGTAGCTCTATTTTAATCTTTTTGAGAAACCTCCATACTCTTTTCCAGAATGGCTGCCCCAGCTTGCATTCCCACCAACAGCGTAGGAGGGTTCCCCTTTCTCCGCATCCCCGCCAACATCTGTCGTTTCCTGACTTGTTAATTTTAGCCATTCTGACTGGTGGGAGGTGGTAGCTCATTGTGTGTTTTTTTTTTAAGATTTTATTTGACAGAGAGAGAGAGAGTGTGAGAGAGGGAACACAAGTGGGGGGAGCGGGAGAGGGAGAAGCAGGCTTCCTGCTGAGCAGAGAGCCTGATGTGGAACTTGATCCCAGGACCCTGGGATCATGACCTGAGCCAAAGGCTTAACGACTGAGCCACCCAGGCATCCCGCTCATTGTGGTTTTGATTTGTATTTCCCTGATGCCAAGTGATGTGGAGCATTTTTTCATGTGTCTATTGGCCTTTTGTATGTCGTCTTTGAAGAAATGTCTTTTCATGTCTTCTGCCCATCTCTCAATTGGATTTTTTGTTCTTTGGGTGTTGACTTTGATAAGTTCTTTATAGATTTTGGATACTAGCCCTTTATCTGATAAGACATTTGCAAATATCTTTCCCCATTCTGTGCGTTGTTTTTTAGTTTTGTCGACTGTTTCCTTTGTAGTGCAAAAGCTTTTTATCTTGATGAAGTCCCAATAGTTCATTTTGCCTTTGTTTCCCTTGCTTTTGGAGACATGTCTAGCAAGAAGTTGCTGTGGCCAAGGTCACAGAGGTTGCTGCCTGTGTCCTCTTCTAGGATTTTGATGGATTCCTCTCTCACTTTTAGGTCTTTCATCTATTTTGAGTCTATTTTTTGTATATGATGTAAGGAAATGGTCCAGTTTCATTCTTCTGCATGTGGCTGTCCAGTTTTCCCAACACCATTTGTTAAAGAGACTGTCTTTTTTTCCATTGGATATTCTTTCCTGCTTTGTCGAAGATTAGTTGACCATAGAGTTGAGGGTCCATTTCTGGGTTCTCTATTCTGTTCCATTGATCTGTGTGTCTGTTTTGTGACAGTACCATACTGTCTTGATGATGACAGCTTTGTAATAGAGCTTGAAGTCCGGAATTGTGATGCCACCAGCTTTGGTTTTCTTTTTCAACATTCCCTTGGCTATTTGGGGTCTTTTCTTATTCCATAAAAATTTTAGGATTATTTGTTCCAGCTCTGTGAAAAGAGTCGATGGTATTTTGATAGGGATTGCATTGAATGTATAGATTGCTCTAGGTAGCATAGACATTTTAACAATATTTGTTCTTCCAATCCATGGGCATGGAATGCTTTTCCATTTCTTTGTGTCTTCCTCAATTTCTTTCATGACTGTTCTATAGTTTTCTGAGTACAGATCCTTTGCCTCTTTGGTTAGGTTTATTCCTAGGTATCTTATAGTTTTGGGTGCAACTGTAAATGGGACTGACTCCTTAATTTCTCTTTTTTCTGTCTCATTGTTAGTGTATAGGAATGCAACTGATTTCTGTGCATTGGTTTAAATCCTGCCACTTTGCTGAATTCCTGTGAGTTCTAGCAATTTTTGGGTGGAGTCTTTTGGGTTTTCCTTATAGAGTATCATGTCATCGGTGAGAGTTTGACTTCTTTGCTGATTTGGATGCCTGTTATTTCTTTTTGTTGTCTGACTGCTGAAGCTATGACTTCTAGAACTATGTTGAACGGCAGTGGTGATAGTGGACATCACTGCCATGTTCCTGACCTTAGGGGGAAAGCTCTGTTTTTCCCCATTGAGAATCATATTCACTGTGGACTTTTCATATATGGCTTTTATGATATTGAAATATGTTCCCTCTATCCCTACACTGTGAAGAGTTTTAATCAAGAAAGGATGCTGTACTTTGTCAAATACTTTATCTGCATCTATTGAGAGGATCATATGGTTCTTTTCCTTTTTTTTTTAATGTAGTGTCTCACATTGACTGATTTGCAGAAGTTGAGCCATCATTGCAGCCCAGGAATAATTCCCACTTGGTCGTGGTGGATAATTTTTTTAATGTTGTGTTGGATCCTATTGGCTAGTATTTTGGTGACAATTTTTGCATCCTTGTTCATCAGGGATATTGGTCTGTAATTCTCCTTTTTGGTGGGATATTTGTCTGGTTTTGTGATCAAGGTAATGCCTCAGAGAAAGAGTTTGGAAGTTTTCCTTCCAGTTCTGTTTTTTGAAACAGCTTCAAAAGAGTAGGTATTCTTTAAATGTTTGGTAGAATTCCCCTGGGAAGCCATCTGACCCTGGGCTCTTTTTTGTTGGATTTTTGATTACTGCTTCAATTTCCTTGCTGGTTATGGGTCTGTTCAGGTTTTATATTTCTTCCTGTTTCAGTTTTGGTAGTTTATGCATCTCTAGGAATGCATCCATTTCTTCCAGATTGCCTAATTTGTTGGCATATAGTTGCTCATAATATGTTCTTATAATTGTTTGTATTTCTTCAGTGTTGGTTGTGATCTCTCCTCTTTCATTCATGATTTTATTTATTTGGGTCCTTTCTGTTTTCTTTTTGATAAGTCTGGCCAGGGGTTTATCAATCTTATTAATTCTTTCAAAGAACCAGCTCCTAGTTTCATTGATCTAGTCTACTGTTCTTTTGGTTTCTATTTCATTGATTTCTGCTCTAATCTTTAATTCTCTTCTCCTGCTGGGTTTAGGCTTTATGTTCTGCTCTTTCTCCAGCTCCTTTAGGTATAAGGTTAGGTTGTGTACTTGAGACCTTTATTATTTCTTGAGAAAGGTTTGCATTGCTATATACTTCCCTCTTAGGATTGCCTTTGCTGCATCCCAAAGGTTACAGACCTGTATGTTTCCATTTTCATTTGTTTCCGTGAATTTTTAAAAATTCTTCTTTAATTTCCTGGTTGACCCATTCATTCTTTTGTAGGATGCTCTTTAGCCTCCATGTATTTGAGTTCTTTCCGACTTTCCTCTTGTGATTGAGTTCCAGTTTCGAAAATATGCAGGGAATGATCCCAATCTTTTGGTGCTGGTTGAGACCTGATCTGTGACCCAGTATGTGATCTGTCCTGGAGAATGTTCCATGTGCACTCGAGAAGAATGTGTATTCTGTTGCTTTAGGATGGAATGCTCTGAATATATCTGTGAAGTCCATCTGGTCCAGTGTGTCATTCAAAGCCCTTGTTTCCTTGTTGATCTTCTTAGATGATCTATCTATTGCAGTGAGTGGGGTGTTAAAGTCCCCTACTGTTATTGTATTATTATCAATGTGTTTCTTTAATTTTGTTATTACTTGGCTTATATAATTGGCTGCTCCCATGTTAGGGGCATAAATATTTACAATTGTTAGATCTTCTTCTTGGATATACCCTTTAATTATGATATAGTGTCCTTCCTCATCTCTTATTAGTTTTTGGTTTAAAATCTAATTTGTCTGATATAAGAATTGCCACCCCAGCTTTCTCTTGATGTCCATTAGCATGATAAATGGTTTTCCACCCCCTCACTTTCAATCTGGATGTTTCTGGGTCTAAAATGAGTCTCTTGCAGACAGCATTTATCCAATCTGATACGCTGTGTCTTTTGATTGAGGCTTTTAGCCCATTTACATTCAGAGTAACTACTGAAAGATAAGAATTTAGTGCCCTTGTATTACCTGTAAAGTCATTGTTTCTGTATACTGTCTCTGTTCTTTTCTGTTCTATGTTAATTTTGGGCTCTCTTTTAGCTTAAAGGGTGCCTTTTAACATTTCTTATAGGGCTGGTTTGGTGATCACAAATTCTTTTAGTTTCTGTTTGTCCTGAAAGCTTTTTTTCTCTCCTTCTACTTTGAATGACATCCTAGCTGGAAAAGGATTCTTGGCTGCATATTTTTCTCATTTAGCACCCTAAATATATATGCCAGTCCTTTCCGGCCTGCCAGGTCTCTGTGGATAGGTCTGCTGCCAGTCTAATGTTTCTATCTTTGTAGGTTATGGACCTCATGTCCTGAGCTGCTTTCAGGATTTTCTCTTCGTCTCTGAGGTTTGCAAGTTTCACTGTTATGTGTCGGGGTGTTGACCTATTTTTATTGATTTTGAGGGGGCTCTCTGTGCCTTCTGAACTTGGATGCCTGTTTCCTTCTCCAGACTAGGGAAGTTCTGCACTATAATTTGCTCCAATATACCTTTTCCCCCAACCCCTGTCCTCTTCTTCTGGGATCCCAATTATTCTAATATTGTTTTGCTTTATGGTATCACTTATCTCTCAAATACTCCTCTCGTGATTCAGTAGTTGTTTTTCTTTTTCTCAGCTTCTTTATTCTCCATCATTTTGTCTTCTATATTACTAATTCTCTCTTCTGCCTCATTTATTCTAGCAGTTAGAGCCTCCATTTTTTATTGCATCTCATTTGTAACCTTTTTAAAATTTCAACTTGATTAGATTTTAGTTCTTTTATTTCTCCAGAAAGGGGTTCTCTAATGTCTTCTATGCTTTTTTCAAGCCCAGCTAGTATCTCTATAAACGTTATACTGAACTCTAGTTCTGACATCTTACTTATGTCCATACTGACCAGGTCCCTGGCAGTCAGTACTGCCTCTTGTTCTTTATTTTGAGGTGAGTTTTTCTGTCTTGTCATTCGTCCAGAGAAGAGAGATGAACAAGAGAACAAAATACTAAAATGGCAACAATGATCCCAGAAAAATATACACTAAACAAATCAGAAGAGACCCGAAACCAAAAAAAAAAAAAAAAAAAAAAAAAAAATGTAATCAGACAAGTGACCAGAATAGAGCAATACAGTGGATCCTGTATGTATTTTGGTCCATTTGTTAGAAAATTAGATCCTAAAATTGTAAAGAAAGAAAAACATATGTACAAAAATACAATTAAATATAATGAAAGGATAGAATGTGACTGTAAAAATGAAAATTAAAAAAGAGTTGATAAAATAAGAAGTTGGTTAAAAAATAAAATTGAAAGACTAAAGAATTGTGGGGGGAAGAAAACCTGTGAATTCTATATATTATATTCCCCTAGCACTGGAGTTTTGCAGTTGTCAGTGAATGGTAAACTTGGTCTTGGCTGGATGTTCTTGCTGATTTTCTGGGGGAGGGGCCTGTTGCATTGATGCTCAAGTGTATTTGCCCTGGATGGAATTGCACCACCTTTGCCAGGGGGCCAGGCTAAGTAATCTGCTCTGGATTCCTGTATGTGGCAGTTTTAGAGGATGAGAATGAAAATGGCGGCCTCCCACTCCTCGGTGTGCCCTCAAGGAAAAGCTGTCAATCACTCCTGTCTACCTGGTCTCCATCCACACTCTTTGCTCACCCAGCCTGTGACTGAACGTTTCCATCTCAGGCACACGACCCCATTTCGAGTCTCCAAACTCCTGCAGCATGCACCCTTGCTGCTCCTCCCAGGGGAGGAAGGGGTGTCTCCCTGTGGTTCTGCCACTTGCTGGGCCCCTGCTCAGAGAGCAGTTGTTTGTGCCATGGTTCATGGTTTATGGCAACTCCGAGCTGAGAGCCCATTCCTGGGCACGCTGATTGCAACCAGCTTCCCTGCTCCAATGCCTGGGAGCTCCGCCACACTCAGGCACTCCCGGTCTTCCTATGACCCAGGGATCCTGAGACCACACTGTCCCACCTAGGATTCCACCCCACTTCGTGACCTGAACACTTTTCAGGCAGGGACATCCCTCACCAGAGCAGACTTCTAAAAGTTCTGATTTTGTGCTCTGCTGCTGTATCACTTTCCGGTAGCTAGTTTATGGAGGCTCCCTCTCCCCACAGTTTATCTTCCCATATATTGCCTCAGATTCACTTCTCTGCACCTCCTACCTTGCAGAAAGTGGTCGCTTTTCTATTTGTAGAGTTGAAGCTTTTTTCTTAGATCTCCAGTTGAGTGTGCAGGTGTTCAGAATGATTTGATAGCTGTCTAGCTGAATTCCTGAGACCAGGTGAAACTAAGGACTCCTACTCCTCTGCCATCTTGGACTCCTCTTTCAATTTTACTGAATTCTTTGAGTACTTGCTGGGTTTTTTTGGTGGAATTTTTGGATTTTTTATCTACACAATCATATCATGCAAAAAGACAATGTTGCTTCTTCTTTTCTGATTTGGATGCACTTTCTTTCTTTTTCTTGTCTGTTTCTCTGGCAAGGACTTCCAGTACTACATTGCATAGCAGTAGTGAAGAGTGGGTACCCATGTCTTGTTCCTGATCTTAGAGGAAAAGCTTTCAACTTTTCACCATAGTATGATACTGGCTGTGAATTTGTCATATATGGCTTTTTTGTGTTGAGGTATGCTCCTTCTATCCTTAATTTGTTGAGCATTTTTATCATGAAAGAATGTTGTATTTTGGCAAATGCTTTTTCAGCATCTATTGAGATAACCATTTCATTTTAATTTTTCATTCTATTACATGTTATGTCATATTTGTTGATTTGCTTGTGTTGAACCATCTTTGCATTCCAGGGATAAATCCCACTTGATCATGGTGTATAATCTTTTTAATGTGCCATTGAATTCAGTTTGCTAATATTTTGTTTGCATTTATATTCACTAGGGATATTGGTCTGGACTTTTCTTTTCTTGTAGTGTCCTTATCTGGTTCTGTTATCAGGATAATGCTGGCGTTATAAAATTAAATTGAGAGTGCTGCTCTTAAAATTGAAGAATCTTCAATTTTTTGGAAGAGTTTGAGAAGGATTGGAGTTAATTCTTCTTTAAATGTTTGTTAGAATTCATCAGTGAAACCATTTGGTCCTGGAATTTTCTGTGTTGGGAATTTTTAAAAAATTACCAATTCAACCTCCTTACTTGTTATTGATCTCTTCACATGTTCTATTTCTTCATGATTCAGTCTTAGTATATTGGATGCTTCTAGGAGTTTATCCTTTTCATCTTGGTTCTCCAGTTTGTTAGTGTATGGTTTTTTCATAGTAGTCTTTTATGATCTTTTGTATTTCTGTGGTATCAGTTGTAGTATATCCTCTTTCATTTCTGATTTTATTTAAGTTCTCTCTCTCTTTCTGAGTTAGTTTAGCTAAAGGTTTGTCAATTTTGTTTATTTTTTAAAAATCCAGTGTTTAGTTTTATTGATCTTTTCTATTTATTTCCTGGTCTCTATTTCAATTATTTCTGCTTTTATCTGTTATTTCTTTTCTTCTGCTAACTTGGATTTAGTTTGTTCTTCCTTTTCTAGCTCCTTGAGGTGGGAAGTGAGTTTGTGCATTTGAATTCATTCTTGTTTCTTAATGTGGCATTTATCACTATAAAATTCCTTCTTAGAACTGCTTTTGAAGGATCTCATAAGTTTTGCTTCTATTTTTATTTGTTTCAAGGTATTTCTTGATTTCCTATTTGATATTTTGACTGGTCTTTCAGGAACATGTTGTTCAACCTCCAATTTTTTGTGTACTTTCCAGCTTTCCTTCTGTTACTGATTTCAATGTTTTATACCATTGTGGTGGGGAAAGAAACTTAGTATGATTTTGGTCTTTTTTTTTAATTTCAAGTTTTTATTTAAATTCTAGTTAGTTATACATCTGGTAAAATTGGTTTCAGGTGTAGAATTTAGTGATTAATCCCTTACATATAACACCCAGTGCTCATTACAAGCGCCCTCCTTAATGCCCATCGCCAATTTAGCCCATTCCCCACCCACCTTCCTCCAACCCTGTTTGTTCTGTCATTAAGAATTTCTTTTTTTTTATTAACATATAATGTATTATTTGTTTCATTGAGTTTCTTATGGTTTGCTTCCCTCTCTCTTTTTCCCCCTTCCACTATGTTCTTCTGTTTTGTTTCTTAAATTCCACATATAAGCAAGATCCTATGGTATTTGTCTTTCTCTGACTTATTTTGCTTAGCATTAACACTCTCTAGCTCTATTGATGTCATTGCAAATGGTAAGATATCATTCTATTAGATGGCTGAGTAACATTCTATTGGATATATATACTACATCTTTATCCTTTCATCAGTTGATGGACATCTGGGCTCTTTCCATAATTTGGCTATTGTTGATAATGCTGCTATAAACATCAGGGTGCATGTATCCCTTCGAATCAGTATTTCTATATCCTTTGGGTAAATACTTAGTAGTGCAATTGCTGGATCGTAGGGTAGTTCTATTTTTAACTTTCTGAGGACTCTCCATAGATTTTTTTCCAGAGTGGCTGCACCAGTTTGCATACCCACCAACAGTGTAAGAGGGTTCCCTTTTTTCCACATCCTTGCCAACATCTGTTGTTTCCTGTGTTGTTAATTTTAGCCATTCTGACAGGTGTGAGGTGGTATCTTATCATGGTTTTGATTTGTATTTCCTTGATGATGAATGATGTCGAGCATCTTTTCATGTGTCTGTTAGCCATCTGTATGTTTTCTTTGGAATAAAGGCTGTTCATGTCTTTTGCCCATTTTTTAAACTGGATTATTTATTTTTTGGGTGTTGAGTTTTAGAAGTTCTTTATAGATATTGGATACTAGCTCTTTATCACATATGTCATTTGCAAATATTTTCTCCTATTCCATAAGTTGTCTTACAGTTTTGTTGATAGTTTCCTTTGCTCTGCAGAAGCTTTTTATCTTGATGAAGTCCCAATAGTTCATTTTGTTTCCCTTGCTTCCAGAGATGTGTCTAGTAAGAAATTGCTATGGCCAATGTTCAGGAGGTTGCTGCCTGTGTTCACCTCTAGGATTTTGATGGTTTCCTGTCTCACTTTTAGGTCTTTCATTTATTTTGAATTTATTTTTGGGTATGGTGTAAGAAAATGGTCCAGTTTCATTCTTCCGCGTATGGCTGTCCAGTTTTCCCAGCACAGTTTGTTGAAGAGATTGTGGTGTTTTTTTCTTTTAAGATTTTATTTATTTATTTGACAGAGAGGGAGAGACAGTGAGAGAGGAAACACAAGCAAGGGGAGTGGGAGAGGGAGAAGCAGGCTTCCTGCCAAGCAGGGAGCCCAATGAGGGGCTCAATCCCAGGACCCTGGGATCATGACCTGAGCCAAAGGCAGACACTTAACGACTGAAACACCCAGGCGCCCTGAGACTGTCTTTTCCATTGGATATTCTTTCCTGCTTTGTCGAAGATTAGTTGACCATAGAGTTGAGGGTCCATTTCTGGGCTCTCTATTCTGTTCCATTGATCTATGTGTCTGTTTTTGTGTCAGTACCATACTGTCCTGATGACTACAGCTTTGTAATATAACTTGAAGTCCGGAATTGTGATACCTCCAACTTTGCTTTTCTTTTTCAAGGTTGCTTTGGCTATTTGGGGTCTTTTGTGGTTTCATACAAATTTTAGGATTGTTCTAGCTCTGTGAAAAATGCTGGTAGTATTTTGATAGGGATTGCATTAAATGGGTAGATTCCTTTAGCTAGTATAGACATTTTAACAATATTTGTTCTTTCAATCCATGAACATGGAATGTTTTTCCATTTTTTTGTGTCATCTTCAAATTCTTTCATAGGTGTTTTATAGTTTTCAGAGTGCAGATCTTTTACCTCTTTGGTTAGGTTTATTCCTCTGTATCTTATGGTTTTTGGCACAATTGTAAATGGGATTTATTCTTTGATTTCTCTTTCTGCTGCTTCATTATTGGTGTATAGGGATGTAACAGGTTCCGGTACATTTATTTTGTGTCTGACAACTTTACTGAATTCGTCTATCAGTTCTAGCTTGGCACTGGAATGGATACTTGTGTCATTCCTTTGAGGCGTGGCGGTCTCTGGTTCAAACCACGGATTACATCTATCCTATCATTGGTGACCCTTATGTGATGGGCGGGATAGCATGTGCCAACGTCTTCAGTGACCTCTATGCCATGGGGGTCACAATGTGACAATATGCTGATGCTCTTTGGAATCAGTAATAAAATGACCGACAGGGAAAGGGATAAAGTGATGCCCCTAATTATACAGGGTTTTAAAGATGCAGCAAAGGAGGCAGGAACATCTGTGACTGGTGGCCAGATGGTGTTAAACCCCTGGATTGTTCTGGGAGGAGTGGCCACAACTGTCTGCCAGCCCAGTGAATTTCTCATGCTGGATAACATGGTGCTGGGGGACGTGCTTGTGCTGATGAAGACCCTGGGGACACAGATGGCTGTGGCTGTACGTTCCTGAAAAACAGAATAAGATCAAACTAGTGGTCACCCAAGAAGACGTCAAGTTGGCGTACCAGGAGGCAATGATGAACATGGCAAAGCTCAACAGAACAGCTTCGGGGCTCATGCACATGTTCAGTGCCCACACTGCTACTGACATCACAAGCTTTGGAATTTTGGGTCATGTGCAGAACCTGGCCTTCAGCTCAGGTCATGATCCCAGAGTCCTGGGATCAAGCCCCACATCAGGCTCCCTGCTTGGAGGGGAGCCTGCTTCTCCCTCTCTCTCGGCCGCTCCCCCTGCTTGTGCTCTCTCTCTCTGTGTGTCACATAAATAAATAAAATCTTAAAAAAATAAAACCGAATTTGTCTGATATAAATATGGCTACTCCGGTTTTCTTTTGACGTCCATTGACATGATAAATGGTTCTCCATCCCCTCACTTTATCTGCAGATGTCTTAAGGTCTCAAATGAGTCTGTTGTAGGCAGCATATAGATGTCTCTTGTTTTTTATTTTTTTATTTTTTATTTTTATTTTTTAAAGATTTTATTTATTTATTTGAGACAGAGAGAATGAGAGAGAGAGAGAGCACATGAGAGGCAGGAGGGTCAGAGGGAGAAGCAGACTCCCTGCTGAGGTGGGAGCCCGATGCGGGACTCGATCCAGGGACTCCAGGATCATGACCTGAGCTGAAGGCAGTTGCTTAACCAACTGAGCCACCCAGGCGCCCAAGATGTCTCTTGTTTTTTAATCCATTCTGACACCCTGTGTATTTTGATTGGAGCATTTAGTCCATTTACATTCTGAGTGATTATTGATAGACATGAATTTAGTGCCATTTTATTACTTGTTAAGTCTTTGTTTCTGGAGACTTTCTCTGTTCCTTTCTAGTGTTTGTCACTTTTGGTCTTTCTTTACTATTTGAAGAGTACCCTTTAGTATTTCTTGCAGGGCTGGTTTAGTGGTCACAAACTCCTTTAGTTTTCATTTGGGTAATTCTGTATCTCCCCTTCAATTCTAAATGACAGTCTTGCTGGATATTCTTGGCTGCATATTTTTCCCATTCAGCATATTGAATATATCATGCCACTCCTTCTGGCCTGCCAAGTTTCTGTGGATAGACCTGCTGCTAACTTTTTGTCTTCCCTTATAAGTTAGGGATTTCTTTTCCCTTGCTCCCTATAGGATATTTTTTCTTACTCTCTATATTTTGCAAATTTTACTGTGATATGTCTTGTGTTGGCCTGCTTTTGTTGATTTTGATGGGAGTTCTCTGTGCCTCCTGGTTTTGGATGTCTGCTTCCCTCCCCAGATTAGGGAAGCTTTCAACTATAATTTCCTCAAATAAATCTTCTGGCCCCCTTTCCTTCTTTTCTTGGAGTCCTATGATACAAATGTTATTATGCTTTATGGAATCACTGAATTCCCTAAGTCTACATTTGTGATCCAATATTTTTCTTTCCCTCTTCTTTTCAGCTTCATTATTTTCCATAATTTTATATTCTATATCACTTTTTCATTCCTCTGTTTCTTCCATCCTTGTGATCATTACATCCGGTCAGTTTTTCATGTTGGTTACAGAATTTTTTATTTCAGCCTGACTAGATTTTAGGTCTTTTATCTCTGTTAAGGGATTCTCTACTGTCTTCTATGCTTTTCTCAAACCCAGCTAGCATCCTTATGATTGTTGTTTTAAATTCTGGATCAGGCATATGAATTGTATCCATTTTTTTTAAAGATTTTATTTATTTATTTGACAGAGAGAGACACAGCGAGAGAGGGAACACAAGCAGGGGGAGTGGGAGAAGGAGAAGCAGGCTTCCCACTGAGCAGGGAGCCCGATGTGGGACTCGATCCCAGGGCTCCGGGATCATGACCTGAGCTGAAGGCAGATGCTTAACGACTGAGCCACCCAGGCACCCGAATTATATCCATTTTGATTAGATCCCTGGCCATGACCTTTTCTTGTTCTTTCTTTTGGGATGAATTCTTCCATCTTGGCATTTTGTCTAGGTCTCTGTCTTCTTCTCTGTGTTAGAAAAGCCTGTTATGTTTCCTGTTCCTGAGAGTAATGGCTTTATTAAGAAATCATATGCTGTCAAGGGCCTGGAGCTTCAGGAAGTGTTTCTGGTGTGTGCTATGTGCACTCTGCTGCTGTGTTTTGGCTGCTCATTCCCTCAGGTCAGTCTTCTGAAGAGCTTCTCCTAGAGTGCAGTAGGAGTGTTTGGACCTTGTTCAGAGTGTGGTGAGTTTTAACTAGGTGTGCTCTGGTCTGCTTGTTAAAAGAGGCCTGATGCTATTTCCACTAGAGCTGAAGCTTTGCAGCACTCTATGATCTGTAGACTTGGTGCTTTCAGGGGGTTTGTGCTGGTCTTCTGGGGGAAGGGCCCACTGCTCTGGTTCTCAGGCACACTTACCCTAGTAAGAAGCACCTGCAAAGTGCAGTGGGGTGGGCCTTGATGTAAGCAGCTCAGGCATCCGCTGTTGGCACTGTGCTGCTTATTGAAGTCGGTCCATGTTGATGGGTAAGGAGGAAAAATGGTGCCAGCTCTATCCCTTGTCCCTGGAGAGGGGAGTTCCCACCCCTGCTGTCCTGGAAGCACTCACAGAAGAGGGAATAATCTCCCCTCATGTGTCCCAGGCATCCCTCAGATCCCTGCCTTCACCCTGCCTGTGTGCCAGCTATCCGCTGCCTGGCAATGCAGTGCACTTGTGTTTTATCCTAGGCAGACCCACCGTGTTTCAAAACTCCAATCTTTAGGGATGTGGCATGGTACAGACCCGCACTCATCCACTGCAGGGTGGGTGGGGGGTGACTTGCCACCCTGGGGCTGGTGGAGGTTTGTCCCAGAAGGACAGTCACACCAAGGTGCAGGAGCTTGGAGTTTAGAGTAAAACGCAGCAAAAAGCTGGTGTCTATGTTAGCTGCCCTCAGCAGGTGTATTCTGCTGTTTTTGGATGGAATATTATGAATATATGTTAGATCCATCTGGCCCAGTGTGTCATTCAAAGCCACTGTTTCCTTGTTTTTCTGTCTGCATGATCTATCTATTGATGTAGGTGGGTGTTAAAGTCCTCTACTATTATTGTACTACTGTCAGTTTCTTCCTTTATGTCTGTCAATATTTGGTTTATGTATTTAGGTGCTCCCATGTTGGGTGCATAAATATTTACAATTGTTATATTCTCTTGTTGGATTGTTCCCTTTATCATTATGTAGTGTCCTTCTTTGTCTCTTGTCACAGTCTTTGTTTTAAAGTCTATTTTATCTGATCTAAGTATTGCTACTTCAGTTTCCTTTTCACTTTTAGTAGTGTGGTAAATGCTTCTCCATCCCTTCACTTTCAACGTGCTTGTGTCTTTAGGTCTGAATTGAGTTTCTTATAGGCAGCATATAGATGTGTCTTGCTTCATCCGTTCACATTATATGTTTGGATTGGAGCATTTAGTCCATTGACATTCAAATTTATTACTGATAAGTATGTGCTTCTTACCACGTTGTTACATGTTTTAAGATTGTGTTTGTAGTTCTTCTCTGTTTCTTTCTTCTCTTGCTCTCTTCCCTTGTGTTTTTATGACTTTCTTTAGGGATGTGTTTGGAATTCTAATTTTTTTGCATATCTATTACAGGTTTTTGATTTGTGTACCATTAGGTTTGTATATAATTGGGTTTGTATTATGCATATAACAGTCTATATTAAGTTGATGGTCACTTAAGTTTGAACCCATTCTAAAAACACTATATTTACTCTCCCCAGTGTTCTTGTATATGAATGCATAATTTACATCCTTTTATTTCATGAATTTCTTGACTGATTTTGTTTGTTTGTTTGTTTATAAATAAATCAGAATTCAAGAATTCCATTTAACATTTCTTGTAACATCCCTTTAGTGGTGATGAACTCCTTTAACTTTTGTTGTTTGTCTGGGAAACTCTCTCTCCTATTCTGAATGGTAGCATTTCTGGAGAGTATTCTTGGCTACAGATTTTCCTTTCAGAACTTTGAATATATCATGCCACTTTTTTCTGGCCTGCAGAAATTCTGCTGAAAAATCCACTGATAGCCTTATCGGCTTTCCCCTGTATGTAACTGTCTTCTTTCCTTAGCTGCTTTTAAAATTCCCTTTTTTTTTTAAGATTTTATTTATTTTTTTGACAGAGAGAGACACAGCGAGAGAGGGAGCACAGCAGGGGGGGTGGGAGAGGGAGAAACAGGCTTCCCAAAGAGCAGGGAGCCCAATGCAGGGCTCGATCCCAGGACCCTGGGATCATGACCTGAGCCAAAGGCAGACGCTTAACGACTGGGCCACCCAGGCGCCCTTTCTAAAATTCCTTTTTTTATCACTACTTTTTGCCACTTTTAAATTAAAGTGTCTTGGTGTAGATCTCCTTGGGTTGATTTTGTTGGTTGCTCTCTGTGTCTCCTGGATCTGGATGTTTGTTTCCTTCCCCAGATTTGGGAAATTTTCAGCTGTTATTTTTTCAAATACATTTTCTGCCTCTCTTTCTTTTCTCCTTCTTAGATGCCTATAATGCAAATATTATTACACTTGATAATGTTATTGAGTTCCCTTAACCTGTTCTCATTTTTTATTATTCTTTTTCTTTTTTGCTATTCAGCATGGTTGCCTTCCATCACTCTGTCTTCCTGCTCACTGATCCATTCTTCTGCTTCCTCTACTCTACTACTGAGTCCCTCTAGTGTATTAATTTCAGTTATTGAGTTCTTCATCTCTGATTGGTTCTGTTTTATATTTTCTATCTTTTTTTTTAAGATTTTATTTATTCATTCATGAGAGAGATGGGGGGGGAGAGAGAGAAGCAGAGGGAGAAGCAGGCTCCCACGGAGCAGGGAGCCCGATGCGGGACTCGATCCCAGGACCCTGGGATCATGACCTGAGCCGAAGGCAGACGCTTAACCATCTGAGCCACCCAGGCGCCCTATATTTTCTATCTTTTTGGTGAAGGTCTTACTGAGATCCTCCACTCTTTTCTCAAATCCACCAAGTATCTTTATGACCATTACTTTACATTCTCTCAGGTATATTGCACATCTCCATTTCAGTGGGCTAATGAAGTAGGAGTTCTCTGGTGCCCTGTAATACAGTGTTCCCTGTTCACCAGAACCTGTTCCCTGTTCACCCAGACACTTCAGGGGTGTCTCCTATGTCCAGTGCGTTCACCCTGCTATTGTGGCTAAGCTGCATTTGCCTTCAATCTAATTGGCTACGGTGTCCCACTTTGCCTGTTGTGGGCCAGGTTTGGTCCCTGTGCTGTTAAGTGTCCTGTCTTGGGCTGCCATGTGTTTGAAATTGGGTGATATAAGCAGTCAGACTATATGCCTGCTCTCAGTCCATCTGCCAGAGCTGCAGTCTGCCTGTGCTGCCCCCTGAGAGGTTTTTGCTATGGGCAGGGCTGGCAGTCAGATCAGATGTCTGCCTTCAGTCTGTATGCTGGGGCTGTAGTCAAACTGGTTTGTGACTACACACCTTCCCCTCTCCTCAGGGCAGGAGTCACTTTGGAGTGGTGCTGGTCCTTGCCCCAGCTGCTTGCAGGATGTGATGTGGCAGGAGCCACTTTGGAGGCACTCCAGCTGAGTGGCATAGGTTGGAGTGGGCAGATTCACAGGAGAATGTGGGGTGGGGTGCAGTGTTAGCAAGGCAAGTGGGGGGGTCTTTGTGCTGGCTTCTGCAGGTGTCTGGCTATCTAGCCTGGGGTGAGAGGCAGGGAAAAGGTGATTGCCAGCTCTTTTGTTCTTTGAGAAGTCTCCTAAAGATCCCTGCCCCTCCAGCACACATTCTGGGATCAGCAAATAAATCTTCAATTATACCCCAGGCACTTTTACAAGTTGCTGCTTCTATGCTTTATCTCAGAGGAGTTGTTTGTTATGTTGTCTCTTCAAGTGTAGGGGCTGTTTCCTATGCCCTCCAGCCGTCCCAAACCTCCTGCTGATTTTTGAATACCAGGAGTTAAGCCCTGCTGATTGTAAAAACTTGTGAAGTTAAGCCCCACTGGTTTTCAAAGTCAAATGTTCTGGGTACTTGTCTTCCCAGTGCAGGTCTCTGGTGTCTGGGGTTTGCCTGGTGTGGGGTCTCTTCCTCTCCCTACCCTGTGCTTGCAGTGTCCCTCTTGTTTGTGGTTTCTGACCATATCTCCACCCCTCTTACCCTTTTAGATTTGGCCTCCTGTCTATGGAGGCCTAACTGTGGAAAGTCTGTTCTGCCAGTTTTCAGCTCTTTTCTGTGTTAGTTACACTTATATGGTGGTTATCTAGGTGTGTCCATAGGACAAGGTGAGTTTAGGATCTTCCTACTCTGCCATTTACCCAAGGAATCTATTTTAACCATTTTAACGTGTACAATTCAATGGTATTTGATGCATTCACAATGTTTTGCAACCATCACCACTATTTAGTTCCAGAACATTTACATTATCCCAAAATAAAACCCACCGCCCATTAGGGACTTACTCTCCATCATTCCCTCCATCCACTGCTTGGAAACTACTAATATGCTTTCTGCCCTGATGGGTTGCCTATTCTGGATAGTTCATATAAATGGAATCATACAATATGTACCCTTGTATGTCAATACAAGGTACAATATGTCTGGCTTCTTTCACTCAGCATGTTTTCAAGGTTCATCTATTTTCTAGGATGTATATATAACTATTTTATGGCTTAATTATATTCCATTTTATGGATATAGAACCATTTGCTTATCCTTTCATCACATTTGGGTTGTTTCCAGCTTTTGACCATTGTGAACAGTACTGCTATGAACATTTGTGTAACATTTTTGTTTGGACACCTGTTTTTTATTTTTTATCTTTTTGGATACCTGTTTTGAATCCTTTTGGGTATATTCTCAGAAAAGGAAGTACTGGGTCATATGGTAATTCTGTGTTTAACTTTTTGAGAGTGGTCAAACTGTTCTCCACATTAGCTGTACCATCAGCAATGTCTGAGGGTACCCATTTCTCCACATCCTCACCAATACTTAATATTTTCCATTTTTTTCTGTTATAGGCATTCTAGTGGTTATGAACTGTAAAGTGAAATCTCATGATTTTGATTTGCATTTTCCTAATGATTAATGACACTGAGCATCTTTTACTGTGATTATTGGTTATTTGTATATCTTCTTTGGAAACATGTCTGTTCAAGTCCTTTGCCCATTTTATTTGTTTATTTTTTGCAACATCTAAGTTTTTGTTGATGAGAGTTTTTAAAAGAAGCATCACCACCAATGTGGAGGTTGGGAAATTTGGAAGGGGAGAGAAGGGTAGGGGAAAGGCTTCTGCTTTATTGGTGAGAAAGCTCCATCATGAATTTCCTAAGTCCCCCAGAAACATGTGGTCCTTGAAACGCCTGTATCACTTCTTCAGGACAGTCTTGTTCCAATGGGGTCCAGTTTGGGCTATGATTGCTTCTTAAGGTTCCAGTCATCAGCATTGCATTTAATGCACAAAGAAAAGGAAAAATTAAGTAAAACAGAAAAGTGATGTGAAAGTTAAAATGTTACAGTCTGGCAAAATTGAATTTCTGCAAAGAAAGAATTGAGAGAACAGAAGAGAGGCAACATTCAAAAAGAAAATGGATAAACGCTCTCCAAAAGTGATAAAAAATAAACCAACAGATTCAGGAAGCACTGTGGCAGGTTCATAACTGGTCTCTAGAGTTCTCACAGTGGTATTTTGATTCATATATGTTGCTCATTCAGTGTCTCCATGGGGGAGTGAGGGCTTAGAGCTTCCTGTCTGCCATCTTGTTGACATTACTCCCTCTCATTTTCTGCAAAATGGACAGGCTCAGATTTTTCCAAATCTTCAGTTCTGATTACATTTTGCTTAACAACTCCTTCTTTAGTTTATCTCTCTGCTCTTGCATTTTATCAAAAGCAGCAAGGAGAAAGACAGCAGTGCCTTCAGCACTTTGCTTAGAAATCTCAACTAAATATTCAGGTTCATCAATTGCAAGTTCTACTTTTTGCAGAACACTAGAACACAATTTGAGCAGGTTCTCTGCCACTTCATATCAAGAATAAAGTTTCCTCCAATTTTCAATAGAATGTTCCTCATTTCCATCAGAGACTTCCTCCAAAAGCACTCCTGATATCCATGTTTCTATCAACTGTCCCTTCAAGGTATGGTGGATAGTCCCCAGTTTCTTCAGGATCAGTGGCTCCTGAAGACTTCCTAGAATCCAGCCCTTGAACTCCCCAAAACCACACAGCAGAATTTAGGGGCATGCATGTGCATGGTGTGGCAGGGTTTCAGGGCATGGCAGAGGGTACAGCCATGAAGGCAGAGAGTTATCCTGAGCTATAAACAGGATGCTAAGTTATCTGCTTGGGGAGTGGGGGTGAAATAGTGCAGCGCATTAGCTTGGATCTGATGCTCTGGAATTTCCTGACTGACCTTGATCAAATTATTTAACTTCTGTGTCTCAGTTCCCCCTTCTGAAAATTGACTGTCTTGTAGTAAAGACTCAACATTACGAAGTGCCAGGCACAGTTTGAAGCAATGGAAAATTAAAGATGGAAAGATGAGGCTGAAATCCTGCCCTTATAGAGCTCACATTCCAGTACAGAGAGGCAGACTATAAACAAGTAAACAAAACAGATTCATGATAAGTCACATGGTAAGTGCTGAGGAAGAAAGTACAGAGTGTAAGGAAGCTAGGTATGTGTGGGAAATTGGTAATTTGAATGGGATGGCTGCTGGGAAGTCACTGACGAGAAATCTGAGTGAGGACCTGGAGGAGTGGGGGAACTGGCAGAGATGTTTGGAAAGAGGGTGATTCAGGCAGAGTGAGCAGCAAGAGCAAAGGCCCTGAGGCCAGAGTGTGACTGGGGTGCCATACTCATTTCTGAGGCTGTGAAACAAATCACTGCAAACCTGCTGGCTTAAAATGCACATTTAGTCGCTTAAAATTCTGGAGGCCAGAAGTCTAAAATTACATTCACTGGGCTGAAATCAAGGTGTTTGCAGGGCTGTGCTCCTTCAAGAGGAAGGGGAGAATCTGTTTGTTTCTTCTTCTAGCTTCTGGTGGCTGTAGGAGTTCCTTGGCTTTGGCCACATTATTTCAATTTCTTCTCCATGGTCACATTGTTTTCTCCTCTCTGTCTGTGACCTGTTTCTACTTCTATTTTATAAGGACACTTGCAATTGCATTTAGGGCCCACTCAGATAATCTGGGATAATCTCTCAATTTCAAAAATTTAATTTAATCACATCTGCAAAATTCTATTTTGCCATATAAGGTAACATAGGTTCCAGGGATTAGTTACTTTTGGGGGACATTTCCAGGTTTCCACAGTTGCTTAAAAATAAAAATCAAGGAGGTGAGTGTGGCTACAGAAGAGTGAAATTTGGGAGGAACAGGGGATATATCACAGAGAGGTAATGAAGGGGAGGCCATTGCCAGGACTTTGGCTTTGACTGGAAAGCATGGGGAACCACTGAGGGTTCTCAGCAGGAGAATGAGATAGTCTAAGAGGATCTCTCAGTTTCTGTGGGAAGATCAGACTTTGGGGGGTCAGGATGGAAGCTAGGAGACCAGTGAGGGGATGGAACCATTATCCAGGTTGGGATAAGGAAGAAATAAATCCACCACTTTTCATCACCTCCACTATTACCATGGTGTGGCCAGCCACCACTGTCTCTCACCTGGATAATGGTTCCATCCCCTCACTGGTCTCCTAGCTTCCATCCTGACCCCCCAAAGTCTGATCTTCCCAACAGATTTGGGATAAGGAAGAAATAAAAGAAATAAAAGGAGTCAAGGATAGCAATGAAGTTTTTACTCTGAGCATCTGGGAAGATACAGTTGCTATGTCCTGAGATCTGAAAGCCAGAGGGAAGAGCAGTGCTGGAGCAGGAGGCAATGAAGAGCTCAGTTTTGGATACATTTGATTTGAGATGTTCATCAGACATTCAAGGTGGCACATTGAGTATCTGATTAGATCTACAGGTCTGGAGTTGAGGGGATTGCTATGAGCTGGAGATGGTGGTGTCAGTGCCCTCTAGCCACTGAGTATCAGGCAGACACTTGCAGTCAAACAAAGTGAAATGCATTGGAGGCCTGCAATGCAGGACGCTGTACACTGGGAATAACAAGACATCTCAGTAAGAACGTGTTAGAAAGGACACAGTATAGGCTTTAGGCTTGCATAGGTGACTTGGTGAGTTTAAGGAAGCAGAGCATTGTTCTGGATTGGATGCTGTACAGAAATGGGGTGATTCTATGTCAGGGCGTCCCAAGAAATTATCTAAAAGGCAGAAGATGTTTATCTAGAAGGAAGAGGTACCAAAAATGCAGTAGTCACTTATATTATTCGGGAAAGGGGATGCTTGGTCATTAAGGACTTCTGAGCTAAGAAAAGACTTCAGACCCAGAGTTCAGGAGTTCCCAAGCTTCTGGGAGAGCCTGAGCATCAGTTGGTCAGCAGTGACTGGCCGGAGCAGAGGAAGGAACTTGGGGCTGACAGGATGGGGGTTGCTGTGGTTGTGGCCACCAGAAACAGACACAGACAGGGCACACCCAGAATCTCTGTGAGACATATACAGGCAAACAGAGACACTAAAGATATAGGAATGCACACTGGACAATACAAAGAGATATAAGCAGATGTGCACTCTTATAGAGACACTCATACAACACAGAAACCACACACACACACGCCCCTACAGTGCACGTGTTATAGAAACATGGGGGGTAAACACCCAAATACTCATTAAGACAGAAAGACACAAACGAACACAGGATATATAGATGTCAATACACAAAGGCACCCACGCATACACACCAAGAAAAATGCTCACACACACACCTGGGCAAACAGACAGAAACCCTCATAGACACACATGCATAGATGCAGACACATTCAATGCTACATACACATACACACTGGAGAAGAATATGGAAAGAATCACATCAAAGAGGAATATGGAAACATCCACAGGAAGAGACTTCTGGACACAGGGAGAGAAAAATATACAGAGTCACACATGGACAAAGACACAATCAGGGAAAGGTACCCATGTATATAATTGCAAAGATAAGTCCCATTCACCCAAGGACATACCTAGATGGAAATTAACAAATGGTCACACACATAGGCGAACATCCACAGAGAGATATAAACACACACACAGGCACACACAAATATTCACATAGACTTTTTTTTTTTCCTCAGTCCTTTAGCTATTTTCATAAAGTTCACGTTCCAAGGTGCTTGCTAGGGCTGCTATAACAAAGTACCACAGGCTAGGTGGCAACAGATATTTATTTTCCCACAATTCTGGGGCTTAGAAGTCCAGGATCAATGTGTTGATGGGGTTGGCTGCTTCTGAGGCCTCTCTTTGTGTCTTCACATGGTCTTCCCTCTGTACAAGTCTGTGTCCCAATTTCCTCTTTTTATAAGTACAACAGTCCTATTGGATTAGGGTCCAACCCAATAACCTCATTTTAACTTAATTACCTCTGGAAATACTCTACCTCCAAATACAGCCATGTTCTTACTGCTGGAGATTAGAACTCCAACATATGGATTTTTGGAAGTCAATATTCAGTCTTGTGTCTCCACTGTTTAAACTCCTGTCCTGGCTCTCAATTTGCTCAATGTAAAATGAAATTCTTTGACCAGTAATATAGCATCTAGGGATTTATAATGAAAAACAAAACAAAACAACCACATACATATGCAACAACATATGTACGAGGATATTCTTCACACATTTAAATAAAAATCTGAGCACAAAGAAAAAGTTCATCAAGGGGAGACTGCTTAAATCTGTTACTTCTGTGATTCCTAATAGGAAACACTGTAGACATTCTAATGACAGTATAGGTTGTGTTACTAATATTGTAAGACATTCACAATGGATTGAGTAGTTAAAAAGAATGAGAGTACACATAAATCTATATTTATTAATAAGTAATACCTCTCAACAGATGAGCATAAGTCACTTTCTAAAGGTACTGTTAATATTTTTCTAAATTTTGCTATAGTGTTTATTGAACTTAAAAAAAAAAAAAGTAAAACTTTCTCTCTATCCACTCATTTTCCCAGACTAACCTCTAAGCCACTTTTTAGAGAAATCATGCAAAATCAACTAGTGGGAAAAACTTGAGCTTTCTCCCTTGTAAACCCCATGAAGGTATTCTCAGGCTTACGGTCTAAATGAAGTCTCTTTTGGAAGTAAGGCAAGGTTTATTCCAATTCCTCCATGATCCAAGAGGGAAGAAAAGAAATGAGAAGGGCATCATTCTTCCCATCATAGCCACAAACAGGGCCCTTGACACCAGCCCTTAGTTGCCCTCAGGGAACCCAGCTGACCTACCAAAACAATGGCTATACACTATCGGTCAAATATATGTATACCTGACACTTCCCACGGGGTTCACCCTTTAGTCTGGTGTGAACCTAATACTGGTAACATAAATAGAGATGTAGGATGTCCAATTTCCTCAAGGACAGAAGGAGAGAACATGAAGGTTTTGTTGGAGGCTCTGCACAGGTTCTACACTGGACATTCTGGGTTCAGGCCTTCGCCAGACTGGAATGGACAGGTCTTCAAATTAGTGACAAGAGAGTTGGGACTAGACTCCTGGATTTAAAACTTTGGCCTATAATGGAATGTGCAGGCTCATTATAAAGTGACAGATGGAGGATGAGCCAGTAACAAGGTCAAAGATCTCTACCAGAGGTCTCAGTAAGAATTTCTCTCTGTGGCAAATATATACGATTTTTTGATGCCTATGGAAGTTTGAGTTCCAAACTTACTTTTTGCCCTGAGTCTTGGGACAGTTTCAGAATCAACATGAACTGGTTCTTCTTCTTCCAAGTTCATATTCTAAAATTTGCCCTTGACCAGATAAATTCCAACAGTAAAATCATTTACTATAAATATTGCCTAATAGAAAAAGTAAAGAACGGGTGCCTGGGTGGCTCAGTTGTTTAAGCGACTGCCTTCGGCTCAGGTCATGATCCTGGGGTCCCGGGATTGAGTCCCGCATCGGGTCCCTGCTCAGCAGGGAGTCTGCTTCTCCCTCTGACCCTCTTCCCTCTCGTGCTCTCTATCTCTCATTCTCTCTCTCTCAAATAAATAAAATCTTTTAAAAAAAAAAGAAAAAGTAAAGAAGGCAGCTTAGGGCTAGTGGAAGGAATCGGTTCAGTTATGTCATGTCAAGTATTTTGCTATCTCCTTACTGATCTCTTTTGGCTCTATTTTCTTTTACAAGAGAATGGCATATTTAAAACCAGCTTACTTACACCTGTGAGTTCCCACTCCCCCTGCCCCTAGATTTCTCCTCTCATTCTCTACTCATCAGAGTGCCTCTATCCTTTTTGGAGCACTCACATGTTAGGGGTTCGGCTTTGAAAGCAATGTTCTTTAAGAGCTGGCCATAAATAGCTATTGAAACAAAAGGATTAGCCCTCTATTTAAACTTCTCACCTCTGCCCCCAGCCCCATCTAGTCCTTTGAGGTTAGCCACTCCCCTCACCCCACCATGAATTTAATTTATGTGCCAAAAATCTGAGGACTCATAATGGGAAGGCTTTATAATTCTCGCAGGAGGGTTATGAGAAAAAGCAACAATGAAGAATCCCTATGTAAGGTTTACTGGATGGACCGAGCAGAGACTCTACATCTAAATATAGTTTAAAGTGGTTTCAGACTGGCAGTAATCCCAGATCTTGTCCGAAAATGAAATTATGTAATCTCTAGAAAAGAAGGGTACTTTCATACAAGGATATTGGGAAGCCCCAGAATATCTCTTTTCAAGGGCAAACTGACACACAAAGATAACCAGCCCAAAGGAAACAAAGCAAATTGAGTGAGGGATTAAAAAAATTTACAAAGAGATTCATAAAATCTCGTTATTGGTATTATCACATGCATATCATGAGTCAACTGTGTCTACCATGTTACCAAAAGTATTTAAAAAACTGAAATTTAAAAGAATTGCCTGGAAAGGGAATTATGAATAGGAGACAGAGCAGAATAAATTATCCAGAATGCAATACAGACACTGAAAGATGGAAATTACGGAGGAGGATTTAAGACCCATGAAGGACAGAGTAGAAAGACCTACCAACTGGTGTTCACAAAAGGAAAGAAAAGGGAAGAAAAATTTGCTGAGCAGAGGAAGACACCACTTCACAGATTCAAGTTGCTCAACATATCCCTAGCAGGAGAAAAATCGAAGAATTTCACACCCCAAAACATGCAAAAACTGTAAAAAACATCTTTGGTTACTGAGTCCAGTTCCAAACCCAGGATTCCAAGGGGGAAGAAACTCTAACATCCTAGTTTCTGCACCCCCCCTTTAAAGTCCTGCATTTTTCGATAAAACTTGTATTTTAATATCAAAAAGGCCTTTGCTCTAAAAGAACATTGACCAAAAGATGTGCAATTCTCAGAGAGGGAAATATTAAAGCCAAGAGACACCTGAAAAGATTCTCAATCTTATTAACAATAAAAGAAATGCAAATTTAAGCCACATTGAGTCACAATTTCACACTTAGCGGATTGGCAAAATTTGAAAATTTTACAAAATCAAGGACTGGCAGTAATAATTGGCAACCAAAATAATTATAAACCATGGTAGGAATGCAAACTGGTACAATTTTGGAAAACAATTTGTCACTGTATAATAAAGACATGGATGGGAATATACTTTGCACTGGCAAATCTTTTCTTGTTACCTACTGTAAGCCTTGAGGAGAATCTAGGTGATGCCAGTGTTTTTACAAACTACTCTTGCTACAGGAATTATTATTTTTTTAAAATTTTTATTAACAGTGTATTATTTGTTTCAGGGGCACAGGTCTGTGATTCAACAGTCTTACACAATTCACAGCGCTCACCATAGCACATACCCTCCCCAATGTCTATCACCCAGCCACCCCAACCCTCCAACCCCCCACCACTCCAGCAAACCCTCAGTTTGTTTCCTGAGATTAAGAGTCTCTTATGGTTTGTCTCCCTCTCTGGTTTTGTCTTGTTTCATTTTTCCCTCCCTTCCCCTATGATCTTCTGTCTTGTTTCTCAAAATCCTCATATCAGTGAGCTCATGATACTTATCTTTCTTTGACTGACTTATTTCACCTAGCATAATACTCTCTAGTTCCTGGCAAGATTTCATTTTTTGATGGCTGCATAATATTCCATTATATATATATATATATATATATATATATATATACACACACACATATATATATATATATATACATATATATATACACACATACCATATCTTCTTCATCCATTCATCTGTCGATGGACATTTAGGCTCTTTCCATAGTTTGGCTATTGTGGACATTGCTGCTATAAACACTGGGATGCAGGTGCCCCTTCGGATCCCTACATTTCTATCTTTAGGGTAAATACCCAGTAGTGCAATTGCTGGGTCGTAGGGTAGCTCTATTTTCAACTTTTTGAGGAACCTCCATACTGTTTTCCAGAGTGGCTGCACCAGCTTGCATTCCCACCAACAGATGCTACAGGAATTAAATACCACAGCCTTGAGATACATGCCAAAGTGGAAGCATTTTCTAATGAATCTTATGCACCTAAGTGCTTGACATATACAAGAAAACTCATAGTCACATTATAATTTAAAAATAAGCATAATTAAAATGAAATGAGGGGCGCCTGGGTGGCTCAGTTGGTTGGGCGACTGCCTTCGGCTCAGGTCATGATCCTGGAGTCCCGGGATCGAGTCCCACATCGGGCTCCCTGCTCAGCAGGGAGTCTGCTTCTCCCTCTGACCCTCTTCCCTCTCATGTTCTCTATCTCTCATTCTCTCTCTCTCAAATAAATAAATAAAATCTTTAAAAAAAAAATAAAATGAAATGAACAGGGACGCCTGGGAAGCTCAGTGGGTTAAGCATGTGCTTTCTGCTCAGGTCATGATTCCAGGGTCCTTGCTCAGCGGGAAGCCTGCTTCTCCCTCTGCCTGCCACTCCGCCCCCGCCCCTGCTTGTGCTAACAAACAAATAAAATCCAAAAATAAAAGGTAAAATGAACAATTATAAGTAAAATTAAATTAAAAAAAAAAGTAAAGGAAACAACCCACATATACACCCGCAGTAGAGTGCTTTGGCCTACGTACATCTACGTCCATAGGGCGTTTGGGTGGTGGTGGGGGCAAGGACAGCGTTTCTGGGGACAGAAGTGGGTCAGGCTCTACGGTTACAGGAGCGAAGAAGGCCTTTTACCTTAAGCCGCTCACCTGAGGCCGCCGTTTCTGAGTCCTTCGAGGACCTGTACACATGACAGCGGCAGTCAGTGTCACAGCCGTGACGCGACCGCACCAATTTCCGAGAAGTGCTGTCTGTCCGCTGACAACGGGCATTTTAGGAACCACAGTCCAGGGCAAGTGGGCGCCAAACGCTCAAGGCCCACACGATCTGGCCAGAGCGGCCCCGGATTTTGCATGAGAGACCTTTCGCTGATAGATGCCAGCTCTCCGCCGGCACCAGCACGGACCGCCCACGTCCCGGCAGGAGGGCGGACGCTCGAGCAGACCGGCGACCCGGAAGACCTTTCGCGACCGCATCATTTTCTGGGAAGTGTAGTTTCGTGCTTCGGCCGTCATTGTACTTAAGAAGCACACAGAGGGCGGTCCCGTTGTCCTTCCGACACTTCGCGCGCGCGTCCTAGCTGAGCAGCTCTGCGATGAAGGCTGCAGGCGGTGGCGTTCCTCAGAAAGCTCAGCCGTTTTTTCTCGCCAGGCGCTCAAAGAGCGCGCGAACGCGCAGCCTTCTGGGAAGTGTGGTTTTACGCGGCGACGTGCGAGGCACAGGTAACCTGTCGCTGACGCGGAGGAAGCTGGGAAATGCTGTTCCGGTGTGGGCTCTGTCCTCCGTCCACCTCGCGGAAATCTCGGGCAGGCAGCGGAATTCTCCTGGTGTAGTGCAGCTCTTTCGACGGCGGCGGCCGTGGTCCGCTCTCCGCGGGTCAAGTACGCGGAGGTGCGGGCTCTGGATTCCCGGGCCCGGGCTTCAGGGCCAGGGAGGGCCCGCCGGGACTCAGGCAAGTGTGGGTCCCGGCAGGGTGGCCGGGCGCCGGGCACGGCCGCCACAGCCTCGCTGGTGCCGAGTCTACACCGCGGTGTGAGCCCCGGCAGGGCCTTAGCTTCCTGGGCCTGTCTGCTCTGTAAAAGGGGTGGCGTTTACCTCATTGAGTTGTTGCGAGAAGAAAATGGGCGAGCGATTGTGCAGCGTACACCCTGAAAGAAAACGCCATCCACAGTGGTTTTTAGGCAATCCAGTCGTGAAAGTGACGCTTTCCATTTGTGCAGCCTTCAACAAATTGGTTCAGTATCGCTGAGTTTGTTTTCTCATCGTTTAGAAAAGAAATGTGGAATAATGTGAATGCCTATCATGCATAGTTGTGAAGATCGAATGAGCTCTTAACGTTATTACTGTTGTTTTGTGAGTCTGTCTCAACAATATGTAGTAGTTGGTTTACACGCCTCTGGCACCTAGTGAATGGTTACCTCGTGCCAAGGAACCCTCTGCTAGTTTAGGGAGAGAATGGAGCCCTAGAAAGTGATTCCCAGTGTTTACTTGCAGATGTGTCACAGCGCTGCAAGATAAGCCTCATTTTTCATGGCTCCTTTTTTGTGTTCTTGATCTGCCTTCTCAGGACACTACTACTCTTTAAGACAGGAGGCTGGAAAGAGGACTGTATTGACAAGTCATGTTCCAGGTAAGTCGGTAATCTCCCCAGATCTTCCTGAACCACCTTAGCAGAACTCTTGAGTGTTTGCTTTGCTTCTCTTACCAGTTCCTGCCTAACAAAATCCTTTTAGGGACCGGATCTATGATTCCTTTCACTGTAGCAAAGGATGGAGCCCACAGAAGAACTCCAAAGTACTGTCTTCTCTCAGTTCAGTGCTCCTCTTCTCTACCATTTTTCTGCTTGAAGTCTCTGTAGAGTCGTGAGCAAAACTTTTTTTTTTTTAATTACAATTCAAAATTCAAGTTTGGGATTTTAGGTTATTTGCTTTATGGTTGTCAAAGTACTATTATGTGGTCTCAATTAATGATATATCAGTCCTTTCAGTTGTTCAAGTCAAGAGATGTTTGGAGTCATCTTTGATTCTTTCCTTTCTCTTATAATTTACATTCGGACACTCTAGTTAATCTAAAATACATACATACGTATCCATAGAATCTGACGAATGGTTACACCATCACAACCACCACCACTGCCACCATCCTGTCATTGCTCACTTTAAAACTCTTCAGTAGCCCTAATTCAGATGTCAGAGTTCTACAGTGACTTAAAAAGCTTTGTGCAATTAAGCTTTTACCTCTCTGATCTCATCTTACTTCTGTCTCCTTGTTTCTTGTGAGCTCTAGCCACTGGCTACTGCTTCCAGGCCTTGGAAATTGCTGTACCAACTGCTTGGAATCTTCTTTCCCCAGAAATGTACGGACTTGGCATTCTTACCTCCTTCATATCTCTGCTCAGTGGTTACTTTCTCAGTAAAGCTTCCCTGAACACCTGCAGTCAACTTTTCTAACAATCACTTCTTCTCCTCACTGCTTGGTTGTTTTCCATAGTGATTATCACTCACTAGATAATACACTATTTGTTTACTAAATGCATAGGCTCATTGTTTGTCTCATCCCCCTGGGAGGGATTTTTTTTTTCCTTTTTTGTTGATTGTTTTCAGTACCTAGAGTGGTATCTGGTATAAAACAGAGGCTTAGTAAATAGTTGTTGAGTGAATAAACTTTAAAAAATGGTAGGGTAGAATCATGGGGTGGAAGGTGAAGCCTGCATGGAAGTTATTAGTGGCATATGTGATGTTGGGCAGAGTCTGGTTTCTTGGGAATATTAGATAACTAAAATAGAAAAACTTTTTTTTTAAAAGATTTTATTTATTTATTTGACAGAGAGAGAGAATACAAGCAGAGGGAGAGGGAGAAGCAGGCTCCACACTGAGCAGGGAGCCCCACGCAGGGCTGGATCCCAGGATCTGGGATCACAACCCGAGCCCAAGGCAGACGCTTAACCGACTGAGCCACCAGGCTCCCTGAAAAACTTTTTTTTTTTTTAAGTAAAAGCTAAAGTGAACTAGTTGCCAATCATTCATTGATTCATTTTTTAAAAAGATTTATTTATTTAATTTAGAGCGAGCGGGTGAGCAAGAGTCGGGGGGGGGAGGGGGAGAGGGGGAGAGAGAATTTCCAGCAGACTTCCCGCTGAGCATGGAGCCTGACTTGGGGCTCGATCCCAGGATCCTGAGATCATGATCTGAGCCAAAATCAGGAGTGATGCTTAACCAGCTGGTTTGGGTTAACGTGGGTTTGAGTGTACACTGACATGTAGGACTTTGTGATCTAGTGCAATACTAAGAGAACTTTCCTCAGTGGTGGAAATGTTCTTTATGTGTACTCTCTAATATGGTAGCCACCAGCCCCATATGACTATTGAGTACTTGAACTATGACTAAAGTGACCCAGGAACTGAACTTTAAATTTTACTTAATTTTTAATTTTTATTAATTTAGGGTGCCTGGGTGGCTCAGTCGGTTAAGCGTCTGCCTTCAGCTCAGGTCATGATCCTGGAGTCCCAGGATCGAGTCCCGCATCGGGCTCCCTGCTCAGCGGGGAGTCTCCTTCTCCCTCTGCCCTTCACCCCACTTGTGCTCTTTCTAGCTCTCTCTCTCAAATAAATAATAAAATCTTTAAAAAAAATTTTTTTATTAATTTAAACTTAAATAGCCAAATTTGGCTAGTGGCTGTATTGAGCGGTACAGAGCTGGTAGAAAAGCAAGAAAGCATAAGAAATTAAGATAGGTGCTGGAACAAATATCCTAAGTTCTTCTGGGGACAAAAATGAATGAACATCCTAGGCTGCCCAGGCAGTTGAAGGGGAAAGAAAGAGTTGAAGCATCCCTGGAGAAGCAAGGCTGGAACTGGCTTTGGTGGCCCATGGTACCAGGGAGGCAGAGATAGAAGTGAAGTTACACCAAACTGAGGGAACACCTTGAGCATAGGTAGGTAGGGCTAAGAGAGTCTTTCAGGGAACTGCAAACATTTTCTAAAGTGGTGGTTCTCAAACAGGGATGAATTTGTCCCCCTTAGCCCTACCCATAGGGGACATTTGATAATGTCTGGAAATATTTTTGGTTGTCACAGGCTGAGGGGTGTCGTCATGCACTGAAATAAAGTTCTCAGACACTGATCTGAGCTGCCGCGCAGGACTGCCTCTGCAGGGGAGAGAGCAGTAGCTAAATTCTGCACATAGCCTTTATTTTATTTTTTATCGGAAAACCAAGGACAGATGCATCAAAGGGTGGGAAAGGAGTACAAAGGGATGGCAACTATCTTGAAGCCATAAAGCAGGCTTGCATCCTCTCCTATGCGCCAGCACACAGGGAGGCAGTCGTGGGATAAGGGAGGAGAGGGAGGTTTCTGCCAGCAATTGCCAGGTGCAGGAAGGGTGACTGAGAGTTATATTCTTCCATAGCTCTAAACCTATGCCCTGCCCCAGGGGACCATGGGATCCTGTTCATACCAGGCCATTGCGTTCAATAGCCTGAGACCACGAACGCTGCTGTTTCAGCTGCTTCCATAGTCACCCCTTGGGGCTTACAATACACGTTCTAAGAATGACCCAGGGGATCATGGGATCCTGTTCAAAGCAGACTATTGCGTTCAATAGCCCAAGAACAGGAATGCTGCTGATGCTTCAGCTGCTTCCACAGTTACCCCTTAGGGTTTACAATACATTTTCTAAGAATTCCAGTGGGGCAGCGGGGAATTGCTACTAGTATCTAATGGGTAGAGGCTAGGGATGCTACTAACTAAATATTCTACAATGTACAGGACAGCTCCCACAACAGTTACCTAGCTTAAAATGTCAATTATGCCAAGGTTGAGAAACCCTGACCTAAATAAAGAACAAAGGGTATCTAGTAATGAGGTTATGTGAGTTTTCTTTTTTAGACTTAATATAATGACATTCATTAATATGTGTTCAAAACTTAAAATATGAAACATCTTTGCATTGGTGGAATAAAACATTATCTTGTGCATTAATTTAGTATTGATTTTTTAAAAGATTTATGTATTTATTTTACGGAGAGAGAGAGAGTGTGCATGTGGGTCGGGGGGGACGGGGCAAAGGGAGACGGAGGAAGAATCCTAAGCAGACTCCCCGCTAAGCACAGAGCCTGACATGGGGCTCAGTCTCACCACCCTGTGATTATGACCTGAACCACAATCAAGAGTTGGATGCTTAACTGACTGAGCCACCCAGGCGCCCCTAGTATTGATTTTTAAATTTGTTTTATCAAGTGGGGTTTTTAAAAGCCAATCATTTAAAGCCATTGTGGAAAGTAGGAAAAGATGGGAAACTTTTTGATTCATATGATAAAGCTAACCCTAATACCTGGGTAAGAATAAATACAAATGGAAAAAGAAATTTTCCCTGGTGCCAAAAGGGAAAGAGATCCTCCCCTCCCTTTTTTTTTAGAGTATTTCCTTTGAGGAAAACCTGTAATTTTAAGTGTTTTCCCTCTCCCTTTGAGATGCTTGTGAATCTTTTTCAAAGCTAAATAAGCCTATGCCCATTTTTTAGGGCAGTCAAGTCTTTCTTAAGGCCTTGTAGCCATCTCTTTGAAATGAAAACCTGAAGGACAATGCACCTCTATCTCCCTGTCTGTGTTAGAGTTTAACCTAAGCTCCTGGCTCCCAAGTTCTAACTATCTGCTTGTCGTAAAGATAGGAAAAGTTTTATTTTTCTTGGAGTAAAAGCAATTACCACAGTTGGCCACTCCAGTTACCAGGTGAATTTAGGATGAACTGTATGTTGCAAATGATGCTGCCAAGTCCTCTTACTTGAGGACAAATTATTTCTTTGAAAACATCTGTGTTATAGATTGTACATGCCTGGCTTTGTAAAAGGGTGAGGTTTCTTTCTGTCCTCGCAGTCTCATTAGTGATTGCCTATGAAGTGTGTTACAGTCTGCTGCGATGCTTACTCAGTAGTAAAACTGTTCTTTTCTACGTTGTGGGGAGGATTTTCTGCTTGGCAGATTGGACTTTTTAACTATTTTCCCAACACCTCACAAAGGTAAATTACCTCTTTCAAACCAAAGACCAGTATCACTAATGAAGATACAGGCAAAATATCCAAATAAAATAATAGACTTGAATCAACCACTCTTGGAATGAAAGACTTGTCACAGCCAAACAATGTCTATTTCACCATTGAAAGGTAATAAGAATGCCATTTTAAATGCATACATTTTTTGCATGTATTATAATTTGACTAACAAACTATTACTGAACATTTGAGCTCTTTCTAAAGTTTTGCTATTTTGAATAATACCATGAATGAATACTGTTTCCTTAGAATATTTTCCTTGAAATGTGTCCTCTAATTCTTTGCCCTTACTTAAGGTCCAGTTCAGGGACTGCCGATGGCATGAAACTATTCTTCAGTCTTCTTGCCCAGGGCTGTCAAATTATTTTAATTATAGATTATCAGTATAGGGTTTAATTATATACCATAAATGGGTTTTGTTTATAAATTAGTTATGTATACGTCTGTCTTTCAAGATATCTTTTTCTGAACTTATTGGATCATTTTTTAGAACCTTAGTGGATCATCGTTTTTTATTTACCTATCATGTAAGCTATAAAAAACACAACTAAGCACTTGACTATATGCTGTCAAATGTTGAATGCAGATTTTAAAAAATTTTAGAATTCTTTTCCCTTTGACAGAATTAACTCTCCTGAAGCAAAGCTCTTATATTTGTCTCTTACCCTTATTGTAAAACAATGCCAAACACATAATTATCCAATTACTACTTAACTTAGATCAGATTCCTGGTCATTGCCACAACTACTGAATCTTGTTCTCTTTCTTCTACAGCCAGGGCAATTTTACCCCTTAACCAGTCACAGAAGTGGCCTTGACTGTGACTGAGCCTAAATATGTTCGCTATTTCAGGTGACTTTTAGTGATGTGGCCATAGACTTCTCTCATGAAGAGTGGGGATGGCTGGATTCTGCCCAGAGGGATTTATACAAGGATGTGATGGTCCAGAATTATGAGAACCTGGTTTCTCTAGGTAAGCATATCTCCCTCTTCACCCCAAAGAGGGAAATCTTCTGTTACTCAGAATTGCTGGAGATTCTCCTGAGTAAATGGCTGGAATTTTGTTTCATGTTCCCAAGGATGTGTAGAGCTCTATTGTGCCCTTCCTGAAGCTTATCTTCCCATTTCAATGACCATCCTTCAGAACTGCCTTTGGTTCCTTTTATGATGGTGGCCTCTCCTCCATGAGAACCACAGTTTAAACAGTTTTATATTTTTCCTGTAAGCAGGTCTTTCCATACCTAAGCCATATGTGATCAGCTTACTGGAGGATGGGAAAGAACCTTGGATGGTGGAGGAAAAACTGTCAAAAGGTATGTTTCCAGATAAGTCATGGAGAATCAGGCATAAGAGGTCTTTGTTAAACATGCTTGTAGAAAGGATGGAGGCATTTTAGGATATTTTAGGGATACTGTCTTCAGAGATCCCAAATGTAACAAATTGAGGGATCCTTAGCTTAGATATATTTTTTTCCATATTGATATTTATTTCAGGACATGCCATGTCAAAATAAAACAAAAGAGTCAACCCTCGCCTTTAACAATAATATTGTATTATATAAAAGCACTTTGAGTATAAGTTAGTGGTATGTGGGCTAATGATTATCTGAAACCTTAGCTTAGATTTTAAAACAGCCATTCCTCCATCCCAAATTATTATCTTTCTGTATTATGCTATCTAATCAAAAGTGAAGATTTTGTGATCATAATAGTTCAAATTGTTGTTTTATTTGAAACGAAATAAAACAAATTGTTCTCTTTAAGACTACCTAAGGAAAAATATACCAATCGTTTTAGGTGAAGAAAGACTGTCAGATGGGAAATCCCTTTTCCCCTCAGGCTGAGCTTCAAAGGTCAAATGTGAACATAAGTGTTAAAGGAAGTAAAGAATGTATAAAAAGTTTTCTAGGAACAATATTTTCTATGATTTCACACAGATCTTACACAAACAAAGCCTAATTCTTTCTGAGTGATAAAGAATATTTTGTTCATTGTTAACTTTTTAATGTACTACTATAAATTGTGCATTTTAAGCATGCTAATCTGACAGCAAATTGAGATTAATTGAAAGTTGGAGAACCAAGGCTGTGAGACAAAATGTGGTCTTCCACATAAACGTAGGTATAGAATAGAATGTTGGCTTGGAATCCAGAAGACTTTGTGCGTTTTTTTCTGATAATTTCACTTTTAGTCCACATACTGATTGCCTGTTTTTAACTCATTTCCCTTATTACACCCTGTTCCCATCTTTGTGAGCTGTCTCTGTTTTCTCTGCTCCATTTGAACTTTGTTCAGAAATTATTGAATAAATGAGAATTCAGTCATGTGCTTTCTGGGGGTGGAGATGTGCTCTGTTTCTTATCTCTTATTCTTACCATAGAAGTTTCTTTTCAAGAAGTACAGAAAAAGCAGTGTTTTGCTTTCTTGATATATTTCAGATTGGGAATCAAGATGGGAAAACAAGAAATTATTAACAAAGGAGGATATTTATGACGAAGATTCACCCCAAACGGTAATAATAGAAAAAATTATAAAACAAAATCATGAATTTTCAAATTTTAACAAGGACTGGGAGTATATAGAGAAGTTGGAGGGGAAGCATGAAAATCAGGTAGAACATTTCAGACCAGTGACCCTCACCTTTAGAGAAAGCCCCACTGGAGAAAATGTTTACAAATACAATACATTTAGAAGCATCTTCTATTTAAAGTCTATTCTTTCTGAACCACAGAGAATTTCTGCTGAAGGGAAATCACATAAACATGATATATTTAAGAAGAGCTTACCAAAAAAGTCTGTTATAAAAAATGAGGAGATCAATGGTGGAAAGAAACTTTTGAATTCTAAAGAAAGTGTGGCAGCCTTCAGCCAGAGCAAATCTCTTACCCTTAATCAGACTTATAATAGAGAGAAAGTCTATACATGCAATGAATGTGGGAAAGCCTTTGGCAAACAATCAATCCTTAATCGCCATTGGAGAATTCATACAGGAGAGAAACCATATGAATGTCATGAATGTGGGAAGACTTTTAGCCATGGCTCATCCCTAACTCGACATCAGATAAGTCACAGTGGAGAGAAACCTTACAAATGTATTGAGTGTGGGAAGGCCTTTAGCCATGTGTCCTCACTTACTAATCATCAGAGTACTCACACTGGAGAGAAACCATATGAATGTATGAACTGTGGAAAGTCGTTTAGTCGTGTTTCACATCTCATTGAACATCTGAGAATTCATACTCAAGAAAAACTCTATGAGTGTCGAATATGTGAGAAGGCCTTCATTCATAGGTCATCTCTCATTCACCATCAGAAAATTCATACCGGAGAGAAACCTTACGAATGTAGTGAATGTGGAAAAGCTTTTTGCTGTAGCTCACACCTTACTCGACATCAAAGAATTCACACTGTAGAGAAACAATTTGAATGCAACAAATGTCTGAAAGTCTTTAGCAGCTTGTCATTTCTTATTCAGCATCAGAGTATTCATAATGAAGAAAAGCCTTTTGAATGTCAAAAATGCAGGAAATCCTTCAACCAGCCAGAATCACTGAATATGCATTTAAGAAATCACAGTAGATTGAAACCTTATGAATGCAGTATATGTGGGAAAGCCTTCAGTCATAGGTCATCCCTGCTTCAACATCACAGAATTCATACTGGAGAGAAGCCCTATGAATGTATTAAATGTGGGAAGACCTTCAGCTGTAGTTCAAACCTTACCGTACATCAGAGAATTCATACTGGAGAAAAGCCATATAAATGTAACGAGTGTGGGAAAGCTTTTAGCAAAGGCTCAAATCTTACTGCCCATCAGAGAATACATAATGGAGAGAAACCCAATAGTGCAATAAATGTAGAAAAGCCTTTAGGCCATATGAATCATTATACATGTGAAAAATCATATAAGAGAGAAACTGTATGAATAGAGTATTTGTCATAATATACTTTAGCCGTAGATCTTTCCTGAAAATTTATACTGGAAAAAAAGTCTTATGAATGTAATAAATATGGGAAGGTCTTTAGCACTGGTACAAGCCTTACTGTCCATCACAGTTCACACTGTAGAGACCATTTATTGCCTTCATACTGCCTATGAAAGCAATAAATGTGGGAAAGCCTTTAGCCAGTATTAATCCCTTAACTGACGTAAGTCCACACTGGAGAAAAACCGTATATATGTAACATGGGAAAGACATTAAGCAATATGAATTTCTTATCAAGTACACACAAGAGAGAAGCAACATGAATGTAAAAATTGTGGGAAGTCCTTCAGTTAAGGTATATTCCTTATTCTATATCCACGCACACTGGAGAGAGCTTATATGAGAAATGTAGCAAACTGTTCACTGAGAGTTCTTAACTTGCTAGACATCAGAAGATTAATGCTAGAACAGCCTGAAGGATGTAGGAGTTATGTGTAAATCTTTCTTTGCAATGATGCTGTTTGTAAGCAGTTCTACAGAAGAGCAAACGAGTAGATTATAACTGAGTATGCCTTATAGCAGTAGCATGCAATTTTACTCAAGTCCTACATAAAAGTTTCTTTAGCTAATGGGCATGTGAAGATATTTAGTCACCCAGTGGATCCAGAAAATGTTTTAAAGTTAAAAATTAAAGCTGCAAAAGAAGTAAAAGGTGTGAATAAAGTTTTTGGTCTCTAATAAAATCAGTTTGTATATAATGAACTCTTTCACTGTGACACTGATATTTCTTACAAAATTTTCTACTTTCCTCTTGAAGAATTAAGCCTTACTATAGCCTTTAGTGGGAGACTAGCTAAGCTAGAGAAAAATGGCCTGATCTCTGTGCTAAGAATATCATTATTTTAGTGTCAGTTTCACACATTTTAAGTTTTACAAGTACAGGGAAACAACAAGCTATGAGAGATCAGAGCAGGCTTAATGGTGGATGTGCTTTGCAATCTGAATCCTAAAGGATGAACGCTAATTACAAAGCTGTGTGTGGGCACATAAACTCTGTGAATCATTCTAGGCAAAGTACAGAAGCCTGTTCTGTCATGTTGGCTGCATCTGGACTCCATGATCCAGTGTCTCGTCTCAAGTTGCCTGGCATACGGCAACAGTCATTTCTCCATCCTGGGTCATAGTTACGAGAGCTTACGTTGAAATTAATAGTCCAGAGCTGTCCCCATTACTTTTCCTCCAGCCTGCCTACCAGTTTTGAAAACAGTTACTTGTAATATATGTCCTCTTGAAATAGTTAAGACAGTTTTCATTTTCTATACCAAACCCCAACAGATACTCATGGTTTGTAAAGAGCCTGGCTTCAAATAGTCTTAAGTTTTAGATAAACTGAATAGTCTGACTGGCCCCATGGTTTCCTATCTTGTGACTAGGCAGGTGATACATGTCAATGATTAGAACTGTCTGGACACTAAGAAGTAAAGGGCACTTATACAGCTTCTATTTCAGGTTATATCCTCTATGGCATTTGATGTAAGTAAATTATTTTAAAAAGGAATGTTATATCACTGACATAATTCTGATGTGGAATGAGTGATAGGGTTTCCAGCTTTCGACAAAATACTCCGCTCTAGTACATGAGCTACCTTAACTGAAAACCAAGAGGTGAAGGCACATTCCATAGCAATTCTCAGTAGAGATAGTGGGTTTGGAATGGTATGGTGAATTTTTAAAAAGAGATTTATCTTTCCTTTGATTTAGTTTTATTTATGAGATTTTGAGATTCTAAAGAACATTGAAGGATCTTTGAGAGACATAATTAAGGAAGCATGGAATGGTATCAAACAAGGATTAAGAACCGTTGTGATTATGGGTAGACTGGCCACTATATATATCCAGTTGTAGGATAATGACATGCTTTCTGTTTCTCCCATTCTCTGCTTCCCCTGCTCTCCCAAGCACTGGTACCACAAAGATGAAGTAGGACTTCAATCCCTAGATTTTATTTGCTTTCAGTACACACAGTTTTATGTTACCTTGTTATTTTGTTATGAGAGGATTTATCCAAATATTCATACTTTGTTGATTAAGAAGCATGAGTATACACATGATAACATCTTACAGTGATACTGAACTAGGAAAAGAAAACCAGGGTTAAATACAGTGAATGACTTAAAGCAGTAAGAGTATATTACCTTATTGGAAGATTGGGCTAAGATCATGATGTTAACAACGTCACTGATGGAGAATCATAGTCATGTCTCTTAACCATTTCTTGAGCAGATAAATAAGACACCCTTTATACCTTTCAAGAGCTCAAAACTGTGTGTGTGTGCATGTGTGCATGCATATGTGTGTGAAGAGTATATGCCCAAAAGTCATGTTATCTGGATATAAATCCAAGTTGCATGTATACTGTCTATAATATGACTTTGAACAAATTACTTCACCATCTGTAAATGGATAGTAACACCTCACAGGATTATTATGAAGATAAATGAGTTAATTGGTGTAAAATGTTTACAGTGCCCGATACCTCAAAAGCATTCAGTGAATATTAGCTATTAATTTCATCATCATTATTATCTTCACATGGCTGCTTCATCAGTCTGGTCTGTCACATCTACTGAGTCTTCCTAATCACCTGTCTCTCTTAATCTACTTACTGTTTCACTTTTTGGAGTTTCTTACAGGACACTCCCATTTCCTTCCAACAAGTCCTCCTTTGGTATTTGAGCATTTCCCCAAATACTCCAAGGAGACACAAAGAGCACCAGATAGGAGAAGGTAATACAACCCACCTGGGCTGCAGGAAGGAGGAAGGGTGCCCTAAAGATGTGTTTTAGAGAAAAGGCAGAATGAGGGAGGCATCAGGTCCCTCTATGGAGGAGAGGTCAGGCTTTACCCGGTGAGATCAGAAGCCTAACAACAGCCATCAGTATCACCTCTCAGTACGAGGTTCTCTGGGCTGAATGCAGCTGTCCTCACTGTCAAGTTATGACCGTGTTATGGAAGGTCACCAATGCCTGTAAAGTGAGGGTAGCTTCATTAGTTTTGGCTTAGTCAGATGTGATTAGAACCTATTGTGCAGTCACTGGTACAGATCCTGAAAGAACCATGGCACTTATCACCGAGCACTTCCTAGGAGTCTATCCCTGTGCTGGGCATCGAAGGGGAGTCAGACACTTTAAATATGATTTTAAGCAGTTGTGTTAGGGGGAAAAATTGCTGATGAGGAAGCCACTGATGAAAGAATGATAAGGCTGTGTGGCTTGAGAGGCACAGAAATTAAGAGCTCTGGCATTAAAGGTGAATAAGAAAAGAATTATAATGATAGACAATATTGTTAGCAGCTGCAGCTGAGCCTCATGGCTGGCTGTGCACCTAAACTATGTAATGTAACGTGAACTTTAAGCTAAGGGTTTTATATGCAGCATTAAAACAGATGTTTCCAGTTCACCCAAATTCCTGGAGCTGAATCAGCCTATTGAGACTGGCATTTGCCTTCTATACAGTCATACTTCATAGATATTGCAGGTTTGGTTACAGACCACTGTAATAAAGCAAATTTGGCAATGAAGTGAGTCCAGTAAATTTTTTGGTTACGTTTATACTGTAGCCTATTAAGTATGCAATAGCATTATATTTTCAAAAAGTTCATACGTTAATTGAAAAACACTTTATTGCTAAAAAATGCTAAACATCTGAGCTTCAGTAAGTCATAATCTTTTTGCTGGTGGAGGAGGGTGTCGTTTGTCATTGATGGCTGCTGACTGATCAGGGTGACAGTTGCTGAAGGTTGGGGTGGCTGTGGCAATTTCTTAAAATAAGACAGCAATGAAGTTTGCTGCATCAACTGACTTTTCCTTTCAAGAATGATTTCTCTGTCGTGAAATGCTGTTTGATAGCTCGAACTTTCAAAACTGGAGTCAGTCTTCCCAAACTTTGTTGCTGCTTTATCAACTAAGTTATGTAATATTCTAAATCCTTTGCTGTCATGTCAACAATCTTCACCATCTTTACCAGGAGTGGACTCCATTTTAAGAAACCATTTTCTTTGCTCATCCATAAGAAGCAACTCCTCATCCCTTCAGTTTTATCATGAGATTGCAAGCAATTCAGTCACATTCTCAGCCTCCACTTCTAATTCTAGTTCACTTGCTATTTCTGTCACTTCTGTAGTAATTTCCTCAAGTCTTGAATCCCTCAAAGTCATCCACAAGGGTTGGAATTAACTTCTTCCAAACTCCTGTTCATGTTGATAGTTTGACCTCTTTCCATGACTCATGAATGGCATCTAGAAGGATGAATTCTTTCCATAAGGTTTTTACTTACTTTGCCCAGCTCCATCAGAGGAATCACTATCTATGGCAGCTATAGCCTTACAAAATGTTTTTCTTAAATAATGACTTGAAAGGCAAAATTACTTCTTGATTCATGGGCTGCAAAATGGATATTGTGTTAGCAGGCATGAAAACAATCTCATTGTACACTTCTATCAGAGCTCTTGGGTGACCAAGTGCATTGCCAATTAGACCATAATATTTTGAAAATAATCTTTTTTTCCTGAACAGTTGGTCTTTTTGTTGTTGTTTTTATGTTATGTTAGTCACCATACAGTACATCATTAGTTTTTGATGTAGTGTTCCATGATTCATTGTTTGAGCAGTAGGTCTTAACAGTGGGCCTAAAATACTCAGTAAGCCATGTTGTAAACAGATGTGCTGTCATCCAGGCTTTGTTGTTTCATTTATAGAACACAGGCAGATCAGATTTAGCATAATTCTTAAGGGTCCTGGGATTTTCAGAATGGTAAATGGACACTAGGTTTCCACTTAAAGTCATCAGCTGCGTTTGCCCCTAAGAAAAGTCAGCTTGTACTTTGAAGCTTTAAGCCAGGCATTGGCTTCTCTCTAGCTATGAAAGTCCTAGATGTTATCTTTTTCCAATGGAAGGTGTTTCATTTACATTGAAAATCTGTTGTTTAGCATAGCCACCTTCGTTAATTATTTTATCTAGATCTGGATAACTTGCTTCAGCTTCTACGTCAGCACTTACTGGTTCACCTTGTACTTTTATGTTCTAGGGATGGCTTCTTAAACTGCATGAATCAACCTCTGCTAGCTTCCAGCATCTCTCCTGCAGCTTTCTCACCTCTCTCAGCCTACCTAGAATTGAAGAGTTAGGGCCTTGCTGTGGATTAGGCTTTGGTTTATGGCAATGTTGTGGCTGGTGTTCACACATCTGTGTGTTCACTGGAATAGCACTTTTCATTTTCTTCAAGAACTTTTCCTTTGTCTTCACAACTTGGCTGTTTGGTGCAAGAGGCCTAGCTTTCAGCCTCTTCTGGCTTTTGAATGCCTTCCTCACTAAGCTTAATCATTTCTAGCTTTTGAGAGATGTGTGACTCTTCCTTTCACTTGAACACTTAGAGGCCATTATAGGGTTATCACTTGGCCTCATTTCATTATTGTGTCTCAGGAAATAAGGAGGCCTGAGAGGAGAGAGATGGGGGAACAGGAGGTTAGTGGAACAGTCAGAACACACTATTGATTAGGTTCATGGTATTATATGAGTACGGTTCCTGGCACCCCAGACAATGACAATAGTGACATCAAAGATCACGGATCACAGATCACCATAACAAATATAATAATAAAGAAAAGGTTTTAAATATTGTGAGAATTACCAAAATGTGACAGACTCACAAAGCAAGCAAATGCTGTTGGAAAAATGTCAACAGATTTGTTTGATGCAAGTTTGCCACAAACCTTCATCAGTTTGTAAAAAAATGCAAATCACAATAAAGTGAAGTGCAAGAAAATGAGGTATGCCTATATAAGCTCGGGGAAGTCCCTTCAACTCTCAAGCCTTGATTTCTACATCAACACAAAATTAATTCCTGTCTTACCAGGTGGTTGTGAGAATTAAAGAGAAAATATTCATAAAGCAAACAGTGGAATGCCTGGCACAATGAGTTGCTTGGTGTGTTTTTCTTACTTTTATTAATCTTCCCACTGACTATGAGGTGAATGTCACAATCATCTCCATGGCATTGTCAGCACCCTGAGACTCAACTCTAGCAAGTTTCCCATAGTCACACATCTCAAGAACACAGGCCAGATTTGAGCACCCAGTAAAAGACCATACAACTGCCCCATGACAATACTGTGTCTCAGAAGATTAAGGTTTCTTTTGGCAACCACACAGGTCCTCTTATGCCTCTTTGAGCAAAAAATATTCCCTTGGCATGCTGTTCCTTCAGGCTAGAATGTCTTCCTTATCTCCCTTATTACCAAGCTCATCTGCCAGAGGGACTACTGTCCACCTTACAAAGTTCACTTTAGTTGTCACCCAAGCTTCCTCAGACACCAGTGGAGGAAATGAGGAATCAAAAAGCTGTAAGACATATAAAAAGTCAAGAGCAAAAAGGCAGAAATTCCTCCTTTCCAGTAATTACTTTTAATGTAAATGGATTAAATTCTCCAATAAAAGAGATTGGCAGAATGGATTAAAAAATGATCCAAGCAAATGCTGTCTACAAGTGAGTCACAGTAGATCCAAAGACACAAATATGTTAAAAATCAAAGAGTGGAAGAACTCTTTTATGCAAATAGTAACCAAAACAGAGCCGTGGTACCTCCTATATTAATACCAGACAAAATAGACTTTAAATCTGAAAGATTACAAATGACAAGGTCATTATATATTAATAAAGTGTTCACAGGAAAAAGATATAACAATTATCTAATTGCACATTTGCACATCTAATAACAGACCCATCAAAATATATGAGGGAAAATTGGCAGAATTAAAGGGAGAGATAGACTGTTGTATGTTAATAGTTGGAGACTTCAATATTCCACTTGAAATGGATAGTTCACCACACAGAAGATGAATAAAGGAATAAAGGACTTGAACAACTCAATAAACTAACTACACCTAACAGACAAATAACAATACTCTACCTCAAAACTGCAGAATATACATTCTTCTCAATTGCACACAGCACATTTTTCATGATGGATTTATTTATTAGCCCATAAAACAAGTATCAGTAGATTTAACAGATATCATACAAAGTAACTTTCTTGACCACAACAGGAGGAAGTTAGAAATTAATAAGGAAAAGTAGACAAATACGCAGAAATTAAACTATGCACTCTTAAAAAATTGTTATGGTCTGAATGTTTGTGTCCTCCCCAAGTTCCTATGTTGAAGTCCTACTACCCAATGTGATTGTATTGAAAGGTGGGTCTTTTGAGAGATGCTTAGGTCCTAATGGTGGAACCCTCATGAATGGGATTAGTGCTCTTATAAAAGAGATCTCATAGAACTCTCTAGCCCCTTGTGCCCTGTGAGGATACAAAAGAAGTCTGCGACCTGAAAGAGAGCCTGACAACGCTGGCACCCTGATCTCAGACTTCTACCCTCAAGAACTGTGAAAAATAAATTTAAGCTGCTTATAAGCTACCCAATCTCTGGTATTTTGTTATAGCAGCCTGAATTGACTAAGAAAACAACCAAAATGTCAAAGAATAAGTCACAAATCAGAAAATATCAATCAGAAAAGACTAATGAAAATGAAAACACAGCATACCGAAATTAATGGTATATAGAGAAAACAGTGCTAGGAGGGAAACTTGTAACATAAATTGCCTATATGAGAAAATATCTGGAATCAGTAACCTAACTTTACACCCTCAGGAACTACAAAAAGGACAAATTAAACAAAAAGGTATGGAAGAAGGAAATAATTAAAAAAAACAAAGTTGAGATAAACCAAATAGAAAATAGAAAAACACAGAGAAAAATCAATGAAACCAAAAGCTGGCTCTTTGAAAAGATCAACAGAATTGGCAGACCTTTACCTAGACTGACAAAAAGAAAAAAAAGAGAACACAAATAACCAAAACCAGAACTGAAAATGGAGATATTACTACCAACCTTACAGAGGTAAAAGGGATTATAAGACAATATTAAGAACAACTGTAGGGGCACCTGGGTGGCTCGGTTAAGTGTCCAACTAATTTTGGCTCAGGTCACGATCTCAGGGGTCCATGAGATCAAGCCCCTTATCAGGCTCCATGGGCATGGAGCCTCCTTAAGATTCTCTCTCTTTCTCTCCCTCTGCCCCTCCCCTATAATTCTTGTGTGCTCTCGCTCTCTCAAAAAAAAAAAAACCACAAAAAAACAAAACAACTATACACCAACAAATTATTTTTCTCCAATTCTTTATTTAAATTCCAGTTAACATACAGTGTAATATTAGTACACCAACAAATTATGTAACCAAGCAGAAATGGACACAATCCTTGAAACACAGAAATTATTTAAACTGACTCAAAGAAATAGAATATTCCAACAGATCTACAAAAAGTAAAGAGATTAAATCAGTAATCAAAAACATCCCAACAAAGAAAAGTCCTGGACCAGATCACTATACAAGTGAATTCCACTAAACATTTAATGAAGAATTAACACCAATGCTTCTTCTCAAGCTTCCAAAAAATTAAGAGGAGGAAACACTCCCTAACTTATAAGGCCAACATTATTCTGATACCAAAGCCAGATAAAAAAAATCACATGAAAAGAAAATTATAGGTCAATGTTCTTTGTGAATGTAGATGCAAAAATCCTCAACAAAATAGCAAATAGAATTCAGCAGCATTTTAAAAGATTTGATCACCATGACCAAATAGAATTTACCCCAGCAATGCAAGAGTGAGAAGGAAATCAACCAGTGTAATCCATCCCATTAATAAAATGAAAAAACTCACATGATCATCCCAATTTATGCAGAAAAGGTATTTAACAAAATCCAGCAACCTTCATGATAAAAATGCTCAGAAGACTAGGAACAGAGGGAAAATTCCTCACCATGATGAGGGTATACATGAAAAAAACTACAGCTAACATTGTCCTTAGTGGTGAAAGACTGAAAGCTTTTCCTTTAAGGTCAGAAAAAGAAGACTTGCTTTCACGGTTACCATTCAGTATTGTACTTGAAGTTCTACCCCAGAGCTATAAAGCAAGAAAAGGAAATAAAGGGCATCCACAATGGAAAGGAAATTGTAAAACTATGTTTTTGCAGCTGACATGATCCTACATATAAAAGGATTCAAAAAAAATTCACAAACACGAATAAGGCTAATAATACGTGAATTCCGCAAAGTTGCAGGAAAATCAGTACCCCAAATCAATTGTGTATCTATGGAACAGCAATGACCAATACAAATAGGAAATTAGGAAACTCCTTCCGTTTATAATAATACCTACAAGAGGAAAATATTTAGTAATCTAACCATGGTGAAATATTTGTATGCTGAAAACTAAAACACATTGTGGAGAAAATTAAAGATGACCTAAATAAATGGAAAGATAACTCATGTTCAAAAGAAAACAAAAAGACTTAACATTGTTAAGATGTCATTACTACCCAAAGAGATACACAGATTCAATGCAATTAAAATTCCAATAGCCTTTTTTTTCCAGAAATGGGAAAGCCAATCCTTAAATTCATATGGAATTACAAAGGGCCCCACATAGCCAAAACAATCCTAAGAAGAATAAAGTTGGAGGCCTCATATTACCCAACATCACAATTTATTACAGTGCTACATTAGTTATAACAGTATGGCAGTGATATAAGGACAGACATACAGCCCAATGGAATAGAATAGAGAGCCTAGAAATAAACCCTTACATATATGGTCAATTAATTTTCAGCAAGGATGCCAAGACCATTTAAGGAGAAGGACACTGAAAAAATGGAAAAGCAGGCAACATTTCCTAACTCATTTTATGATGCCAGAATCATCCTAATACTAAAATCAGACACAGATACTACAAGAAAGAAAAACAAAACAAAAAAACTACAGACCAGTATCCCTTATGAAAATGGATGCAAACATACTGAAAAGACTAGCAACAGACATTTCTGCAAAGAAGATACATAAGTGGCTAATAAACACATGAAAAATGGTCAACATAATTAGTCATCAGAAATGCAAATCAAAACCACAATGAGATCACTGCTGAGATGGCTATAGCAGGAAAATTTTAAAAAGGGAAAATAAGTGTCAGTGACTTTGTGGAGAAAATGGAACCCTTTGTGCAATGCTTATGGGAATGTAAAATGGTACAGCCCTTGTAGAAACCAGTATTTTGATTCTTCAAGAGGTTAAATATAGAACTACCATATTTTTCAGCAGTTCCACTTCTAGATGTATACTCAAAAGAATTGAAAGCCGGGACTCAAACAGATAATTAATCACTGACATTTATGGTGACAGCATTATTCACAATAGCCAAAAAGGATGAAAAATAATCCAAATATCCATCAACACATGAACTGATAAACAAAATGTGGCATATACATACAATGGAATATTATTCAGCCTTGAAAGGAATAGAATTCTGATATGTACTACAATATTTATGGACCTTGGAAACATACTAAGTGATACACAAAAGGACAGATATTGTATGATTCCATTTATATGAGGTACCTAGAGTAGGGAAATTCATAAAGACATGAAGTAGAATAAGAGGTCACCAGCAGCTGGGGGCAGGGTGGAAGGAAGAGTTATTGTTTAATTGAATAGTTATTTGGAGTGATGAAAATTTCTAGAAATGGAGTGCTGAGGAATGCACAGCAGTGTGAGTGTACTTAATACTATTGTACATTTAAAAATGGTTAAGATGGTAAACTTTATATATTATATATCCTATAATAAAAAGAAAAAAACCCCTCAATACATTGGATGTTATGTCTTTGTTTCTAACAGAAGTAAGGCAAAAGGGAGAAACCCATGCAAATTATCCAAGTCTCATATAAGATAATATATATTTCATGGTAATTTTCAGAGTGCCACAAACCACACCTGCTAGCTTTTGTCTCTTGGAACTGAGCTAACTTATCTCTGTTGGAACCCACCAGTAGACAAGTTAATGGAAATTACACACTAAGGCCAGAATGGGACATGTCAAGAAAAGACAGGACCGTGTCTGTTAAGTACTCACCAATTACATTGCGAAGAATCTGATTTTTTGGAAGGGTGGCAGGTCCTAACATGTAAACAAATTGCTTAATTATTTGTAGTTTTATTTCTCCTTTAAAAATTATTTTTGTAAGAATAATAGCCTCATACAGGATTACTCATTGATAATTAGTCAATACTTACGTGAGAAAAAAACATTTGTTGATGACTGTAGGTTGCTAACTACATAATGACTTAAATTCTGGAATTGATATGGAACATACAAACCCATTTCCTCACTGTGAATCTTAGAATTGAGACACTGAAAGACCCAAGACATAGATGCAAGAAATGTTCAGAGAACGTGTGAATTCTTATAATAATTGAGTGAATCAGTAGTTTGTAGTATGGTCCTTGGACCAGTGACATCAGCACCTTGAAAGCTGGGATAAATGCAAACTCTCAGGACATTGTTCCTGGCAGAGAGGAACATCTGAACAAAGGCCTGGTAGCTGGAGAGGCTGGGTTTTAGGGAGGGAAAGAAGTTCTGTTGTGTTGAGGTAGTTTGGGGTGGTTGGGAGAGTATTCATCAAGGCAGAGGGGGAGGGGTTGGAGCCTAAGGTATCTTTCCTGACATATTAGGGGTTTGGATGTCATCCTAAGAGCCACAGACTCATCCTAAGATGCCATCCAAAGCTCCTTTGTTTCCGGAATGTGGAAACAAAGGAGCACCTTATTCATGCCCCAGGGGCAAACTGGGTCATTAATAAGGGAACAAATGCTGGGCATGGCTATGGCATACTGAAGAATGGACCACCCCTAGAAGGCATCCTTGCAGGAATCCAGCCTTTACAGCAGGGTCTTCTAGTTTCTCCACAGGAGAAAAAGCTAGAGCTGTTTTTAAATTGTTCAGATTCTCCGTGGTGGAATTTTGTTGTTGTTGTTTTGTTTTGTTTTACAAACCCTTTGGGGACCCTCAACCTATGCCTCTAGGCTGAAGGTGGACTCCCAGGAAGTACCTGGTTGGAGAGAGAACTGAGGGTCTTGGTTCTATAAGCCATTAAGTTATACTTCCATATATCAGACACAACATACACCCAGTGCAAATAGAGAGAATATGGATAAATTACTCTTACTCATGACTGTACAAAGGCTGTACATTTTGAAAAGGTTTCCTTGTACTAAAACATGAAAGCTAATCAGTGATCACTTGAGCCCCCAGGAGACATACAAGAAGACAGATTCACAGGTGCCTAAATGCAGAGAACTGAGAGCAATCCCGATGGCCCTACTGAGGACCCCACCTTTCATAGGCAGTGGCTAGAGTTGTCAGCTTACATTTGTTTATGTAATTTTTGCAAGAATGCCAGTCTCCCCACTGGAATATTTACAGGAATGCAAAAATATTCACAAATCATGTCTGACATCTTAATAAAAAATAAATGGTAATATACAGAAACAAGAGGATATAACCCAAATCAGAAGAAAAACCAATCATTGAAAACGGGCACAGAATAAAAATAAAAGTAGAAGACATTAAAACAGAATAATGTATTCCATGTGTCTAAGAAGCAAGGAGAAAGACTGAATATGTTAAGTAGGAACATGAAAGACCTAAGGAAGACCCTAGTCTAACTAAAAGAGATAAAAGCTATCATTTATGGTATGAAATACCATAAATGGAATGAGACTAAGGGTAAAGTGGACATTGCAGAAGAAAAGTTTAGGAACCTGGATGATGTAGCAGTAGAAACTTTTCGAAATGAAACAGAAAAAAACAAAAAACAGTTATCAATGAGCAGTGAGACAACTTCAAAGGAACTAATATACATATTTAACTGAAGGCCCTGAAAGAGAGGTAGAGGGACAGAAAATCATTGGAAGAAATAATGCCTGAAATATTTCCAAATTGTTGGAAACTATAAACCTACAGAACAAAGAAGTATAAGACAATTTCACCAAGGCTGGAGCTTGGGAAGATGGTGGAACAGGAGGACGCTGAGCTCACCCTGCCTCATGTTTTCAACTAGGTATCCTCCACATCCAAGTCAATAAACCATAGAGTGATCTGAAGACTGGCAGAACAAACTTCACGACTAAATACAGAGAAGAAGCTGCATCTGAAAGGTTAGGAAGGTCAGGAAGGCGCAGGGAGGCTGCCTGAAGGAGGGAGGGAGCTGCATATGCAGAGAGGGTGGAGAAACGGGCCTTAAAACCAGGGAGCTCACATGGGGAAGACTAAGCCCCATAGCATTTGGCTTTAAAAACCAGAGGGGCTGAATTCTGTGAGTTTGTAAAATCAGTGGGCTTGAAACCTGGAGCTTTAGAGGTCAGCTGACTCAGCACTAGGGGAGCCAGGAAGGTAAGTGATAGCTAGGTCCCTGCCCTGAAAAAAACAACAGACTGCATGGAGAGGCAACATAAAAAGGGCAGTTTACACAACACTGGGGGCAAATAGGAGACAGATCTATTCATATTGATTTCAGAGCATGTTGGGGGACTTCTCCAAAAACAAGGGAGCTAGCAGGTGCAATTTTCCTCCCCACTCGACCCCCACCCTGCATAAGCACAGCGCCACCTGTGGGGTTAGGGCTGCACAGACACTTGCTACCTAACCCACTAGCAGGTGTGCCAAACCCATGAGTTCTCCTGAGGACGTGCTCATTCCAAGCCTGCTAGCCTAGGCCCTGGGCTCAGGGCAAATTTGTGAAAGCCTCGAGTGCCCAGCCCAGCCATTGAGAGCGCAGCTGCCACCACTCATGCTGCACACACATACTGCACCACACCCAGTTGGGTGCCCCCATCCACCCTTGTGTTTTACCCAGCCAAACACCCAAACCAGCGTTGCATGCTGTGCCTAGCCAAACACCCACAGGTGCCATTGCACACCCTGCCCAGTCACTCCTACCAGCCACCTTCATGGGCCACGACCAGCCATGCACTCCCCATCAACAGTGTGCACTGTGCCCAGCCACCAAGTGTGTAGCTGCTGCCATGCACGACACCCAGCCACCATGCCAGAGCCCGACCGCTGCACTGCACACAGCAACCTGCTCTAGCCAGTGTTGTGTGCTGTGCTCAGCCTTGTGCCCCCAGCCATCACAGCACTTCAGGGGATCCTCATGTAACTAGTGGCCTAGGGCCAATTTAGCTAATATGGCCACCCTGCACCCAGGTTCCCGGGTGGGCACTACCCCCAAGAGCTGGCCTGACTGGGTCCCACTAACACCACAGAGAACAAGCATGGCCTACAACAGGCAGAGGGTCAGTGTAGACAATAGCACTGAAAGGAAAAGTGACTCAGACACAGCAGTAGGCATAAGCAACACACATAGGATACTCTCCTGAAGTGCCAAGGTTCTGAACAGGGGACACTGCAAGCACTCCAGGACCTCTTCATAAAGTCAGTACTTTCAAGAGCGGAAGACACAGCTGACATTCTTTTTTTTTTAGCTGACTTTCTTAACACGCAGAAACAGACACAGAGAAGCAGACGAAGTGAGGAGACAGAGAAATTGATCTCAAATAAGAGAATAGGACATGACTACAGCCAGAGATCTAAGCAAAAACAGATATAATTAACTTGCCTGATATAGAATTTAAAGCAATGATCATAAGAATCCTCACTGGACTTGAGATAAGAGTGGAAGATATGAGTGAGATCCTTAATGTAGAGATAAGGAATAACATAGCAGAGATAAAGGACACAATAAACGAAATGAGAAACGTACTTGATGGAATGAACAGTGAGATGGAAGAAGGGGAGGAATGAATTAGTGATCTGGAAGGCAGAGTAATGGAAAGTAATCAAGCTGAATAGAAGAGGGAAAAGAATAGACTTAGGGAACTTAGTGACTCCATCAAACATAACATTTGTATTACAGGAGTCCCAGAAGAAGAAGAAGAGAGAGAAAGGGGGGCGGAAAATTTATATGAAGAAATCAGTTGAAAATTTCTTTAATCTGGGGAAGGAAATAGATATCCGGATCCAGGAGGCACAGAGAACCACCAATAAAATCAACAAAAGCTGATGCACAACAGGACATACTGTAATTAAATGCAAGATACAGTGATAAAAAAAATTTAAAAGCAAAAGAAGCCATTAATTTACAAGGGAAACCCCATAAGGCTAGCAGGGGGTTTTTCAGGAGAAACTTTGCAAGCCAGAAGAGAGTGGCATGATATATTCATAGTGCTGAATGGGAAAAATCTGCAGCCAAGAAATACTCTATCCAGCAAGGCTATCATTTGGAATAGAAGGAGAGATAAAGAGTTTTCCCAAAACTAGGGGAGTTTATGACAATTAAATCAGTTCCGCAAGAAATATTAAAAGGGATGCTTTGAGGGGAAAGGAGAGACCAAAAGTGACAGTATCGAGGTAGGAAACACAAAAGCAGTAAAAATGAATATTTCTGTAAAAAATCGTTCAAGGAAATCACCAAAAAGGTTATAAAATATGATAACATATATCTAAAACATGGGGAGGGGAGGAGAAAAGAATCAGTTTGAACTTAAATGACCATCAACTTAATATAGACTGTTACATGCAGAAGAGTTTATATATAAACCTGGTAGTAACCATATATCAAAAAGGACTAATAAATATGCAAAGAACAAAGAGAAAGAAATCCAAATATATCACTAAAGAGAATCAGCACAACATGAAAGAGAGAAAAACAAAAAGGATCTGAGAAAATCTATAGAAACAACCACAAAACAAGTAATAAAATGGTAATAAATATATATCCATCAGTAATTACTCTGAATGTAAATGGGCTAAATGCTCCAATCAAAAGATACAGGGTTAAAGAATGGATATAAAAACAATCTATATACTGCCTACAAGAGACCCATTTAGACCTAAAGACACCTGCAGATTGATAGTAGAGGATGGGGAGTGCCTGGGTGGCTTAGTCGGTTAAGCCTCCAACTCTTTTTAAAAATTTTTTACTTAAATTCAATCTAGTTAACATACAGTGTATTATTAGTTTCAGGGGTAGAATTTAGTGATTTATCACTTGCATATAACACCCAGTGCTCATTACATCAAGTGCCCTCCTTTATGACCATCACCCAATTACCCCATACCCCCAACCATCTCTCCTCTAGCAACCCTCAGGTTGTTTCCTAGAGTTTAGAGTCTCTTATGGTTTGCCTCCCTCTCTGTTTTTATCTTATTTTATTTTTCCTTCCCTTCTCCTATGTTCATCTGGTTTGTTTCACAAATTCCACATATGAGTGAAATCATTATGGTATTTGTCTTTCTCTGACTGACTGACTTCACTTAGCATAATACCCTCTAGTTCCATCCACATCATTGCAAATGGCAAGATTTCATTCTTTTTGATGGCTGAGTAATATTCGTGTGTGTGTGTGTGTGTGTGTGTGTGTGTGTGTACACACCACATCTTCTTTATCTATTCATCTGTCAATGGACAGCTGGGCTCTTTTCATATTTTGGCTCTTGTGGACATTGCTGCAATAAATATTGGGGTGCAGGTGCCCCTTCGAATCACTATGTTTGTATCCTTTGGATAAATACCTAGCAGTGCTATTGCTGGGTCATATGGTAGTTCTATTTTCAACTTTTTGAGGAACCTCCATACTGTTTTCCAGAGTGGCTGCACCAGTTTGCATTCCCACCAACAGTATAAGAGGGTTCCCCTTTCTCTGTATCCTTGCCAACATCTGTTATTTTCTGAGTTGTTAATTTTGGCCATTCTGACTGGTGTGAGGTGGTATCTCACTGTGGTTTTGATTTGTATTTCCCTGATGTGGAGTGATGTTGAGCATTTTTTCATGTGTCTGTTAGAGGCCTCCAACTCTTGATCTCAGCTCAGGTCTTGATCTCAGGGTTGTGAGGTCAAGTCCCACATTGGGCTCTGCCCTGGGTGTGGAGCCTACATTACAAAAAAGAAGAGAGAAAAAAAGAGAAAATGAGAGGATAGAGAAACATCCATCATAAAAATGGATGTCAAAAGAAAGCCGGAGCAGCAATACTTATTTTGGACACTTTAAAACAAAGACTGTAACAAGTGACAAAGAAGGACAATGTATAATAATAAGGAGGACAATCCAAGAAGAAGATATAAAACTGTAAATATTTATGCACTCAACATAGGAGCACTCAAACACATGAAACAGTTTATAACAATCATAAAGGAACTAATCGATAATAATACAACAATAGTAGGGGACAACAACAGCCAAATTATAGAAAGAACCTGAATGTCCATCAACTGATGAATGGATAAAGAAGATGTGGTATATATATGCAATGGAATATTACTCAGCCATAAAAAAGAATGAAATCTTGCCATTTGCAATGACATGGGTAGAGCTAGAGAGTATTATGCTAGGTGAACTAAGTCAGAGAAAGACAAATACCATACGATTTCACTCCTATGTGAAATTGAACAAATGAACATAGCAGGGGAAAGAGAGGAAAACCAAGAAACAGACTCTTAGGTATAGAGAACAAACTGATGGTTACTGGAAGGGAGGTGGGCCGTGGGGATGAGTTAAATAGTTGATGGATATTACAAAGGGCACTTGTGATGAGCACCGGGTGTTGTATGTGTGTATGAATCACTAAATTCTACACCTGAAACTAATACTACATTGTATGCTAACTGGAATTTAAATAAAAACTTGGAGAAAAAAAAAGATTAAAAAAATAAATTAATTCAATTTCTTATTTTAAAAAACCACTCACCATGATTAAGTGAGATTTATTCCTAGGTTGCAAGAGTGGTTCAGCATTCGTAAATCAATCAATGTGATGGTGAGTGGCCAAGCATTTAGAGCTTGTCTCTTACTTGGTTGACTGATCACATTGAAACATCACATCAATAAGGGAAAGGATAAAAAGCATATGATCATTTCAATAGATACAGAAAAAGCATTTGACAAAATACAACATCTATTCATGAAAAAAACCCTCAACAAAATATACTTAGAGGGAACACACCTCAACACAATAAAGGTCATCTATGAAAAACCCAGAGCTGGGCACCTGGGTGGCTCAGATGGTTAAGCATCTGCCTTCGGCTGAGGTCATGATCCCGGGGTCCTGGGATCAGAGTTCCGCATTGGGCTCCTTGCTCTTTGGGGAGCCTGCTTCTCCCTCTGCCTCTGCCTCTCTCTCTCTGTCTATCATGAATAAATAAATAAAATCTTTAAAAAAAGAAAAGAAAAACCCAGAGCTAATATCCTTAATGGGGAAAAACAGAACTTTTCCCCTAATGTCAGGAAAAAGACAAAGATGTCCACTCTTCACCACTTTTATTCAACATAGTACTGGAAGTCCTAGCCACAGCAATCAGACAACAAAAAGAAATCAAAGGAATCCAAACTGGTAAGGAAGAAGTAAAACTTTCACTGTTTGCAGATGACATGATACTATAGAAAACCTGAGAGACTCCACTAAAAAATTGCTAGAACCAATTCATTTCCCAGTTTGATGCAACATGTAGCCTAATGCCCAGTAATTGTCAATGGAATGTGAATGGAAGTGATGTATGTGTGCAAGTGAGTATGACTACAGATCTTCCTCGGTTTATGATGGGGTTCCATCCTGATATCCATCAAATGTGTTTAGTACACCTAACCCACCCCACATCATAGCTTAGCCTGGACTACCTTAAACATGCTCAGTACACTTACATTAGCATACAGTTGGGCAAAATCATCAAATGCAAAGACTTTCACAATAAAGTGTTGAATATCTCATGCATTTATTGAATATTGTACTGAAAGTGAAAAACAGAATGGTTTTAAGTGTACTGGTTGTTTACCCACGTGACTGCATGGCTGACTGGGAGCTATGACTCACTGCTGCTGCCCAGCATCAGGAGAGAGCATCATACTGCAATATCACTAGCCCAGGAAAAGACCCAAACTCAAAATTCAAAGACCACCTTCTACTGAATGCATACTGCTTTCACTCCATTATAAAGTGGAAGAATCCAAAGTTGAGCCACTGTAAGCTGGGGGCCATCTGTACTCCCCTTCTCTCCTATTCCTCTTGGACACTTGGATGATGCCAGGGCAAACTTAAAGCAACATACTGACAACAGAATGCACCTGGGTCCCTGAATAAATAGGTGGTACAGAGTACCCCTGCTGACCCACATTAACCATGTCATAAATGAGAAAAAAACTCTTATTAATTTGTTAACTGACCTAGAATTTGGAGTTTATCTTTTACAGCAAGATAGCATTAACTTAGCCTAACTTGTATCAAAGGAATAGCAGGATCATGCAACTTCCTCAGTCATGAGGCTAGTGAGTGGCCAAGCATTTAGAGGCTGTCTCTTACTCAGTATACCACCTCCCAACCCTAATAAAGACAAAGAGTGTGATGGGGTGGAAACACAGGGCCAACAAAGCTGGAGTACTACCTCACCAACCAAGACTCCAGGAAGGCCACAAAAGAAGCTGCCCGTGGAATTTCAGACACTGTGATCCCCTGGTAGTCTGTGAGTTGCCATGAAACCTATTGCCAGGACACGCACCTGCCAGACTCTCAGCCACCTACCTGTATAGGTGCTTTTGGAGAGGCCTCTCCTCACTGTCCACAGTTCCTGCCCATCCTCCACTAGGTAGGTCAGCTCTGGTTTGGGAACAGGATGCCCTGTGCATGGAGAAGGAAATGGGACATGGGTATATAGGTAAGGACAAAAGGAAAAGTCTCAAGTATACAGGAGTATACACCTTTCACATGCCACCATGAAACTCCAGAAAGGAAATGACTCCTTCTAGAAGGTGTTCCCTAATGAAGCCAGTAGGATTCTACCTTCCCGTGGATCAGAACTACCCGGAGATGTCTGTTCTGAGCACAGAACGAGTTAAAGCAAATCTCTGGGCATAAGGACAGAACACAGGGAGTCTGTAAAGCTCCCCAGGTGATTCTGGTGCCCAAGGATGGCTAAAAAACACTGGACTGAATCAACTGTTGAATGGCATCTACTGATAGTCAGTTGTCTGAAGTTGGCCATGACCTAAAACCACTACCCATTCTGAAGAAAAAGCCTTTAATCCAAGTTGGAAAGACAGAGCTGAAGGTGGGGACCTGCTGCCCTACTTGCTGCTGTAGCATCCCATGGCTACTTTGAGGATACTGGCCTGATGGCCTGGACCAAGGAGAGAAAGTGAACAGACACGCCTGGGTTGGCACCTACCAGGCCAGGAGCCAGCATCACCTCAGGACTTCTCATCGGGTGAAGTCATTACATTTTTCAGGGGTGAAATCAGTATGAGGAGGTTTTCTGGTACATGCCCCCAAGCATGTTTTGCCAAACGTGAAGGCTTAAAGACAGGAGGACTCTGGAGAGAATCCAGTGACTAGGGCACCGTGACCCACAGAAACGCCAACTAGAAAATCCTATACAGCAGGTCAGAATGTATCCAGTTGTCCTGCAGCAAACGTTCACGGATGTTTGCTAGATGCCTGGAACTGAGCCCCATGATGGGGCAGTGTCAAAGTTAAATCACACCTTCCTTCATCTCTGTCATGGAACTGAGCTCCCCGTCCCCACAGGGACTTGGCTCCTGTTGGTCCCTCCACCTGGAATACTATTCCCCACGCATCTCCTTTCAACAACTAATCACAATGGTCACGAGCTAACACCATTTACTGCATTGATGACTGACCTCCCAGGAGAGACAATGTGGACACAAGGCTGGGAGAGCCCTGTCATGGTGACCATTTGGACATCTGGGAAAAGGGAGACCTCAGGCCTCCATTCAGTTCATATTCAGACCAATTTCTGGGTAAATTGGCCATTTAAAGTTTCGGTGGGAGAATATTTGGGACTTACTGATCTAGTACATATAGTAAGTACATGCGTTACACTTGCTATGTTCCCAGTTCTATTCTAAGCACTTCCCCGCTATTAGGTCACTTGGGCTAAGTGAAAGGTTACCATAAAAATACAATAAAATAAAAATAACTGTATTAAGTCCCAGGAAGCTCACGCTGCGTCCTCAAGGCTATGTGTCCTACAGCTCTTCTTTCTGAAGGGGAAATTAGCTGAGAGACACAGGAGAGCTAAAGATGCAGCACCAAGCCCAGACTCTTCCAACAACAATCAGAAGGCAGGAAAGAGGAAGGAAAAAGGAAGAGCTTTCTTAGCTCCCCAACAATGCCATTGATGATGTGTCTGTGCACCCTCTAAAATGACCTCCCTTAGCAGCAGAGAAACAAGGCATAGGCCTTAGGAAATAAGGGAAAACTGCAGACACCAGGAGCCAAAGAAGTCATTTAGCCGAGATCGTGCTGCTTAGAAAAATACCAGTAGCAGTGATGTCAAATACCTTCCTGTCTGTCTGATTCACCCACTTCTTGGAGAACTCACAGGTCCTGCTTACTGGGCTATGAGGACATTTGATCCAACCAAACTGAACCAATCACCTTATCTATTACGGAGATCTGGAATAAGGACTTCAGACTGAGGACAGCTTTTGCTGGACACTTGGGTAAGAATGTTGACAATTATGTTTCTTATACAACAATCCCTACTGCACACATAGGGACGCCAATAAGAGGTTAGAACAGAATATGCTGAGGTTGTGGAGAGACAGGAAGGCGGGTCCCAGAGGCCTTCTCAATCAGCCATGCTTAGAGTGAAAGGATGGAATGAAAGCCTGTGGGTACCACTCCGGAGAGCATTGGATCCTTACCCAGTGAGACCAGGAGCCCAGAGTCTCCAGCATCACCTCCAGATATAAGGTTCTCTGGGCCAAGTCCAGATGTCTCCATTCTCAGTGAAGGTCATGGCCACGTCTGAATGATACCAGTGCCTGGAAGATGAGATAAGAGCCTATTGGTTGGTCACCGGCAGAAGTCCAGAAAGACCTGAACCCCTGAGTATCTCCTGAGAACCTAGCTCTGTGCTGGACTCAGGAGGGAGGCAGATGGTGCCTCTGACAGAGTAAAGATGAGAGAAAAGCCTCCTGTGTAGGAAGCCATTGGAGAAAGACACAAAACAATGATGCTCTCATGTGGGCAGTGACGAGCGGAGAGTAAGCACTCTGGGATATTGGAAGAGTGGGGAAAAGTAATTCAAATAATGGGAGCAGCAACAGCAGAGCCTCTCTGATCTGCACTGTGTGCCTGCATCTGGGGCTTCAGATGCTGTGTTAATGCAACTAAAAGTCTATAGATCTGGAGTGTTTTTTTTTCAAGTTTTAATTTATGTTTTAGTTAACATACAGTGTGATATGAGTTTCAGGTATAGAATTTAGTGATTCATCACTTACATACAACACCCAGTGTTCACCACCACAAGTGCTCTCCTTAATACACATCATCCATTTAACCCCTCCCCCCTCCCCTCCCCTCCAGCAACCCTCAGTTTGTTCTCTACAGTTAAGAGTGTGTTTTTTGAAGAAAAATGAAGAGTCTGTGTTCTGGTTTGCCTCTCTCCACCCCACCCCCCATGTTAATCTGTTTTGTTTCTTAAATTTTTTTTCTTTGTTTCTTTGTTTCTTAAATTCCACATATGAGTGAAATCATATGGTACTTGTCTTCTCTAACTGACTTATTTTACATAATACTCTGTAGGTTCATTCACATTGTTGCGAATGGCAAGTTTTCATTCTTTTTTATGGCTGAGTAATATTCCATTGGTATATAATATCCATAGATATATAATATCTATCTCACATCTTCTTTATCTCTTCATTAATAGATGGGTATTTGGGATCTTTCCTTAATTTGGCTATTGTTGATAATGTTGCTATAAATATCAGGGTGCATGTATCCCTTCAAATTAGTATTTCCGTATCTTTTGGGTAAATACCTAGTAGTGAAATTGCTGGATCATAGGGTAGTTCTCTTTCTAAATTTTTGTGGAACCTCCATACTGTTTTCCAGAGTAGCTGCATCAGCTTGCAGTCCTTCCAACAGTGTAAAGAGGGCTCCCCTTCCTCCACATTTTGCCAACACCTGTTGTTTCCTGTGTTGTTAATTTTAGCCATCTGACAGGTATGAAGTGATATCTCATTGTAGTTTTGATTTGTATTTCCCAGATGATGAGTGATGTTGAGCATCTTTTCATGTGAATGTTGGCCATCTGTATGTCTTCTATGGAAAAATGTCTATTCATGCCTTCCCAATTTTTATATGGATTATTTGTTTTGGGGCATTGAGTTTTTTAAGTTCTTTATATATTTTGGATACTAACTCTTTATTGGATGTGTCACTTGCAGATAACTTCTCCCATTCTGAAGGTTGCCTTTTAGTTTTGGTGATGGATTCCTTCGCTGACAGAAGCTTTTTATTTTGATGAAGTCCCAACAGTTTATTTTTGCTTTTGTTTCCCTTGCCTCAGGAGATATATCTAGTAAGAAATTGCTATGGCCCGTGTCAAAGAAGTTACTGCCTGTGCTCTCCTCTAGGATTTTGAGGGTTTCAGGTTTCACATTTCTATCTTTCATCCATTTTGAATTTATTTTTGTGTATGCTGTAAGAAAGTGGTCCAGTTTCATTCTTTTGCATGTTGCCGTCCAGTTTTCCCGACACCATTGTTAAAGAGACTGTCTTTTTTCCATTGGATATTCTTTCCTGCTTTGTTGAAGATTTGTTGACTATATAGTTGTGGATTCATTTCTGGGTTTTCTTTTCTGTTCCTTCGATCTATGTGTCTGTTTTTGTGTCAGTACCATACTGTCTTGATCACTACAGCTTTGTAATAGAGCTTGAAGTCCAGAATTGTGATGCCTCTAACTTTGCTTTTCTTTTCAGGATTGCTTTGGCTATTCAGGGTCTTTTGTGGTTCCATACAAATTTTAGGATTGTTTGTTCTAACTCTTTGAAAAATGGTGGTGGTATTTTGATAGGGATTGCATTAAATGGGTAGATTGCTTTGGTTAGTATAGACATTTTAACAATATTTGTTCTTCCAATCCATGAGCATGGAATATTTTTCCATTTCTTTGTGTCATCTTCAATTTCTTTCATAAGTGTCCTGTAGTTTTCAGAGTACAAATCTTTTACTTCTTTGGTTAGGTTTATTCCTAGGTAGCTTACCATTTTTTTTGCAGTTGTAAATGGATCAATTCCTTCCTTGATTTCTCTTTCTGTTACTTCATTATCGGTATCAGTACAAGGAGATTTCTGTACATTGATTTTGTATCCTGTGACCTTACTGAATTCATGTGTCAGTTCTAGTAATTTTTTGGTGGGGTCTTTTGGGTTTTCTATATAGAGTGTCATGTTATCTGCAAATAGTGGAAGTTTGACTTCTTCCTTGCCAATCTGGATGCCTTTTATTTCTTTTTGTTGTCTGATTGCTGTGACTAGGACTTTCAGTACTATGTTAAATAACAGTGGTGAGAGTGGACATCCCTGTTTTGTTCCTGACCATGCGGGAAAAGCTCTCAGTTTTCCCTCATTGAGAATGATATTAGCTGTGGGTTTTTCATATATGGTCTTTATTATGTTGAGGTATGTTCCCTCTATCCCTACTTTGTTGAGGAGGGTTTTTACCATGAATGGATGTTGTACTTTGTCAAATGCTTTTTCTGCATCTATTGAGAGGATCTTATGGTTCTTTTATTAATGTGGTATGTATTGATTGATTTGTGAATATCGAACCACTCTTGCAACTCTGGAATAAATCCCACTTGATTGTGGTGAGTGATTCTTTTAATGTACTGTTGGATTTGATTTGCTAGTATTTTGTTGAGAAGTTTTCCATCCATGTTCATCAGGGATATTGGCCTGTAATTCTCCTTTTTAGTGGGGTCTTTGTCTGGTTTTGGGATCCGTGTAATGCTGGCCTCATAGAATGAATTTGGAAGTTTTCCTTCCATTTCTATTCTTTGGAATAGTTTGAGAAGAATAGGTACTAACTCTTCTTTAAATCTTTGATAAAATTCTGCTGTGACGCCATCTGGCCCTTGACTTTTGTTTGTTGGGAGATTTTTGATTGCTGATTCAATTCTTTTTTTTTTTTTAAGTTAGGGGTTTATATACCTTTTTAAAAAAATTTTTTATTTATTTATTTGAGAGAGAGAGATATCGCGCGAGAGGGAGCACAAGCAGGGGGAGTGGGAGTGGGAGAAGCAGACTTCCCGCGGAGCAGGGAGCCTGATGTCGGGCTCGATCCCAGGACCCTGGGATCATGACCTGAGCCGAAGGCAGATGCTTCACGACTGAGCCACCCAGGCACCCCTACTGATTCAATTCTTTACTAGTTATTGGTCTGTTCAAGGTTTCTATTTCTTCCTGTTTCAGTTTTGGTAGTTTATATGTTTCTAAGAATTTATCCATTTCTTCCAGATTGTCTGATATGGTGGCATATAATTTTTCATAATATTCTCTTGTAATTGTTTGTATTTCTGTGGTGTTGGTTGTCATTTCTCCTCCTTCATTTGTGATTTTATTCATTTGGGTCCTTTCTCTTTTCTTTTTGATAAGTCTGGCTAGGAGTTTATCAATTTTAGTAATTTTTTTTTTTTTTTAGAAGTTTTCTATCTGGTTTTGAGGCAGACTGTTTTTTTTTTTTTAAGATTTTATTTATTTATTTGAGAGAGAGAGAATGAGAGACAGAGAGCACGAGAGGGAAGAGGGTCAGAGGGAGAAGCAGGCTCCCATGGAGCAGGGAGCCCGATGTGGGACTCGATCCCGGGACTCCAGGATCATGACCTGAGCCGAAGGCAGTTGCTCAACCAACTGAGCCACCCAGGTGCCCAATTTTAGTAATTTTTCAAAAAATCAGCTCTTAGTTTTGTTGATCTGTTCTACTGTTTTTTGTTTCTATATCACTTCTTTCTGCTCTAATCTTTACTATGTCCCTTCTTCTGCTGGATTGAAGCTTCATTTATTGTTCTTTTTCTAGCTCCTTCAGGTGTAAGTTTGGATTGTTTGAGATTTTTCTTGCTTCTTGAGGTAGGCCTGTATTGCTATATACTTCCCTCTTAGGACCACTTTTGCTGCATCCCAAAGGTTTTGGACTGGCGTGTTTTCACTTTCACTTGTTTCCATGTTGTTGTTGTTGTTGTTTTAATTTCTTCTTTAATTTCCTGGTTAGCCCATTCATTCTTTAGTAGGATGTTCTTTAACTTCCATGTATTTGTGGTCTTTCCAAATTTTTTCTTGTGGTTGACTTCAAGTTTCATAGCATTGTGGTTAGAAAATATGGATGGTATGATCTCAGTCTTTTTGTACTTGTGGAGGCCTGATTTGTGACCCAGTATATGATCTATTTTGGAGAATGTTCCATGTGCACTGGAAAACAATGTATATTCTGCTGCTTTAGGCCGAAATGCTCTGAATATATCTATGAGGTCCATCTGGTCCAGTGTGTCATTCAAAGCCATTGTTTCCTTGTTGATTTTCTGCTTAGATGATCTGTCCATTGCTGTCTCCATTGATAATGGAGTTTCTCATTGATAATATGAGTTTCTTTATGTTTGTTATTAATTGTTTTTTATATTTGGGTGCTCCCAAGTTGGGGGCATAATTATTTACAATTGTTAGATTTTCTTGTTGAATAGTCCCCTTTATTATGTTTCAGTGTCCTTCTTCATTTCATTACAGTCTTTAGTTTAAGATCTAGTTTATCTTATATAAGTATTATTACTCTGGCTTTCCTTTGATGTCCATTTGCATGATAAATGTGTCTTCATCCCCTCACTTTCAATCTGCAAGTGTAACCAGGGACCTTGATCTTCACTGTGTGAACATTCACAAGGTCCAGGGGGCCGCCTATGGGGGCTGCAGGGATGAGGGGCTGGTGCCGAGGCTCTGGAGAGGCTAGGGGGCAAACCCCATTACAGGGGTGGGGGGTGGGAGGTCAAGGCTCATACAGAAACCTGGAAGTGGGTCTTATTCTTCTCATTTTCCTTTGGCTAGTCTGGAAGACACTTCTGGGAAGCAGCCTCTGCCCAGAGCTCCAACCAGAAGCACAGCTAATTACAGACCTACCACAACCAAACGAAGTCCTAAGACAGAAGAAGCCAGAAGCACTGCCCAAGGTGCAGCAGGAAATGCCCCTCTCCACTCTCTGTCATTGGCTGAGTGCCTGCCTCCAATGTCAGAGGCACTGCCTTCTGGGTAATGTAGTTTCTGACTGAATCTTGGTGATAGGGAGCACACTTCCTGTTCTCTGAGCAATGTCCTCTTAAAGTTCGAAAGGCAGGGTGTGGCTTGTAAGAAGTTGAAGGCAGAGCACACAGATTTCCATGCCGTTTAGGCAATGTCCTGCCTCAAAGTCTCTAACATGTGATCCATACGTTGACCTTCCTCCCTGTGTACCCCTGTGGTCTCACTTCACCTCTCTGAGCCAGTATTTACAATGAAAGATGAAGGTAATTCTGGAACATGGTAATTTAAAATGCTCCCCAGTAGATGGGGCACAGGGGTACAAGAACACCTGGTGCTAGGGTCCCAAACAGACCCAGTTTGGCCACTTGCTGCTCATGAAATCTAAAGGCAGAAAGACAAGTGGTGGTGAAACAAGAATGGAATTGATTTCTATTCTGCATGAAGCCAAGGACCCTCCTAGCTGGTCCTGTAGGACCCCATCTGATCGTTGGACCCGGCCTGCCTGTATCAATACCACTAAATTGTCCTCTAATTCAGTGGCTCCCAATTTGTGATCTCAGAACCAGCAGCATCAGGATCACTTGGAAACTTGGGAATGCAAATTTCATGCTCCATCCAGATTTAGTGACTTGAAAACACAGTGGGTAAGGCCCAGCACTCTGTGCTACCTCAAGGTATTCAACTGGTTGTAATTAAAATGCAGTGACTAAAATGGGAAAATAGCATAGTTGACCCTTGAACGACATGGGTTTGAACTACATGGGTCCACTTACATGCAGTTTTTTGTTGTTGTTGTTGTTTTGTTTTTTTTGCTTTAACGTTAAAAATATGTTTCTAAAATATCACACAAAAGTTGGGAAGAGAAAGAAGAATGTCAACTAGCCTATATCTAACCCTGGCTTTGGGGAAGTCAGAAGTTATCCATGAAGGACCAAAGAGCTGCCTAAAGAACCTGGTGGCTGGGGTGAACTGCAGAGATCAAGATGGCTTCTGGTCAAGGTAACCAGCAGCCTGGGTCAACCCTATTCCTGTGCACCACCCAGGTGCAGTGAGGACAGCAAAGCTACTGGCCCCAATCGTTCCTCCTTTTCAGAGGGGAGAAGCATGTCCCTAAAGAGTGACATGTTCCTGATGGTATTATGCTCCTTCATTCTCCCAATCGCTGCCATTGAATCCTTCAACGACCACAGGACACACAGTGCCCTCATCCAGGCAGTGTCAACAATTCTGAAGCCTCGGGAGTGTGAGCAGACCATGTATAAGCTCTGAATGTCACATCTCTTGACAGAAGGTGTGCTGTGCTTTGTGAGTGTCGAACATGTGTGTGGTTATGTTCTGGGCTCCCTTCAGGACCTTGAAGCGAGAGGCCAGAACAAGAAAGTGTCTATTCTGCTGCTTCTTTCACTTACTGCAGTTGCAGTCAAAGATGTACAAGTCCACTGAGGCCCAAACCTCAAAGCTAAATGCTCCGCAGTGGCAGCCTCCTGTGTGTTTCACCAGGCCCTAGTATTCAAAGGTGCCCCACAGCAGCTTGGCCGCACCCTCCAAGGTGAGCCTCTGCTGCTTCTGGAATCTTTCCCAGCTCTCTCCCTGACCACCCAGGTCCAGTGTGGCCACTGAGAATGTGGGGGTCACAGTCAGGAGTGGCGGGAGCAATGCCAGCTCTAAAAGCAGCTGCCTGGGGCCAGGCACCACTGCCTTGGCTGCCCCTTTGCAGATGGCTGCCTCACTCCTGCTGGGTCAGGGCTGAGTTGGTGACCTGGGGATCCTGGACACCCCTGTCTCTTGTGGCTGCATCTGCCAAAGTGGCTTGGAGGCTCCCGTTCTCCTTACTAGCAGCGTGGCTCTCTATATAGAATTTTATAGTATAGGACTATAAATATATTTTCCTTATGATTTTCTTAATGACATTTTCTTTTCTCTAGCTTACTTTTTTTGGTAAGAATATTGTACATAATACATATAACATACAAAATATACCTTAATTGACGGTTTATGTTATTGGTAAGGCTTCTGGTCAACAGTAGGCTATTAGTAGACAAGTGTTGGGCAAGTCAAAAGTTATATGTGAATTTTCAACTGCATGAGGGTTGGCATGGGTGCCCTTAACTTCCTTGCTCTTCAAGGGTCAACAGCACTGCCTACCTCATGGGAAATGACATAAAAAGGGATTAATACAGGACCTAGCATATAGTGTTCAATACGTAGAGCCGTTATTATTGGCAACATGATCACGAGGCTTCCACATATACTGATGTGTTGGGGGGGTAAGTCAGATATGCCTTTTTGCAGAGTCATTGGCTATCTTGGATCAAACAAAATACAATGGCTCACTGAATCAACTAGGAACCTCATAGATAATGATAAACATTTTTGCATAAAATGGCACTTTCATGCCACTTGCCTCATTTACCTGCTTACTTGTTCACTTATTTATCTTAAGCAGCTCTTGTAGGAATGTTTCATAAACCGCAGGTATCCTTATTACCCAAAAGATGCATTCATACCAGACCACATGATTCAACACTTGGGAAGATCAGGACTAAGTGCCCAGAGGCCTAAGTAGACGGGGGACTTGACATGGTTTCAACTTGGTGAGATAAGCTGACAGGTAATTATTTACCTCTAATTCTCAGGAACCAGGACCTCACTCCTGTTCCTGTCTTCCTGCTGGCTTCAGGGCAGTCAGGCACAGGTACAAAATTGCGATTGTGACACAGCCTAGATGTCCAGCACCTCAGGGGCAGTAGGTCCCATCCTCATCAAGACCCCATCAGCATGACCTGAAAATCTGCGCCCCAAGGGAGCACTAAATCATGCCCAAGTGTGATAACCAAAACCACTAGGGTTAAGGAGGCAAACTCATGCAGGAGCACAAAAGAGAAAACAGAGTGAAGATAAAACTGCACAATCCCATCTGCCCATATTCCATTGGCCATAACTCCTTCACATGGTTGCAAACTAAGTGTAAGAGAAGCTGGGATGTGCTGTCCTCCTGAGCATCCTGAAAGAGAGAATGGGACTGGGGGGCATCTTGCCAGTTTATAGGACAACCCATTAGTGTAGTCCTCAGAGAATCATTTCATTATTCCTCCTATGCATTGAACAGTCTCAGCTGTGGACTTTGCTCTCTGACCTTATGTTACATTGGAATGTTAATATTGCCAAATAGCAGTTAGGTAATAAACATATCTTTTTAAATGGAAAAATACATACAAAAGAAACAGTTTTTGTAAGAAAAAATTCCACCTGAAACCAAACCAAATATTAGACATTTTGCTAATTGTCATCCTGCAGTTCTTCAAAAACTCATGTAAAAACATGTCACACTTTTCTGCTGAAATAATAAGATAGCATACCACTTTTTTCACACTTTATTTTAGGTTGAATCATATGAAATTGCCATTCATTTAGGTCAAAACAGTCAAATATCTGCAGTTTCACTTTGCCCAACCTAATAAACTAAGCACTTCCCAATTTGATTATTACTTTAGTTATGATTTTATACCACTGAATTATTCTATTTTGTTAATAGAATCATCTTTTCCAAAGGTAAGTCAGATATTTTAAAAGCTTTCAATTATTTTATGCTCAAGCAATGCTAATATGAAAATTCATCTGAGTACACATATCATTTTTCTACTTTGGATCTTTTGAATGTCTGCGGATTTAACGTGTAGAAGTTGTGAAATTAACAAGCCTCTGGTTTACTCAATTTACCTCTAAGCAGGAGGTAAATTACAGGCTCTGACCTGTAATTTTGTAATGCTCTGTAATTGACAGAGCGAGAGACAATGAGAGAAGGAACACAAGCAGGGGGAGTGGGAGAGGGAGAAGCAGGCTTCCCGCCAAGCAGGGAGCCCAATGTGGGGCTCAATCCCAGGACCCTGGGACCATGACCCGAGCCCAAGGCAGATGCTTAACATGTGAGCCACCCAGGTGCCCCTATGCCTGCTGATTTTCAGATGGCCAGCCTCATCTTCAGTATTTATATATTAAATAGAATATACTTTTTGTGGTAAAATACACATAACATAAAATTAATCACTTTAAGTATATATGTATTTTTTTAAAGATTTTGTTTATTTATTTGAGAGAGAGCACAAGGTGGGGGGGTAGGGGCAGAGGGAGAGGGAGAAGCAGACTCCCTGATGAGCAGGGAGCCTGACATGGGGCTTGATCCCAGGACTCCGGGGTCATGACCTGAGGTGAAGGCAGACACTTCATGGACTGAGCCACCCAGGTGCCCCTTAAGTATATTTAAAGTATACAATTCAGTGACGTTTAATACACTCAGTGTGTGCAGCCATGTAGTTCCAGATTATTTTCATCATCCTAAAGTGAAACCTGGTACCCATTAATCAGTCCTTCCCTATTACTTCTTACCACTCCCTCCACCACCAGCCCTACCTCCTCCTCGGCCCTTGTCAACAAACAATCCATTGTCTGTCTCTCTGGATTTTCCTATAAGATATTTCATACAAATGGAATCACAGTATGTGGCCTTTCAGGGTTGGCTTCTTTCATTTAGCATAATGTTTCAGTGTTGATCCATGTGATAGCATGTATCATTGCTTTATTCCTTTTTCCACTGTATGAACATACCACCTTTTGTTATCAGCTGTTGATAGATATGTGGGGGTGTTTTAGAATAGTGTTTCTATGAACATTCATATATAAATTTTTGTTTGAATGTCTACTTTCAATTGTTTGGGATATATACCTAAGAGTGGAATTATGGAATCATATGGGAATTCTATTTTTAACTCATTGAGGTACCAGAAAACCATCAAACTGTTTTATACAGTGGCTGTGCAGTGTTATAGTCCCACTTGCAAACTATTTCCCACAATGGCTACATCATTAAAAGTTTACATTCTCATCAGTGGTGTGCAAGGGTTCCAATTTCTCATCCTTGCCAACATTGTTATATTCAGTTTCGGAATTATACCCACCCTAGTGGGTACCTTATGGTTTGATTTGTACTTTCCTAATGGCTCATGAAGTTAAGCATATTTTTTGCTTGTTGGCCACTTGTGTATCTTCGTTGGAGAAGTCCTTATTCTAGTCCTTTGCTTATTCTTTAAATTGGGTTATGTGTATTTTTGTTGTTGAGTTGTAAGCCTTTTTGATACTGAACTCTTATTAGATATATAGTTTACAAGCCAAATTTCTATATTAGATATGACCCCAAAACACAAGCAACAACAAAAAAATAATAGACAAATTTGGTTTTATCAAAATTAAAAACTTTTGTGCATCAAAGGGCACTTTCAAAAGAGGAAAGGACAACCAAAGGAGTGGAAGAAATATCTATAATTATATATCTGATAATAGCCCAGTACCTGGAACATATTAAAAATGCTTGCAAAATGCATCAGGGAAATGCAAATCAAAACCATGACTAATATACCAGGTTCAAGGTTGAAGATTTACCTGTATGTTTCCTTCTAAGAGTTTTGTAGTTTTACCTCATATGTTAAGTCTTTGCTCCATTTAGAGTTGAAAATTTTATATGGACTAAGATAAGGTTCCAACTTTATATTTTTCATGTAGATATCCACTTGTCCCATCACCATTTGTTGAAGAGACTATTGTTTCCCCATGGAATGGTTTTAGCACTTTTGTCAAAAATCAATTGATCATGGATATATGGGTTCATCCCTGGGCTCTCCTATGTTAATGCCAGTACCACAGTATTTTAATTACTCTAGATTTGTAGTAAGTTTTGAAATCAGAAGTATGACACTGCCAACTTTGTTCTTTCTTTTCTAAGATTGTTTTGGCCATTCTTGATTCCTTGAATTTCCATATGAATTTGAAAATGAGCTTATTGACTTCTTTTTTCCTTGCGAGTGGGAGGAGCAGAGGGAGAGGGAGAGAATATTTTTTTAAAGATTTATTTATTTATTTTAGAGAGTGTGTGCAAAAGGGGGGAGGGGCAAAGGGAGAGGGAAAGAATCTCAAGCAGACTCCCCACTGAGCACAGAGCCCAATGCAGGGCTTGAGATCATAACCTGAGCAGAAACCAAGAGTCGGATGCTTAAGCAACTGAGCCACCCCAGGCATCCCCAGCTTGTTGACTTCTATAAAGAAGCCAGCTGGGATTTTGATAGTTGAATCTGTAGATCAGTTTAAGGAGTATTGGCATCTTAACAATATTGTCACATGAGTATGGATATCTTTACATTTATTTGGGTCTTCTTTAGTTTCTTTCAGCAATATTTTGTAGCTTTTAGTACGTAAACATTGTATATTCTTGGCTAAATTTAATTCTAAGTGTTTTATCCTTTCTGGTGGTTTTATAAATGGAATTGTTTTCGTCATTTCCATTATGGGTTGATCGTTGCTAGTGTCAAAATAAGTTGGTTGATGATGGGTTGATTTCTCTTCTTTTGGCAGTGTTAAGATGTTATCCTACTGCATATGGCACCCATGATTTCTGAAGAGAATTGACTGTTGGTCTTATTAAGAATCCCTTCAACATGATGAATCACTCATCTCTTGGCCTGCAAGATTCTCTTTCTTGGGTTTATGGCAATCTCATTATGTTGTTACTTGGTGTGGATCTCTTGGAGTTTATCCCACTTGGAGTTTTGCTGACCTTCTTGGTGTATAGATTCCCATCTCTTATCAAGTCGGGGGAATTTTCAGCCATTTTTCTTCAGACATTCTTTCTGCACCCTTCTCACTTGTCTTCTCTCCTTCTAGGATTCCCATTATGTGTCTATTAGTATTCTTCAGGTTGCCCCACAAATCCACTAGGTTCTGTTCATTTTTCTTCATTCCTTTACCTTTCTTCTCCCTAGACTGTTTAATTTCAATTGACTTATCTTTAAGGTCACCAATCATTTCTTCTGTCTTCTCAAATCTGCTGTTGAAGCCCTCTGGTGAAGTTCTCATTTCTGTTATTGTACATTTTTACTCTGGAATTTGTTTGGTTCCTCTTTATGATTTTTATCTCTTTATTGATATTTTATGTTTTGGGCGACATTATTCCTCTAGTATCCTTATATGCTTAGTCCATGGTTGCCCTTAGTACTTTGAGTGTATTTCAGGGTATTGATTTAAAAACCTTTGTTTAACAAATTCAGTCCTTGGTCTTCCTCAAGGACACTTTCTGTTTATTTCTTTATTCCTGTGAATGAGCCATACTTGTTTGATTTTTGCATTCCTTGTATTTTTTCCATTGATAATGGGACCTTTCAAATGTAGTAACTCTGGAAATCAGATTCTCGGTCCCTACCCTATGGTTTATTGTTGGTTTTGTTGTGGGTTCTAGTTGTATGTTTAGTGACTTTTCTAAATTATTTTTTAAGATTTTATTTATTTATTTGACAGAGAGAGAGAGACAGTGAGAGAGGGAACACAAGCAGGGGGAGTGGGAGAGGGAGAAGCAGGCTCCCCACGGAGCAGGGAGCCTGATGTGGGGCTCGATTGCAGGACCCTGGGACCATGACCTGAGCCGAAGGCAGCCGCTTAATGACTGAGCCACCCAGGCGCCTCCTAAATTATTTTTTATAGATGTTATTGTGGGTGGTCACTGAAGTCTCTGTTTCATTAACTTAATGGTAAGATAACTATTTGATAGGGACTTCTTTAAATGCCTGGAGACAAAGACAAAAAGATATTCTTCTATCCTTTACAAATTTGCTCTGAGTTGGGCCACTCCTTCACTGATTAGCCAGGCCTTTTACATTTCTGCCTTAGTCTTCATTTCCTTTGTGTGAAGCCTAAAGATCAACCATTGGTGAAAGCTTGGGGGATTTTCAGGTCTTTTCTAAGCATGCACTTTCCCTGGGAATGTACAAGGTCTTCTAGATTTCCTGGTATATGTGGGAGTTTTGCAAAGCCCTTACTCCTTCCCATACCCCCTTTTCCAACTTGCTTCTTCCTAGACATTTTGCTCTATCTACTGCATGCAATATCTGTTATCCCTATCCCCTGGCAGCTGTGGCTAGTATATGCTTTTAATTATTTTTGGCAAGTATTGCTTGGGAGGCTGCCTCAGCCCTGAGAAAATTCCAAGGCTGCCAAAAGAAAGGCAAATAAACCCCTGTGTCAATCCCTCAGAGAGCTGCAGAGTGGCCAAAACACACAACGACAATTCTTTGAGAATGGGTCCATATTGCCTCCTTCTTAGGAGATACTCCCATCCATCTCTGTCAATAGAAGACAAATTGACATCAACGAGAAAATGTTTCATTCCTGAAGTTTCCATTGTCTGAAAGATCCCTATGAAGAAAAGCAAAGACCAGTTGGTTAAGAATATGGTCTGTGGGTCTGAGGTTGTCTCTAATGAGCAAATTCATGTTATATAGGGAAAAAAAAAAAGGAGAGTGGAGGTCTTCAGGATTCCAACTTTCATCTAAGTGATATATAATCCACATTTCTAAATTGGTCAAATCCATCACATTAATAACTAGGGAACGTAGATTTTAACTGTACTCATTAAAATCTAGAGGAAAATCAAACCATACATACTAACATCTGCTTTATCCCTTAATACTCACATTTCCCATTTAAAATTAACATTGAAATATGTCCTTAACGATGCAAACGCTTATTCTTGAAGTAATATTTCTAAAGTAAAATAAACTGAAACCCACTGAAATGTTCAATGATGGGATATTTGCTGAATAAACAAAGCATCATTCACACAGTATACTGCTCAGTACAATGGCTTCAAGCCGTTGTGAAAGGAGGAAAAGGGTGGGCGGGAGGGGAGAAGACAACAAAGATGAAGAACAAGGAGGCTGGAGTAGGAGTTGTTAATATGCCCCAGTACAGTCTCTGCATTTGGCAACTTCTGTTCTAAGGAAGCAGAAAACAATGTGCTTTGGGTGTCAAAAAGAAAACATTTCAAAAGCGAACAAAAATAAAGCTTATATATTGGGGAAGAGTAAGGACATACTGAACATGAAGAAGGGACACATTTGGAAGATAAACCTTTTGTAATCAGCATGGTTTTACAATTTTTGCCTTGGGATAGTGTAGCAAAACAAAATTCACCTACAATTAAAACAATTAACCTACAATAAAAGTAAGAATGGGTCATAGGAATATGAAACAGAATTTTATTATTTCTTTAAGATTTTATTTATTTATTCGAAAGAGAGAGAGAAGGAGCAGGGGGAACAGCAGGCACAAGGAAAGGGACAAGCAGGCTCCCTTCTGAGCCAGGGGCCAAGCAGGGCTCCATCCCAGGGCTCTGGGATCGTGACCTGAGCTGAAGGGAGACGCTTAAATGACTGAGCCACCCAGGCGCCCCTGAAGCATAATTTTAAAATGACAACACATTGCAATAAGTATTTTTCCTATACACGCAAAAAAATTTTGTGCTTTTATTGTATAAAAGAGAAACGTGATCACATATCTGTAGGAGAATATAGCTGTCAGACAACAAAAAACTGTAGATTGTGACTTCCACTCCAGGATGTAAAAGCTACAAGGAACATTTCTTCTATACTTAGAACAACAAAAACAGCTTGGTTAGCATCAGATCAATGACTCTTTTTTTCCCAACCCATCAGAGAGCTATGAGTGCAGAGCAAATAACTGGCCCAAAATTTAAAGAGAGAAAGAGACTTAAGAGAGATTTGGACACATGCTCCCCTTGTGTAGATGCAGGAAGGTATCTAGGGTAACCAACCTGGTTTGACCGGACTGTCTTGGTTTTAGCACTGAAAGTCCCATGTGCTGGAAACACCCCTCCCGGGACAAAAGTCCCAGTGTTCAGTGATAGGTATAGAAGTTTGCAGCAAACCCATACATGAGCCAAAAACATATGGGCTGAAAGCAAAACTGTTTTTAATGCCAGGAGGCCGGGTATGGCATAGATTATTGGCTGTAGCTGGCCCAGTTCACACCTGAGTGATTTTATGATGAGGCATCATGTATAAATGACACCTCACTTAACCTGAGACCACCTAATGTATATAGTGAATCAGTGAAGCCACAGAAAGTGAAGCAGTTTCCTTATCCACACTGATCCCACCCCATATCAGACATTCTTCTCTCTCAGTTCTTTCCTCTTCTTGCATGTCTGTCCCTGTATTTGTTTCCTATCACTGCTCTAAAAAAAAAACACTACAAATTCATTGGTTGAAGACCACACACACACGATTTATCATCTTGAAGTCTCTGCGCCCTTGAACTTCAGGTCTCTGCTGGGTGTTCTGAATAAAACACCCAGGGCTCTGCTGGGTGTTCTGAATAAAAATCCTCAGGGACAAACTCAAGGTACTGGCCAGGGCTACAGTATTCATCTGGGACCCTGAGCCCTCTTCCACAATCACTTTGTTTTTGTTTTCATTTTCAGAATTCATTTCCTGCTCACAGTTTCCATGTGTCCTCCTTGACCTTTAAGCCCGCAACAGTGGGTTGAGTGCTTCTCTCTAGCTTTGAATCTCTCTTCCTTTTTACCAACCAGCCAAAGAAACTAATCTGCATTTAAGGGCTCCTGAGATTAGACTAGATCCAGCCAGATAACCCAGGATCATCTCATTTGTAGATCAACTGATTAGTAACTTTGCTTACATACACAAAGTCTCACCTGCCACATATTCAGCATATTCATGGGAGTCACACCCAGGGGCAAAACGTAATGGGTTCCAAATTTCAGTCTACCATGTTCCCTTTTACCTCTAAATTCATTTATATCTAAATATCTATGTCTATGTGTAGGTTCTGGAGCAGATTTATATTTTCTTAATAGTAAGCCTGGAATTCTTTTGTATGTGAATTTAATAGTTTATCCACACAACGCAGCTAATGAGTATCCTCGTGTCGCTCTTACAGGCTCTAGATGTTACAAAGCACAGCTGGACTCAAATTATGGTTTGTCTCAGTTCCACACAATGTCCTTAGTCATAATAGTTTGCTTCTGAATAACTGTGATTTCCCCTGATTTTTGAAACCAAATGAATCATTTTGGGGAAGTTTTCATTTTACTTCCTTGTCTGGATTTTTTGCTCTACTTCACCTGATAGTCACCTGGAGGCTCACATGCTGGGTCTGTGAGGAATGAATACTGACTTGGTTTACATCTCACTCCTGTCCCTGACAACAGAGATCTCATTTGGAAGAGACCCGGGATTTAAGCCCAATATCCAGCCTTAATGTTTTAAGTGTTACGTTTACATAATTCTTATTATTTCTTGTTTCTCATGCCATAAATCAGGTATTTTCTTAGCTGCGTTAAAATTCACACATTTGTGAATGAAAAAGCAGGGTTCCATGTGGTGGTCGCACTTGTGTAAGAACACACTTCTCTTTGAGATTTGTCCCAGTTTTTCTCTTAGAGAAACTCTCAGGATGTGCATTTGTTTGCTAGGGTTGCCGTAACAAAGTACCACAGTTTGGGTGGCTCAACCAACAGAAATGTATTTTTTTGCAGCGCTGGAGGCTAGAAGTCCAAGATGAAGGTGTTGGCGGCTTTGGTTTCTTTTGAGGTCTCTCTCCCTGGCTTGCAGATAGGCTGTGCTGTCACTGTGTCCTCACATGGTTTTCCCTCAGTCTGTGTTGTCTGTGTCTGACTCTCCTCTTCTTATAAGGACAGCAGTCATATTGGTTTGGGGTCCACCCATGTGACCTCATTTTACCTTAATTATCTTGGAAAAATCCTATCTCCAAATACAGCCACATTCGGAGCTAATAGGGGCTAGGGCTTCAGCAGATTTTGGGGAAACGCAATTCAGCCCATAACACTGTGAAATACGGCATATGTATAAGAAATGTGAAACTATGTAGATTTTAAGGAATCTTTTTAACGTTGATACCTATGTAACTACCGCTAAAGGCAATACAAAGAATAATAGCAGTGCCCATAGTCCGGAGGACTCCATCCCAGTCACAATGTGCTCCTCCTCCAAAACCAAGAGGAATTCTAAAACCTGATTTTGGAAGTCAGTATTACCTGACTTGTTGGATAGTTTTTCCTATTGTGTCTGAAGCCCGAAAATAGACTTTGGTTGTGGCTGTTACTGAATTTTATACGAATGGAATCCTAAATTAGGGGCTCTGTTTGGTTTTGTCACTGTCTTCAAAATAAACCTAAGATTCACCCATGTCATCCTGTGTCTCTGCATATTATCCGTTTTCATTGCTGCTGAGCTAACAATTGATCTATCCATTCTGCTGCTGATGCACCTTTGTATTGTTTTCAGCTACCGGTAACAGAATCATGCTGCTGTGAGTTTTGTCCATGTATTCTGATACACATAAAATTGATTTTTTTATAGCAGTAGTTTACACACTTAAAAAAACATTCATTGGGAAGACATAAATATGTTTATATACTTAACTGCCGAACTCTGAAATACGCAAGGCAAAAAGTGACCAAACTAAAGGATAACATACAAATTACAATGATAACTGGGGATGTTAACCCTTCTTTCTTACTAATTGTTAGAACAAGTAAACAAAAAGCAAATCAGAGTGCAAAAGATTTATCTTGACTTAATGGTGTTTGTAAAACACTATATCCAACATTAGCTGAACACACTATTTCTTTTTTTTTAAAGGACATGGATGAAACATTTGTTCCGTCTTGCTTGAATGAACTGCATTTCAGTATAAGAGGCTGATGTCAGACAGTTCTATTTTTAATTTAAATTCAATTTAATTAACATACCGTACTATTAGCTTCAGGGGTAGAATTTAGTGATTCTTCAGTTGCATATAACACCCACTGCTCATTACTTCAGGTGGCCTCCTTAATGCCCAACAGCCAGTTACCCCATCCCCCCAGCCACCTCCCTACCAGCAACCCTATTTGTTTTTTATAGTTGAGTCTCTTATTGTTTTGCCTTCCTCTCTGTTTGTTTTTGTTTTTGTTTTTTTAAGATTTTATTTATTTTTTGACAGAGAGAGAGAGAGAGAGAGACACTGAGAGAAGGAACACAAGCAGGGGGAATGGGAGAGGGAGAAGCAGGCTTCCCGCTGAGCAAGAAGCCCGATGTGGGGCTCGATCCCAGGACCCTGGGATCATGACCCGAGCCAAAGGCAGACATCCAACGACTGAGCCACCCAGGCGCCCTCCCTCTCTGTTTTTATCTTATTTTATTTTCCTTCCCTTCCCCTATGTTTTGTTTCTTAAATTCCACATAGCAGTGGAATCATATGGTATTTATCTTTCTCTGACTGACTTATTTTGCTTAGCATAATACTCACTAGTTCCATCCAAATCGTTGCAAATGGCAGATCTCAATCTTCTTGATGGCTGAGTAATATTCCATTGTAATGTGTGTGTCTTTGTGTATATATGTGTATATATACCACCTCTTCTTTATCCGTTCATCTGTGATGGACATTTGGGCTCTGATCATAGTTTGGCTACTGTGGACATGGCTGCTATAAACATTGGGATGCATGTGTCCCTTCACACCACTATGTTTATATCGTTTGGATAAATACCCAGTAGTGCAATTGCTGGGTCGAACATACTTCTTTTTCAAGTGAACTGCGAATGTTCATGAGTTAGATGTATACTGGGTCAAACGATGTCTCGACAAATTTCGAAATTTGACCATATATACAGCGGAATTAGAGCAGAAAGCAATAGCTAAGAGATCTAAAATATCTGCAAATATATACAAATAAAGGAAAACATACTTTCATGGAACCAATGTGTCAATGAAGGAACAACAAAAAATTAGAAATAATTTGAACTGAATAATAACTGAAACAGAGCAAATCAAAATTTACAAAATATGGTGAAACTAGTGCATAAAGGAATGTTGCATCTTCAAGTGTTTATATTTAAAAAATCGGAAAGATCTAAAAACAGTGACTTAACTTTCCATCCTAAAAACAGAGAAATGAAAGCAAGTTCAATCCAAAATAGAAATAGATAACAAATATAGGAATGGACATAGAAAATATACAGCACAGTATATTAACAAAGCTAAAGTGGGATTTGTAGAAGACTAATACAATTGATAAATGTCTACTAAGATTAATCATGAAATGAAAAGTGAAATTTCCAGCTATCAAGATCAGGGGAAAACGGGTATTGCTACAGATTGGAAGACATTCAAAGGATAAGGTGATTATAAACACCTTTGGAGCAAGAAAATTGCAGGTTCAAAGAGTCCTCCTGGTGAATTTCATCATATATAGAAGCTACTTTACCAGTGTTGTACAAACTCTCAGAAAATAGAGGAGGCAGATTCTCTGAATCCATTCTATCAGGTGAACACGACCTTCATACCAAAATATAAAAGTAAGTGTACAGATTAATGTACTCATAAACACAGATATGACAATCTTTAACATATTAGGAAATCCATCCTAACCAAATTTAAAAATGTACTCTAGAATGACCAAGCGGAAACTGCAGCAGGTACCCAAGGTTGGTTTCATACGGACAATCAATCAATGCCATTTACCATCTTAAGAGACTAAAGGAGAAAAGCCACCTGCATATCTCAAAGCTGTGGGGGAAGTAATTGATGAAGTTTAACATAGCTTTCAAAAAGATCTCTCGGTAAAGTAGGATTGGAGGGAATTTCCTCTTTCCTGAGGCAAAGCAGGGTTAAGTGACCACAAGTGATTCTGCCTTAGGACAGAAGACTTTGAAAGCAGAGCGGATTCTGCACCCACTTGCAGTGCCTCTCGTGGCCTCGATCTGGGAGAAGAGCTCTCACCCGCAGCTGTATGGTTTGCCACAAGCTACAACACATGCCTCATGGGCTCGTGCTGACAACTAGTGACCTGTGTCCTACCCCTTCTGAGGAGACTGGAGCCCAGTGCGGCCTGTGGGGGCCTTAGGAGTGCCACCAATTCAGACCCGGTAGGCAGCGTGGGATCCTTACAGGGGTGCCATGGTGCTGTGCATCCGGACTAGAAAAATGGCCATCTGTGATCCCTGCATGATGAGGGGGCACCACAGTCAGATGGTGAGTGCATGAGCTCTGGAATCAGACAGACCAGCTTCAAACCCTGGCTTCACCACCATGTGGGGCCCTCCGGAAGATGCTGAGGGTTCATGCTATTTGTAATCTGCACAACGGTAAGAAGAGGTGAACAGCACCTGCCTGCCTGGAAGGGATGTGATGGGCACAGCACCTGGCAGGCTAGGCCACTCCATCGGCCCCCACCCCCGAAAACTCGGCAGCCCAGCCGCTGATGCTTGGGACTCACACTTTTCCAGGGCTGCGACAAGGCTGGCCTGGTCTTGCTCCAGGACTAGGACAGACCACAGACAGCTCCCTTGTAAGCGGGTTTTCCGGAAACCCAACCTACCAATATGGAGGAAAGGGAGGATGTGAGGGTAAACAGGTGTTGTCCGTGGTGGTTGCCTGGGTAATTCACACCCTGCGTCGCCGGGCCACTCCATGCCCCCCTTGGCACCTGCCAGCTGAAGCCATCCCCAGACTCTGGGTGCACCAGTACCTGCCGGAAACAGAGCCCACCCGCATCCTCTCCATCAGGGTCTCTCTTACACCGACCTACAGTGAGCCAGGCCTCCAGTCCATCAAGACTTAGGTTGCTCCAGGGCTCGGCTCTGAGCAGGCTCTACTTCCTCTGTCCCCCGGGAGAAATGGCTACATTGCCTCAGCTACAGCCCTGGGTCAGGTGCCGAGGAGGCTGCAGACCCCAAGCCCCGGGGGTCCCACTTCTGCGGGCAGCCAGCATCAGCAGTCCTGAGCAGTGCCCACGTAGTGCGGGGGTACTGCTGGTCCCCAACACCTGCAACCAGGTGCGGAAATCCCAAAGGGACTGGAGAAGGGCCGCTGGCCCCACCCTTTGCCCTCTGGCGCCCTTGCTTCCACCCTTTACTGGCCAGGACTTTTCTGTCACACATCCAGTGATGAGTCCCCAGCATCAGGCTGAACGGTGCATGGTTTGCCTTGGGACAGTAGGTAGCTAGGAGGCACCTTCAACTTATGTACTACGTGCCCAGGATCAGACAGTGAACACACAGCTCTACATGGGCGATTTGGAGCAACCTTCTCCCCTTTCCTGACCCAGCTCCTGTTCCCCAAGCAGCTGTCACCCACCCGTTCACCGGCCCCGTGTCCCTCCTTCACTTCCACCAGTACCTCGGTTCTCACTGGCCAGCCCATCACTGCCTCCCCGTCCCTTCGCCCGGGGCAGTCAGCACATCCGTAGAGGTGACCTCCCAGTGCATTCTGGAATTGGGTGTAACCCACACGGGCTCCGCTCCTCATTCCCAGGCTTTCACCTTCCGGTATTCCTAAGGATCCACTGTGCGTTACCTCCTCATTCACCAGTGATGAGGGAACAGAAGGCAAGCTGAGGACAAAGCAGAAACTGGCACCCTACACCCACCCCCTTTGGGATATATATGACATTCCTCAGGCACCGCTGGCTGCCCCAAACGAAAAACAAATGGTTGACTCATAGAGATCACAGTCCTGCAGGACAGGAGTCTCCCTCAGTTTACAAATGTCCTAATGATTTACAAGGAAGAAGCTTTCTTGCCAATAGCCTAACTTCCAAGAGACCCACAACTCAGTTTCCTGAAGCCCTAACATCACCCTCCCCTCCATAAACCTAAGGGAGGCTGAGGCAGAAGGAAACGTAAATAAAATTGGATCTCTTCTGAACCTGAAGCGCATTGACAAGAACGTGTGATAGGAGGAATGTAACGTTCCTCCCGGAAACTCCCAACTGTCTTCATGTTGGCGTCTCATTAGAGGGAAAAACAACCTTGGTTTGACCATAACCAGGCGTCCAGTATTTTGAGAGACTGTAGCATATGACAGTCCTTCTGGACACCCCCTTTGTCCTCACCTCCCCAAGTCCTGAGTATATAACCAGCCACTCCTCAAGACCACAGGGCAGCAGCTCCTTCTGCCCACGGGTCCTGTCCCCATGCTTTAATAAACCACCATCCGGCACCAAAGACGCCTTAAGAATTCCTTCTTGGTCGTCGGCTCCGGACTCCACCCCACTGAGCCTCACCTACATTCCAAAACTGCATCACCAGGACCGCCCGGTGTGGAACAGCTCCGGTCTCTACCAGTCCACCTCCTGTATAATCAGGAGCCCTACCCCGACTCGGAACCTTTGCTTGAGCCCGGGAGCCACGCTTCAGTCCCATGTGGAGTGGAGTCCCCGATGGGCAGGAGCAGAGCCACTCTCCCCAGTGCCCCTGTCTTCCTAGCCAATCCATCCCTGGTTTTGCAGTTACCTGCTTTCCAGCCGCCAGGACGTCAGCCAACTGGGCATCCAAGCCTGCCTTTGACTCTGATGAAATTGACCTGGCTCCCAGGCCCCCCTCCCAGGCTCCTCCTGACAGCCCCCCGCACCCAACGGCTTTGCTAGCTCTCACCCTGTGGGAGATCTGGCAGTCTCAGGACCAGCTCCAGTCTTAACCTCTGCGGAAGCCCAGGCACCCAGTGGGAGCACGAGTCGGTCAGCTTCTGCATACGTGACACTCCCGCGTTCCACCTTTGGCATCTCGGTCAGCCAGCCATCATCTCCACGGAACGGGAGCCCTCACCAGGAGGATTCCCAGCACTATGCGCAGCTCCCCTTTTGCTAACACGACTCCAGACCCATTTCCTTTCAAGGCATCTGCAGCTCCTTTGGGTCATGACCGTTCCGGCATCAGCATGTCCGCCCCAGGCCCCAGCTCCATGTCTGAAGCACTCAGCTTTAGCACAGGGCCGCGGGGGACATCCAGTACCTCGGCTCATGTTGGGGGAGGCTGAGACCTGAACTCCAGAGTCCTGCCAGCCGTAGCACCCTCTGATACAATTGGAGACAACGAGCCTGCCCTGGGAGACACGTTCCTTCTTGCCCATAGTCAGACCGCCCGGAATCCCCAGGCCGAGCACACTTGTCCCTGTCGGCAGAGAAACCGTCGTTGACAACAGATGCTCCAGGAGACACTTCTGTTCCTCCTTGTGTTCACATCACCTGGAAACCATCCGGCCAAAGCACCACAGCTGCAGTAAGAGAGGCAACACCACACGTATGCTTGGAGGTCCGTCTGTTCCCAGCTGCAGTCCGAGCACTCGGGGTCCACCGGTCCAGGGCCCAGTGAGCGTTCCAGTGAGAGGGGCCAGGACGAGAACTGTGGTGGAGAATCAGTGTTCTCTTCCCGCGTCTGGTCAGCGCCCTCGGGGCCCGTCTGGCCAGAGCCAAGCTCTTCCTATTGGAGAAGCCTGCACCACTGAGAAGAAACACAGGCCTGAAGATGCTGCTCTTCGTGCCTTCGGTCAGATGCCTCAGGGCCACCGGGCCAGGGCACCTCTGTTGCTGTCACAGGGGCTGGCGCCACAGTGTGGCTGGAGAAACGACTGTCCGCGAACACAGTCAGGGCACCTGGGGTCCACGAGTGCAGGGCACAGGGAGTGCCGTGGGAGGCGATGGCACACTCGCTGTGCTGGGGCACACTTGTAGTTCCACCATCATTCAGAGCAGCTGGGGATGCTCGTGGCCAGAGCACGTGAGTGGCAGTCAGATGGGACAACGTCACTTTTAGGAAGACACTTGGGGCCTGGCCCTCAGTCGGTCCACTGGGGCCTTCCCGGCCAGGACGCCCCCTTTGACTTTGTAGGAGCCGACACCACTGAGAAAATACCTGTGCTTCCCGCACTTTTTCACCCCCTCTGACCAGATCACAGGTGCCTCTTCAGCGAGCCCAGCGAGGAGCAGCCTTGCCTTGGGGGCAGCCTTGTCACCTGTCCAGGGATTCCCTGTGGCCACGAGGGTGGGGGCACCCACCCATTGGTTGTCTTCTCCTGCAGGACTCGGATCTCAGCAACTAGGAAGCAAAAGCCTCCTCTACACATGACGGCCACCACTGTCCCTCACTCACGGGTGTGCTTTGCTGGGGAGGGGCAGTCTCAGGCGCGTCTAGTTCTGTCCATCAAACTTCACCTGTTGTTTGTTTCCCTAGAGCACGCCGGAGGCCCAACAGCTCAGGGCGTTTGTGTATGTATCCAGATCGTGGGTTCCGATGAGGCTGGTCAGGGGTCAACACACTGGCTCGGAAGGGTCCACTGTGGAGAGAAGGGAGAGGTCTGTAAGTATCAACCGGGCAACACTCTGCTTTCCACTGTCGGCCTACAAGACTCAAGCTCTAGGCCCGTTTTCCTCTAGTCTTAAACTGGCAGGACGCCCACGGCTTACCAACAGCGCCCCTTCCCTCTTGCCCATTGGCTTCAGCGGGTCCTTCTCTTTCTTTCCCAGATAGAATATACATATACGTACGTTGTTCTTGTCAGTTGGGCCTCTGCTGATGTGTTTTGCTTCTTCCACTCAATGCGGGAGGTAGAACTGACCTGTGTAAGTGGCAGTGTGTTGAGCCAAACTTAACTGTGCAAAGCTTCTGTGGCCCAGGGGATAGGAGGTGGAGGCAGGGCCACTGGGGCAGCAGGAGCAGACTTCTGAAGTCTGTGCTGTGTCAGGGACAGCAGCCCGGGAGGAAGCGAGGTGCAGACGGGGGACACAGGCCGTGACTCTCCCTTGCCTCTTCCTTCTGGGCTTCTCCCCAACCGCCTGGCCTCCACGGAGGCCACATCAGCCTTGCTGCGTAAGCAACCACACTGTACAACTGTAGTCTATGGAAAGTATTTCGATGTCCCCGTTTAATTCAGACTAGACCGATAATCCACACACATTCACACTTCACCCAGTGAGGACTGGCTTGGGGGGAAAAAGGAAGAAAAACTCATGTCTGTTTTCTAATTTTTGAAAAATTGAAGTCAAGGGTCACTATATAGGTATTGTTCTCATGCTGCTTTAAAGAATCTGAATGATTTTCTTTTCTGGTCAACAACTGGGTAGGTTCTATTTGAAAAAACAAGTCTTCCCTTGTCTAACCCACTGAAATACCCAATTGCAAGAATGACAATGTCACTCAAGCTTGGCTGGCCTTAGAGGCATGCTGTCTCCACGAGACTTTGTTGCTGAAAACAGAATCTTTTCTAGCACATGTTACAGCCCATAAAGACAGGGCTGTAAGCAAAAAGGCAGGCATTTCCCTCAGCTTCTTACCTGTTATTGTCTGAAACATTTACTTGGTGGTGACCCTACACTAGACACTATGGCAGACCCTAGCGATGGCGAGTTTAGAGGCATCTCTTGCTGCCCAGGGATTTACAATATGGCGAGAGTCTGACGAATAAGCCAAATGTTACACAGGACGGGGTAGTAGTGGGGATTTCGAAGCAGGTAAGAAGGACATAAAACTAAGTCTGGGAGGGATGGAACCTTAATTACTCGTCAAGAAGAAGAACGAAGTGGCCAGGTAGAGATGGACTATTTTCAGGTCAGGGAAATACCACATGAAGAGTCAGGGAAGGAAGAGCACTCATGACCCAGTGCGCACCAGGCAGAACCTTCTCTCTGACCACAGAATTAAAGTGGAACCAATAATGAGTAGAGCATCCTCAAATATCCAGATATTTAGGGGTTTTTTTAAGATTTTATTTATTTATTTATTTATTTGAGAGAGAGAATGAGAGAGAGAGAGAGAGAGAGAGAGAGCATGAGAGGGGGGAGGGTCAGAGGGAGAAGCAGACTCCCCGCTCAGCGGGGAGCCCGATGCGGGACTCGATCCGGGGACTCCAGGATCATGACCTGAGCCGAAGCAGTCGCTTAACCAACTGAGCCACCCAGGCGCCCCTCACATATCCAGATATAAAGCAAAACATACTCTTTCAGAACCAATGGATCAAAGAAGAAATAAGAACAAAAATGGGAAAGTAGTTTAAACCAAATAATAATTAAAACACGGCAAGGAAAAATTTGCGAGATACAGCTAAAGCAGGGTGCTTCCAGGAAACTTTGTAGTTTTAAGTGTTTATACGGAAAAAATAAGAAACAATTAAAAACAATGGTTCAAGTTTGCATCCAAAGAAAATAGCAATTAGTTTAAATAAGATCCAAAATAAGAAACTGAAATTACACAGCACTGAAAACTAAGCTGAGCGAGAAATTTTTAAAAGATGCGTAAAATTCATAAACCCCTACTGAGACTGGATGAGAAATAAAAAGAAAATTCAAACGACCAATATTATGAATGTAAAAGGGGGTATGACTGCCCACCTGAAAGACAGGAAAATGGTAACAAGGACACAAGCCCCTTTCAAGTTTCAATTTCCACCTCCAGATGTTTTGTTGTTTCCCCTGATGAACTCTATAATACCTATCCTGACATTCTTTTACCAGTGTTACACAAATTCTTTTACAAAATAGACAAGGAGGCAAGTTTTGCTAACTCACTCTAGGTAGCCAGCATTAGTTACCCTCATCCCAAAAGTCACAGGGGGAAAAAAAAAAGCACAGGTGAATATCTCTCATAGCCCTAGAAACCTTTTTTTTTTTTTTAAGGCATCTCTTTAAAAAACCTTTTTGTTTATTTATTTGACAGAGAGAGACACAGTGAGAGAGGGAACACAAGCAGGCGGAGTGGGAGAGGGAGAAGCAGGCTTCCCGCGGAGCAGGGAGCCCGATGCGGGACTCGATCCCAGGACCCTGGGATCATGACCTGAGCCGAAAGCAGGTGCTTAATGACTGAGCAACCCAGGCGCCCCACAGCCCTAGAAATCTTTAATTTCATTCTAGGAAGTCAAATCCTACCAAATATAAAACGATGATCTAGTGTGATTAAGTGGGGTCTTTTTTCCAAGAATGTAATGTTTTGAGTGATTGATTAATAATGCATTAATGTATAATCACCACATTAAGGGACTAAAGGAGAAAAGTCATAGGATCCTCTCAATGGTTGTGGGAAAAGTAATTGAGAAAATTCACTCCCCTTTCAAAGGAAAACGCTCAGCACGGTAGGAATGGGAGAGTTTCACTTAGGTGATAAAGCCCATCTACAAAAAAACTCCAATTAACAGCACACTGAATGCTTTTACCCTATCATCAGAAGCTAGGAAAGGCTGCCCTTTGTCTCCACTTGTCTCCACTCGATATTTTCCTGGATCTTGTAGCTAATGTCAAAGGTAAAGAGAACTGACAAAAGCCATACAGGTTTAAAAAGAAGGAAGAGTGCCTTTCTGCATGGAAACATGACTGTGCTTGTAGAAAATCCAATGGAATCTACAAAGAAACTAGAAGGAGGAAGAAATGAGTTGAGCAAGTTTCCCGTGTAAAGGTCAATATACAAAAGGCAACGGCTTTGTCTGTGTGCTACCAAATACTAACACGTGTATCATGCATACGTCCGATATAGGTACATATACAAGGCTTTTAAGCCAGGCTAGATCCTGCACCCACCTGGTGTGTGTCTCCCGTCCTTGGACCTGGGAGATCATTCACAGACTGCGGTGTAGTCAGCTGCAAGTCTTCCTTAGACAAGAAATGCCTGATGGTGCTATGCCGACCATTGTTACTCTCTGCAAAGGGAAAAGAATGAGAAATACAAGGCATGCAGATGAAAAGGGAAGTAACTTAGCTTTATTCATAGACTCACGATTCAGAGAAAACATTATTGTGTATGTAGAAAATCTTAAGGAACCTACACAGAAACTTCCAGAAGGGAGGTGATAGAATGTTGTATCTGTGTGCTCATAGCATGTTCTGTAAACTACCAATGTACTATTGAAAAATAAACTTCACAAACCCCATACAGTCCTTATGAATAAATTAGCAAAAGCTGTGGAAGACCTATAGCCACAAAACTATAATAAGGGTGGTTGTGAACTTTCTCTTCAAAGTCCAGAAAATAGATATTATAGGTTTTGTGGATCATAGATCTCAGTCACGTATTTCTGTGTGTGTGTGAGTGTGTTTGTGTGAGAGTGTGTGTGTGTGCACGGGCATGCGTGCATGTGTACGTTACAAGTATTTTCAGTTGTTAGCATGTTTCTTAGCTCTCTGGTCTTACAAAAACAGGCTATGGGTTGAATCTGACCCAGAGGCCTCGGTGTTGGCTGCTAGTACAGAATATCGCTGACAGAAAATTCCAAAGGCCTAAATATATGGAGATATATACCATGTTTGTGGCCCGGAAAAGTTAATATTGGTAAATTGTCCATTTTGACTAGGACTCCGAAACCTGACCTATGGAGTTATCCCAAGCAATGTTGGGGCCCTTGGGGCGTAAGGGTTTTCCGTGCAGGGAATCCTGTGCCCACCTGATGGGCGTCCCCTAGGCCCGCACTGGAGAAGACAGATCCCAGACAGCTGTGTGGTTCGCTGCACAATGCAACTGCAAGAGAAATCTGCCATGGAGATGTAGTGACAACTGGTGGTCCCTGCCTCCATCTCTGAGAGACTGAGGCCCAGTGTGGTCAAGGCCCACTTAGAAGTTGAACCGAATTAGCCCTCCTAGAGGTCAGTGCATGTGCTCATCACAGGTGTGCCCCCAGCTAAGTACCTTAAGGACTGTTAAAAAAAAAAAAAGGACCGGGTGATGTGCACATGAGGAGGAGTCACCAGGGTCTGATGGTTCAAGGCTGGATGTGTAGAATCAGACAGCTTGGGTCAAGCCCTGGCAGGGCCACTACCACCTGTGTGGGCTGAGGAAGATTCTAGGCCTTCCATATGGTTTTGCCAAACTTGTAAAGCTAAGAGAAGAGGCTCTGCCTGCCAGGAAAGGGTGATGCGGGGGGCAGCATCCGAGCAGGTCAGAGTCCCGGGGGGCTGCCTCAGAAACCAGCCCAGCGGGCTCAGGCCTTCCCAGGGCCTCCAGAATGTGCGGCGGCCCCAGAGAAGATCCCAGAGGTCGGGTCCTGAGCTCCCCGCGGGCGGCGGCGGGGGGCTGGCATAACCGCTGTCCTCCGCGGCGGTTGGAAGGACGCGGCTGGCGACTCTCGCGCCCGCCGCTGCTGTGTCCCGTGTCCCTCGCCCCCCGGGGCACTGGCCCTGCTGCCGCCTCCCTGGAGCCCTGGGTCCCTCAGTTCCCGGGGCCGGCGTCCCCGCTTCCCCCGCATCCGGCCGTACCTGGCCCTGCCGCCGAGCCCGCTCCCCGCTCCCCACTCCGAGGGTCGGGGCCCCGGTACTCGGGGGCGACGCGCGCTGCCCTCGGGCACCAGAGACAGAGAGCGCGGAGGTTCCAGGGCTCCGAGGCCGCGGCGGCCGCCCGGACCCAGACGCCCAGGAGGCCGGTCCCGGTTCCGCGGAGGTCAACCCCGCCGTCCTGGACGGTCCCCACGGAGCGCGGGCGACACCCGGTGCCACCGGCTGCAGCCCCGTGCGCGCAGCCCGAGGCGACCGAGTCCCGCGGACCCGGACCGTTGCCCTCGCCCTTTGCCCTCACTGCCTTTCTCTCCAGCCTTCCGCCCTCTGCGCGCCCGTTCTCTGTCCCCGCCCGTGGCCCTCCTGAGCGGTGGGGCAGGGCGCAGGGCTCGGGTGCTAGGACACCTCGCTGACTTTTCTATGGAGTCCAGGGATTCTCCTGCACACAGAGGGCTCTTCCCGGAAGCTTCCGCCACCAGCTTCACCCGCCCGCCGGCGTCCCTCAGGGTCCCCCATGGGGCCTGGGTCACCCCTGTCCTGCCCCTCACTTTGGATGCTTGCAGGCATCTGGCATTGCACCCCTCTTTCCTCTGTTGCCTCGCAGAGCTGGAATCTGAGCCCACAGTCCTGGTGGTCCTCTTGGAGTCCCTCCTCCCCTTGCAGGCGGACTCGCAGCAGGTGATGTGTTTGCTGGCACTTCAAATAGTCCTAATAAAGCCAGAGCCAGAAATGCTGTCACTTTCCCCAAATTTCCAAATGTTCACCAACCCAGAAGCTCTCCAAACCCAGTCCTTTTGGGTTTTCATGGATGCTTCCTTGCACAGTCATTATTGACTAAACCAATGAATGATGAACCTCCAGTGGCTCTCTCCTCCCCAGAGGGTGGAGTGGGATCGGGTGAATGTTCCAATTCCCTGATCACACGGTTGTTTCTCCCGTGGACTAGCCCTGCCCTTGGATGGGGTCCAAAAGTCACCTTCATTAATAAGACACCCTTTTTACCTGTATGGCTCTGAAGAGTTTCGGGAACTGTGGATAAAAAGTATAACTAAGAAATATATATTTGATCATTCAAATGATCCAGGGCCTGCAAGCACCTAAAGTGAGGGGCAGGACAAGGGTGACACAGACCCGATGGGGGACATCATTCAAATATATATTTCTTATAAATCATTATATGGCAGCTATAAATCCTCACCTTGACTTGTATTCAGAATTGAGCCCAGTTCAATTGAGACTGAAGTCTAGTATCCCTATTGCAATAGTTCCTGAAGAAATTCTGCTTTTACCCATTTACTGTCTGGCTCTGTTTTTTGTTTTTGTTTTTGCTTTGTTCTGTTTTAACATATGTAAGCATATGAATTAAGAAATAAATTCAGAAATAAATCAGGATAAAACAGTGTTGCTCCTGGATTGGAAACCCAGACTGGGAGGTGTTCTGTTTGAACCAGTGGCGCAGCAGAGCATCTACCTAACTCCCTCCCCCAGATTCCCCCTGATGGTCTTGTCTGGAGTGTTTTTCTCTCTCATCCTTGAACAAATAAACTGAGTCTCACAAACTGAACTCTAAAGCTTCAGTCTACATATATTTGGGAAGAATCAAGATAACATCTATTAGGTCCCAGCTAATAGGGAGCACACTTTCTATCAGACTGACATCCCCATGTTTTGCAGCTTTGGAGGACATCTGAAATAAGCTCTCTAAACATTTGTGATCAGTTGTATACTACACTTCGTGGAAAAATCAGGGCGTCTCTTTACGAGGAATGAGATTCCTTTCAGTTCTAAGAGCTTGGGGGCACCGTTTCTCAGCATGTAGACCTTCTTTGCCCTTGCCCAGTGGCCCGCAGTGGAGCTACTGACCAAGGCCCGTGACCTATGGGAACTACATTACCCATGTGCCCCTGCGCCGCGCTTCTGCAGCGCTGCGCCAATGAAGGCCCGGCCATGGAGAGACGCCTTTCCGAGCAGGCGGAAGTGCCTAGGCAGGACTTCCGGCTTCTTCTGGAGGCGGTCAGTTTTGTCGTTCTTGAGCCTGGCCACCTGATGTAATTCTTAAGTAGTTGGTGGAACCCAAGATAAAGTGAACGGGAGACGCAGAAGTAGATGTGTCCCCGCTGACAGAGGCGGTTCTGAGACTTGGTGAGAGTGCCGCTTGGGGTGACCCCGTGCGTCTGGCTGAGCCCGCAGCGCTCTGGCCTGTTTCCTGGCAACTCCCCGCTTTGCCTCACCAACGAGCCTTGATGGTTGTGTTTGCCCTGATGGACCCCGCGCAAGTTGGTGCTGCATCCTCCGCACCGACACCCGTGGGAACTCCTACCTCTGAATCCTAAAGATCCGAATGAGGAGTGCCAGCACGGTTCACTTCAGTCTGGCCCTTTGTTTAGAACCTTGGCGCCTTCTTGGCGGGGGTGCCCATTTTTGACCATCGGTGTGATGAGGCGTGGAACAGTATTACAGGCAGAGGAACTATCATATGCAGAGGTTTGGAAGTGAGATGAGTGGAGTGCTCGGGAAACCTGGGGCCTGTCTCTTATATACAGGAAAACAGATTGGGAGTGGTGTGGCAGCCTGAGCAGTTAGGCCTTCGTTCCGAGGGTGATGGTAGCCATGGAGCGTTGTGAACTGAGAGACTTGATCTGAGGTAGGATTTTAAAAGGTTCCCAAAGGCTGCTCAGTGTAGAACGGACCTGGCAGAGGGATGAGGAGAGTCGAAGTGGGAAAAGCTGGAGAAAGCTCCTGCAAGAGAGTCTGGAGCCCTACCATGAGGCTAGACCAAAGCAGTAGCCAGAGGACTGTCAGAGTAAAATGGCCGCTGGACAAAGTTAAAAGGAGCAAAGACGACCATTCAAGGCTATTGCAATAGGAGAGGGAGTGAACTCAACTCCCTTGAAACAAAAGACAGGAGTGTTTTTAAGTGCCAGAGTGAGCCACTGAAAAAGTACTGGAGGACACCAACCAGATGGGGAGGTTGATCAGTGGAATCTGTGGAGCACATGGAGTTACTCAGGAGTAACCCTTTTTGCAAATCTTTTTCTCTGTGATTAAGACATATGTGTTTTCTAATTGGTATCTATTGAAGTTAAATGCTCTTAAGAAAAGGGAGGTTAGGGGCCTATAGTCAGGAAGAAACCTGAATAAAGTTTACTTAGGCTGAGGAAATGTTAAGGCTGGCTTGGTCAGGGGGTAGAAATGATAGAATACAAGGTAGACTTTAAGGAAAGAGGACTATTTTAAGGATAGAGGACTAGCGTCCATCCACCTGCCCAGGCCTAGCTCCCATACCCCCTATTTTTAACTTAAGGAACACCATTTATTTTTTAAAATTAAGCAATCACTATTCCTCTGATTGTGTTCCTGTAGGTAGCCAATTAAAGTTTTTTAAAAAAAGATTTTATTTATTAGAGAGTGAGCACAAGCAGGGGGAGAGGCAGGCAGAGGGAGAAGGAGAAGAAGACTCCCCACTGAGCAGGGAGCCCGATGCAGGGCTCCATCCCAGGACCCTGGGATCATGACCCGAGCTGAAGGCAGATGCTTAACTGACTCAGCCACCCAGGCACCCCAGTGAATTAAGATTGTATTTTTTTTATTTAAAAAAAATTTTTTTAAAGATTTCATTCATTTATTTATTTGACAGAAAGCACCAGCAGGGGAAGTGTCAGGCAGAGGGAGAGAGAGAAGCAGGCTCCCTGCTGAGCAGGTGGAGCCCAACATGGGGCTCGATCCCAGGACCCCAGGATCATGACCCGAGCCGAAGGCAGTCGCTTAACCAACTGAACCACCCAGGTGCCCCTAATTAAGATTTTAAATGTATGGATTTAACAAGGTAAACTTATGAAAGCACTTAATACTTGGTTTACCCCTTAATATGTAACTAAGCAGTATACTAATATACTAAAATCAAGTCTTAAATATCATATTTTCTTAAATGCATAAAGGTAGCTGAAACACGTTCAAAATTTCAAAGTCTGTCACTTAATTTGCATTGAGAACACTGACAAAAGCCCTAATTCTATGGATAGCATACACTCAGCACTTAATATGTACTAATGTGTTTGATCCCAACTCCAGCACTATGAGTTTGGTCCCCTTACTATCCCCATTTTTCAGAAGAAGACACTGAAGCACAGAGAGATTGAATTGTCCAAACTCACACAGCTAATGAGGTCAAACTAAAGACAGGCTCATAAATTAGACATTTGGGTCAGTGATAAATGTTTGGATGAACCCTTGAGACCCTGCCATGGATAGCTGTCACTCACAGTCTTATTCTCACAGGGACCCATGGCTGAAGGAATGTTTGTGGACCATGCACAGGTGAGTGGAGGGTATCTCAGGCCCTCACCCAACCCATTTTCACCCATACAGTCTCTGGGATTGCGGTGTCCCAGAATGCTGCACCTGTTGCCCCCATGGCTATTGGGACTAGGGCCCCTGGATTCCTTGAGACTCAGGGTCCTGAACCCACACCAGGGGTTTCCATTTCTGACAACCAGTAGAATGCTATTTAGGAAGGGTTATAGACGCAGAGATGAGCATTTGCCGATACTTGTAGGTGAAACAGAGTTGGCAGGATTCAGGGAACTGCACATATCCCATTATATCTGGTAAAGAAATGTAGGAATCAGCCTAGAACGGCAGACTAAGGAACTGTGCCTGTATTCTGAGGAATTTTGGAATGTTGGAAATTCAGAGTAGAGGAGGGAGGTGATCTGAATCAGGACTTAACAGACTTCCTCTGGCTTCAGACTGGAGAACAGAGAGTAGGGGTGAGGGAGGCGGGTACTGAATAGTTCAGGTGAGTATTGGTAGTGTCTGGATCAGGTTGTTGGTTGTAGAGGTGGGAAAAACTTAGGGCTTCTGGATTTGTTTGTACAGTAGATCTGACTGCTTTCTGTTACAGAGGATGAAAGAGAGAGGAGACAGGGATAACTCCAAGGGTTTGGCTTTTGCAGCTGGAAGGCAAGAGATGCCATCAACTGAAATGTAGGATGTAGTCATTTGTAGGCGTACTTTTCAGAGGGAGTATCAGGAGTTCGGTTTGAACATGTTGAGTATGAGGAGTTCCAGGACTTCAAAGTGGAGGCACTGATGGGCAAGAAGATGCACACAAATCTGCATTTGAGTGTAGGGCTCAGGCTCAAGACACCACAAGGTGATGGCCTGTGTGGGAACAAGGTTTGAACTGTGAATCACATTTATGAGGGGACATCTTCAGGTCATGGTGGCAAAGGTGTCTTGGGCACCTGAATGGGGTTGGTGAGCATCACAAGGACAGATCACAAGGATAGATGAGGGTGACTGGTGGCCGTGGGAGAGAGGTGGGGCTTGTAGAGGGCCGAGGCTTCCACAGGGGAATGGACCTGAGATGGATGTGGAAGCACAACAGTGATGGGAATGAGATGACAGGGAGACCAAGGCCAGTGCTTACTCAGCCCTCTAAGGGCTGGCCAGCCTACTTTGGTGACCTTGAGGGGCCTGGAGGGTTTTACACAGGCTGGTAGATCAACCCAGGAGCAAACAGGAGAGTCACTGAAGGCCAGGGGACAGTGGGGTGGAGTGTTGGGTGAGGCTTGGCTGGAGAGAGGAAGGCTGAGACTGGTGAGGGGCAATGTGTACAGCACACAGCTGAAGAGGCTTAAGGTGTTTGACCCCTTGCATGTGCTTCCACGGGGCCGAGGCTGAAGCAGGAAAGGACGTGGTGAAGAGGCCTTCAAAGCAGGACTAGGGGCTTCCTCTGCCAGTGTGGGCCACCCGAGGTCCAGGGCAGGATGGATCCTGATCCTATTTGCCAAACACTCTGGGTGCCAAGGGCAGGGTGGCATGTGGGGTGGCTAGGAACATACTGTGGATGTGGGCTGGGATGGAGGAGGTGGCCATGACGGTGGGGGTTGGAGATGGGAGGGCAGTGTGGTCCATGGAGTGATGAGCTCAGTGGAGGGAGGGAGACCTGAGGGTCCCAGGGCCTTGCTCATAGCAGCTTAAGGGGGAAAGCTGAGCCCATGTTTGGTTGTGTCTGGGAGGCATGCTCTGGGAACCCCTGGGGAACTTGCTAGCAAGAGAGGAGGTGGGGCCTCTCATGTCACACCCAGTGCTTAAATGGCATTTATTTATCTGCCTTCGTGCCTGCGTGGGCATGATACGGGGTGACAGAGTGATCAGTAGGAAAGAGGAGAGAGCTAGAATCAGTGGCATCTGGGCCTTGCATATCCTGTCAGTTTAGGAGCTGGGGTGGGGGGCAGGGAGTGGATGTTTGGGGGGTAGACTGAGGGTCCCAGTGAGAGGCGGCTCAGGGACATAGTCTCCATGATGGTAGGCTGCTGTGACCTTTGAGCATGTGGCTATGGACTTGTCTCAGGAAGAGTGGAAGTTCCTTGATGGGACTCAGAGACTCCTGTGCCAGGATGTGATGCTAGAGAACTTTGCACTTGTGGCCTCACTGGGTAGGTCTCTCAGGCTCACCCCAGCATCTTTGACTGGGCTCTCTCCTTCCTCCTTTCTCCAGGAGCTGCTCTTTCCTTCTCACAGCCGGACTGTGGACATTGCTCCCCTAAATTTTTCTATGTAGGTGCTGTGGGTGCCAGGCTGGGCAGAGTACACTTCCCCTTCCTCTCCCCAAGCCCTTCAGCATACCTGAAGATGTGTAGGGAAGGCTATGGGGGGTAGGAAGTCTTTCAGTGAAACCAGTTGGTCCCACCAGACTCGGCCTCACCCTGGCAGAGTGACTGTCCAGATTCATTGCAACTCTGCCCCAGATTCTAGCCACTTCTCTCTAGTGGGCATTTCCTCGTGAAATTGCAGCCAGGAATTGCACACACCAACATAGTCACTTCTCGTGGGGACCACTGGGCTATTCCTGTAAGACACTCCTCCAAGGTTCTTTGGTAATACTAGTTTTCTTTCCTGTGGTCTGTCATGGGGCGGGTTACTCTGCATCAGGGCTGTCCACTCGTCTTCCCTTTAGGACTTGCATCTTCCCAGATATGCATAGTTGTCCAGCTGGAGCTGTGGGGAGAGACATGGGTGCCTGACAGCTCAGCTGTGACTCCAGCCACAGCAAGAGAGCCCTGGGTGGGGGGGGGGGGGGCGTTGACCCTGCTAAGTGGGAAGTAGGAGATGGCTCAGTGTCAGGGCCAAATTCAGATCATACCAGGAACCTCTCCAGTGCCCATCATTGTATTCATACCAAGGACTAGTCATAACTCATTTCTGTCCTTTAGTCCCATTCTTGACATTTTGCCCTGTTATCATTCCTCCTCTGACTCTGGTCACCCATATCTGGTCTCCAGGTCTCCCCTGTTCCTCTCCACTGCTCGCTCTGAAGTGCTGTCCAACACTGAGCTGCACAAAACGGGTTGTGAGATGTGCACATACCCTGAGTGCTTCATGAATACCAGCTCCTCGGTTGCAGTCAGTTTCCCCAGGGTCTGAAAGTCCTTCTCATCGCTCACGTGCCACCAGCAGACAAACCCCTGCTGAAAGCCATTTGTGGAGAAGTGAGTTGGAGACCCAGCCTCTCCCTCCTTGTGCTGCATCCCCATCACTGTGTCCTTGCCCATGGTAGAGCTCCCCATGGAATGTTCTTCATTGTATGGGCTTGCAGGCTCAGTACTGCACCACAGACCCTCCTCACTCTAACTTCAGCCCCTTGTTGCCCGACCTGTGTGCTCATTCTTGGGTTTGTAAGACAAACCTTAGTGACGGGGCTGCCCTCTCCCACTGAAGTCTGCATGTACTTCACCAGCATTTCTCTGCTTTCACAGCACTGGTTTCAAATGGAGGATGCGGGAGGGGACTTTTTCAAGGAGGAAAATTTAGGGATTTTTTTTTAAGGTCAAGGCTTGCAAGGTAGATCCACTAAACAGAAGGCCCACCCCGCCCGGAGTTGTGCCCAGTTGTGAAAGACATTTTACTCCTGACTGGGCACCAGGAAATACCCTCCAGGCAAAAACTGCACGCTGGTGGCATATGGGAGACAACTCTCGTGCCCTCTTGGAGATTGTATTATTTTCTTTGGGTAAATACCCAGAAGTGGTATTGCTGGGTCATATGGTAGCTTTCTTTATAATTTTCTGAGGGATCTCCATACTGTTTTCCTTCTTTCTTTTTTTTTCTTTCTCTTTCTTTCTTTCTTTCTTTCTTTCTTTCTTTCTTTCTTTCTTTCTTTCTTTCTTTCTTTCTTCTTCTTCCTTCCTTCCTTCCTTCCTTCCTTCCTTCCTTCCTTCCTTCCTTCCTTCCTTCCTTCCTTCCTTCCTTTTCTTTCTTTCTTTCTTTCTTTCTTTCTTTCTTTCTTTCTTTCTTTCTTCTCTTTCTTTCTTTCTTTCTTTCTTTCTTTTCTTTTCTTTTCTTTCTTTCTTTCTTTCTTTCTTTCTTTTGTAAATTTATTTATTTGACAGAGAGAGAGAGACAGCGAGAGAGGGAACCCAAGCATGGGGAGTGGGAGAGGGAGAAGCAGGCTCCCCGCCGAGCAGGGAGCCCGATGCGGGGCTCGATCCCAGGACCCTGGGATCATGACCTGAGCTGAAGGCAGACGCTTAAGGACTAAGCCACCCAGGGCCCCCTCCATACTGATTTCCATAGTGGCTCCACCACTTTAAATAACTACCGAAGGTGCACAAAGGCTCCCTTCTCTCCACATCCTCCCCAACGCTTGTTATCTCTTATCTCTTCGGTAATAGTCATCCTGACAGGTGTGAGGTGATATCTCGTTGTGGTTTTGATTTGCGTTTCCCTGATGATGAGTGACGTTGAGCATCTTTGCATGTACCCATTGGCCATTTGCCTGTCTTCTTTGGAAAAATATCTATTCAGGTCCTTTGCCCATTTTTAAATTGTATTGGGTGTTTCTTTGTTGTTGTTATTTGGTTGTATGAGTTTTAAATATTTTAGATATTAACTCCTTATTAGCTGTATGGTTTGCAAATGTTTTCTCCCATTCTGTAGGTTGCCTCTTCATTTTGTTGGTTGTTTCATTTGCTATGCAGAATCTTTTCGATTTGAAGCAGTCCCACTTGTTTATTTTTGCCTGTGTTCTAGCGCTTTAGTTGTCCTATCTAAAAAATCATTACTGGGTCGTCAAATAAATAAATAAATCTTTAATAAATAAATAAATAAGAAATAAAAAATCATTACCAAGGCTAGTATCAGGGAGCTTACTACCTATATTTTCTTCTAGGAGTTTATCATTTCAAGTCTTCCATTTAGGTCTTTGATGCATTTCAAGTTAATTTTTGTGTATAGTGCAAGGTAGGGATCCATTTTAATTCTTTTGCATGTGGATATCCAAATTTTTAGCACCACTTATGGAAAAAAAATCTTTTCCCCATTGTGTATTCCTGGTGCCATTATGAAAGATTAGTTGACAATACCTGTGTGGGTTCATTTCTGGGCTCTCTGTTCTGTTCCATTGGTCCATGTGTCTGTTTTTATGCCAGTACCATATGTTTGGATTACTATGAATTTGTAATATAGTTTGAAATCGGTAAGTGTGATGCCTTTTGCTTTGTTCTTTCTCAAGATTGCTGTGGCTATTCAGGGTCTTTTGTGGTTCCATATGAATTTTAGGATTTAAAAAAATATTTGTGAAAAATGCTGTTGGAACTTTTAAAGGGATTGCATGGAATGTGCAGATCACTTTGGGTGAAATGGGCATTTTGAAAGTATGAATTCTTCCATTCCATGAACATAGGATATTATTACATTTATTTGAGTTTAATTTCTTTCATCAGTGCCTTATAGTTTTCAGTGTACAGGTCTTTGACCTCCTTGATTAAATTTATTCCTAATCATTTTATTATTTTTAATACTGTGGTAAATGGTAAATGGGATGCTTACTGCATTTCTCTTTCAGGTAGTTCGTTGTTAGTGTATAGACACACAACTGAATTTTCTTTGTTGATTGTGTATGCTACAAATTTACTAAATCCATTTATTAGTTCTAACAGTTTTTTAATAGTGTATTTGAGTTCTCTATATGTAAGAAAATCTATCTGTAAAGAGAGACAATTTTACTTAATCCTTTCCAATTTAGGTACCTTTTATATTTTGTTCTTGCCTGCCTGCTCTGATTAGGACTTTTAGTACTATTTTAGGAGGAGTAGTGAGAGTGGGCACCCTTCTGTTCCTGATCTTAGAAGAAAAGGCTTTTGGATTTTTGCCATTGAGTATGTTAGCTGTGGGCCAGTCATATATGGACTTTTATTATGTTGAATTACATTCCTTTTATACCTAATTTGTTAAAAGTTTTTGTCATGAAGGGTGTTGAATTTTGTTTAATATTTTCCCTTCATTTATTGAGATGATTATATTATTTTTGTCCATCCTGTTAATATGGTGTATCACATTTCTTGGCTTTCATGTTAAATCATCCTTGTAGTCCTTGGCATAAATCCCACTTGATCATTGTATGGGATTCTTTCAATGTGCTATTGGATTCAGGTTGCTAGTATTCTTTTGAAGATTTTTGCATCTATGTTCATCAGGATATTGACCTGTAATTTTCTTTTATTGTAGTATACTTGTCTGGCTTTGGTGTCATAGTATCACTGACCTTGTGAAATAAGTTGGAATTATTCTTTCCTCTTCCGTTTTTGGAACAGTTTGATAAGGATTGGTGTTAGTTTTTTTAATGTCTGGTAAAATTCACCAGTGAAACCATCTGTTCATGGGTTTTATTTGTTCGAAGAATTTTTATTACTATTTCAGTGTCTTTACTGAATATAGATCTAGTCAGATTTTCCATTTCTTCATGATTCAATCTTTTCAGGGTTTTTTTTTTTTAAGATTTTATTTATTTATTTGACAGAGAGAGACACAGTGAGAGAAGGAACACAAGCAGAGGGAGTGGGAGAGGGAGAAGCAGGCTTCCCGCTGAGCAGGGAGCCCGATGCGGGGCTCGATCCCAGGACCCTGGGATCATGACCTGAGCCAAAGGCAGACGCTTAACGACTGAGCTACCCAGGCGCCCCATCAATCTTTTCAGTTTTATGTTTCTAGGAATTTATTTATTTCTTCTAGGTTGTCCAGTTTTTTATTGTAACCAATCCTGAGCACCTCTGCCTGATGTGCAGCAAAGCCAATCACTGAGACATCAGGTATGCCTCAAGGGAAGGGTTTGAGAGGCAGCCAGATGAGAGGAGATGGGAGGGCAGGCCTCCAATCTACCACCCGAAAGGGGAGAGAACAAATTTTTTATAATCATAGGGGTGGAGATTACATACATATTGATGAAGAGGGCAGGGGAAATTATGACTATTCATGAGGAAAGACTGAGTATGTGCATGGAGCAAACATATTTGTAACATACAACCCACATTCATTTCGGTGTGGTGACTTAATATCAGGACAAGGCAAAATTCAGCTCCTGATGTCAGGACATTGTCTTAGGACAGGGAGAAAGGGCTATGGGCATGCTCCAAGAGCAGATAAAAACTAGATGGAGGGGCACCTGGGTAGCTCAGTCGTTAAACGTCTGCCTTCGGCTCAGGTCCTGATCCCAGGGTCCTGGGATTGAGCCCCACATCGTGCTCCCTGCTCGGCGGGAAGCCTGCTTCTCCCTCTCCTACTCTCCCGGCTGTGTTCCCTCTCTCACTGTGTCTCTGTCAAATAAATAAATAAAATCTTAAAAGAAAAACAACCAAAACTAAATGGGGTCTTGGGCTTGTTATCTCCAGGAAGGAATGCAAAGCCTTGCTTGTTTCTAGGCTGGAACCATATCAGTTGACCTTGAGTCCAAGTTTCTGCAGAGACAGCTAGTGGATGTGTTAGTGGGGTCTTAAAAGACACAATAGCTGATTGGGGAGAAACAGTTCTCTGAAAAATAAGCTTTAAATATTCTGCTGGTTTCAACCTCATTAACCCTATGGCACACGGTTTCATTATCTTAAAATTGTTCATAGCATTTTCTTTTGATCCTTTGTATTTCTGTGGTATCAGTTGTAATGTTTCCTTGTTCATTTCTGTTGTTGTTTATTTGAATCTTCCCCCTTTTATTCTTAAGTGTAGCTAAAGGAATATCAGTTTTGTTTATATTTTCGGAAAGCCAACTCTTAGTTGTTTTTATCTTTTTTATTGTTTTTTTAATTTTCTATTTTATTTATTTCTGCTCTCATCTTTGTTATTTCCTTCCTTCTGCTAACTTTGGGCTTAGTTTGTTCTTCTTTTTTTTTTTTTTTGAAATTTAAAAGGAAATCTTTATTATTTCCGTAATTTGGGATAAAGCAAACACTTCCTTGAGTCCATTATTTTAGGTGATAATGTTTTCCATGAGTATCAGGGCTAAGTATCTGAGTATTTGCCTACATGCTTGTGGGAAGTTTCTGTAGCCTTTTCTTGGCAGGAATTCCAGTTTTTCTGAATTCTTCCCTTTCCTTCAGGTATTCCATTTTGCATTCTTCATAAAAGGCTGGATCATTATAACCAAATCATTAGCCACCTTTCAAGGTCCACTTCATAGTCCATGTTGTTCTTCTTTCAGTCTCACCTTGAACTTGTTCAGAACATCTCTCTCGGGCTTTTTCTCTCATTATTTTAGGAATCAAAACATCCTTTTCGACATGTCTGAGATGCTGCCCTGCGGGGTCGAGCGCCATCTTGGCGGGCGGAGGAAAGCAGCTCCTGGCCGCTCCCGGGCCAGTTTTTCTTCTTTTTAAAGTTAGCTTGTTTGGGGTGCCTGGATGCCTCAATCAGTTAAGTGTCTGCCTTTGGCTTGGGTTATGATCCCAGGGTCCTGGGATTGAGCCCTGCGTCGTCGGGCTCCCTGCCCAATGGAGAGTCTGCTTCTCCCTCTCCCTCTGCCCTTCCCGCCAACTCATGCTCTCTCTTGACCTCTCAAATAAATAAATAAAATCTTTAAAAAGTAATAATAAACTCAGGTTGTTTGCTTGAGATTTTTCTTTTCTTTTTTTTTCAAGATTTTTAAAATTTATTTGACAGAGAGAGAGAATAAGCCAGGGGAGTGGCAGGCAGAGGGAGAGGGAGAAGCAGACTCCCCACTGAGCAGAGAGCCTGACGTGGGGCTCAATCCCAGGATCCTGGGATCATGACCTGAGCTGAAGGCAGACGCTTAACTGACTGAGCCACCCAGGTGCCCCTTTTTTCTCTTAATGTAGGTCTTTATCTCTTTAAACTTCCCTCTTAGAATCACTTTTGCTGAAACCCGTAAGTTTTAATATATTGTGTTTCCATCTTTGTTGGTCTTAGTATATTTTTTATTTCCCTTTTGTCTTCTTCTTTGACTCTTTGTTTGCTCAGGAATGTGTTATTTAATTTTCCAGTTTTTCTTCAGAAAAAGAAGAAGATTCAGTCTTCTTAAATTTAAGACTTGTTTTGTGGCCTAACATGTGATCTATCCTGGAGAGTATTCCATATGTGCTTGAGAAGAATATGTATTCTTTTGCCATTGGATGGAATGTTCTGTATATGTCTGTTAGATCCATTTGATTTAAAGTGTAGCTCAAGTTTAATATTTCCTTACTGATTTGCTGTCTGGATGTTGTTGAAAGTGGAGAGTTGAAGTCCCCTACTATTATTGCATCACAGTCTATTTCTGCCTTCAGATCTATTAATATTGCTTAATATATTTAGCTGTTCTGATGTTTGGAACATACATATTTATGTTGTTATGTCCTCTTGAATGGATACCTTTATCATTATAAATGACCTTTGTATATTGTGATATTTTTTGACCTACATTCTGTTTTGTCTGATATAGATGTAAGTACCCCTGATCTCTTTTGGTGTTCATTTGTAGAGATTTTTTTTTTCCTTTCACTTTCAGGCTATCTTTATCCTAAAAGCTGAAATAAGTCTCTTAAGACAGCATGTAGTTGGGGCTTGTTTTTTGTTTTTGTTTTTTTCCTTTCAGCCACTCTGTGTGTTTTGGTTGGGTAATTTAGTCTTTTTAAAATAGTTATTGATAAGTTAAGACTTACTATTGCCATCATATTCATTGTTTTATGTCTGTTTTATAGTTCCCTTCTTCCTTTCTTCCTCTTTTGCTGTTTGCCTTTGTGATTTGGTGACGGTCTGTAGTGATATGCTTTGATTCTTTTTCTTTATCTTTTGTGCATCTGCTATAGGTTTTTGGTAGTTTTTGTTTGATTACCATTAGGCCTACATAAAACATTTTATAGGGGCTCCTGGGTGGCTTTATTTGTAATTGCCAAAACCTGGAAGCAACAAAGATGCTCTTCAATAGAGGAGTGGAAAAACAAACCGGTAGATCTATAGTATGGAATATTATTCAGTGGTGAAATAAGCTACCAACCTTAGTAGGTTTTAGTAAACACATGGAAGAAATCTTAAATGAATATTGCTAACTGAAGGAAACCAAGGTCCACTTCTCACTGTGTGCTCCTACCACCCTTTCAGGTTGGGGAGGGGGTGGTCTCCCAGCCTGTCCTGACAAAGGATCACAGATGAGATCCTTTCCAGAACAAGGAAGGAGGCCTTCAGACAGATCCCCACAATAAGTGTAGTCAACATCCCTTACCATACATAGTTACAATTTGTTTTTCATGTTTTTCTTGTGGTGAGGACTTTTAAGATCTACTCTCTTAGCAATTTTCAAATATACATACAATGTTAACTATAGCCATCATGCTGTACATTGTACCCCCATGACTAATTTATAACCGGAACTTTGTGCTTTTTGACCTCCTGAAGCCCTTTTGCACACCCTCCAGTTTCCCCTGTGGCAATCACCAATGTGTTCTCCATCTCTATGAGCTAGGTTTGTTGTTGTTTGGTTGGTTTTTTAGATTCCATATGTAAGTGATACAGTACAGTATTTATTTTTCTGTCTGACTTATTTAACTTAGCATGGTGCCCTCAAGGTCCATCCATGCTGTTGCAAATGGCAAGATTTCATTCTTTTTGATGGCTGAGTATATTCCATTGTGTGTGTGTGTGTATATGTGTGTGTATCTATGTTACACACACACACACACACACACACACACACACACACACCTACCTACCTACCATATCTTCTTTATCCATTCATCTATGAATGGACATGTAGGTTGTTTCCAAATCTTGGCTGTTGTAAATGATGCTGCAGTGAACACAGGGGTGCAGATATCTTTTAGAGTTAGTATTTCCATTTTCTTCAGTAAATACCCAGCAGTGGAATTGCCAGATCACATGACAGTTCTGTTTTCAATTTTTTGAAGAACCTCCATACAGTTTTTCTTACTGGCTGCACCAATTGAAATGCCCACCAACAATGGCCCAAGGGTCCGCTTTTCTCCACATATTTTTTTTTTTTTAAGATTTTATTTGACAGAGACACAGCGAGAGAGGGAACACGAGCAGGGAGAGTGGCAGGGGGAGAAGCAGGCCTCCTGCTGAGCGGGGAGCCCGATGTGGGGCTCGATCCCAGGACCCCGGGGTCACGACCTGAGCCAAAGGCAGACGCCCAATGACTGAGCCACCCAGACGCCCCTTCTCCACATATTTGCCAACATTTATTATTTCTTGTCCTTTTGATAACAGCTCTTCTGACACATGTGAGATGATAGCTCATTGTGGTTTTGATTTGCATCTCCCTGATGATGAGTGATGCTGAGGATCTTTTTATGCATCTGTTGATCATCCGTATGTCTTCTTGGGAAAAATGTCTGTGTAGATCCTCTATTTTTTATTCAGATTATTGGTTTGCTGTTGAGTTGTATGAGTTCTCTATACATTTTGGATATTAACCCTTTTCAAATATATGACTTGCAAATATTTCTTCCAACCAGTAGGCAAAAGGCTTCAGTTTTAAAGCCTAATTATCTCTTCATTTCGGAAACTGAAAACAACCTGTAAAGTTGAAGAACCCCTTTAGGGTGCAGGCAGGAGGAGAACATGAAACCACCCCAAGGTGGAGGAGAACATGAAGTCACCCCTATTTCCTGGCCTTTGGCTTCTTCATCCCAGAGTATTGCCATCTGTTCTCTGGAGCAAAGCAGGTCTCCCCTGTGCTTCCCCCCCCCTCGCTGCCCCCACCCCCTCGCTGCCCCTACCCCCTCGCTGCCCCCACCCCCTCGCTGCCGGCCTTGGTCCCCACTCAGTTTAGCAATTTAGTAATTTAGATGGGCCTGCCAGTTCCCTATTATCTGAAAACATATGTATTTCTGGATGGTAATTGTCATGAAAACCTGTCTCTTTGACTTAGAAGTGACTTCACAGCCTTTCAGCAAGAGCCTCATATCCTGCATTTCCTTGCCCTGCTTTTTTCTCCTCTCATGTGCAAAATACAAAGGGAAGTCACCCAGTAGACATCTTTATTTCTCTTCTATGGTTGGTCAATTTTCCCAATTTTAAAAGGGGCCCATTCTAGCTTTTAGGCTTCAATTCTAAGTTGTATGTTTTTCTGGGTCATTGCCGAGTAACCAATTTTCCATAAGAACAATTTGGGGAAGTATTTTCTCCCGGATGCAAAATTACAGTGTCCTTGTGGGGCTAGGGGAGCCTCTCAGCCCCTGTGGCAGCAGAACAGATCCTGCCCTCAGGCCTTCCTGCCCCCTTCCTCTTCAGGGTTGAGGGGTGTCCCAGAGCTGGCTCTCAGACCTTTCAGCCCTCTCTCCCGCCAGAGGCCTCACACCCACCTCTGACCCCTCGAAAGAGCTGCAAAGGAACACAGCTGCTGCCTCTGTCACATCTCCTTTCTCGTGTTGGGTTTTAAACATGATGTTTCTCTGGTGGTTTTTGTAAAGTGTGGCCATCTCCCCTTGAAACCCCTCTGTTGTTTAAAATGTGGACTCTACTTGGAATGATGTGCCTTCTCTGTGTTTTAAGTTTTGAAGAAAGCGGGTCTGATGTTCTGTGTCCATTGGCTATTGCTGTGTTGTGCCCAAGGTATCTTACCTCTCGGGAACAGGCGAGTGGGGGGGGGGTGTCAGCCGAGGGGCTGTGGTGGCTCCTGTGAGAAGATTGGGAAGCCCTGCTGTGGGCCCAGGACCTAGCCAGGAGGCACCTCAGGCTTCCTCAGGGTTCTGTCTCCTGGGACACCAGCACCACCAGCTGGGAAAGCATCTTCCCAGCAGTGAGCATGTTGAAGCTGTATGGGGGCGGGGGGGTGGGGAATCCTTTTGAACCTAAACCCTTTGTGGTGATGAATCTTTGCCTCAGTGTCCTTGCTTCTGACAGGTCTTCCTTCGTTTCCGTACCTAACGCTAGAATCCAGACACCTGACTGCACCTGCGTCAGTCTTAGATTGGTTCTGGTCGGACAGCCGTGACTCAGCTCTGAGTGCGAGGGGTCCCTGCGCTGTGAGGTGACTGTGGCAGGTGACCGGGCGGGAGCTGTTGGGTGGTGAGGGGTCATGATGTGTGTGGTCACTGAGGCACTGAAGCCGGACAGAACCAGGATAAGTCGGGGGCCCATCACAGACGGCTGTATGGACATGGACCAGCTGTTTTGTCTTTCTGAGGTGGTTGTCTCAGGTGCATAGGTTGTTTGAAGATTAAACAACATATATGTCACCCCAGCCATCAGCAGCCCAGGAGGTTAAATGAATGTCAGTAGCCACAGGCGGCCTGTCTCTGGCTCTGGCTTTAGTAGAACATATTGGAGGGGCCACCAAACAGCACCTTCTTCTGGGAGTCCCCCCTGCACAGAGGACCACCGGGACTGTGAGCTCAGATTCCAGCTGACAGGTCACAGAGGTGACAGAGGAGCGAGGGGTGCAGACCCAGAAGCCTGCAAGCATCCAAAGTGAGGGGCAGGACAGGGGTGACCCAGGCCCCATGGGGGACCCTGGGGGACACCAGCGGGCGGTTGAAGCTGGCGGCAGAAGCTTCCGGGAAGAGCCCTCTGTGTGCAGGAGAATCCCTGGACTCCATAGAAAAGTCAGCGAGGTGTCCTAGCACCCGAGCCCTGCGCCCTGCCCCACCGCTCAGGAGGGCCACGGGCGGGGACAGAGAACGGGCGCGCAGAGGGCGGAAGGCTGGAGAGAAAGGCAGTGAGGGCAAAGGGCGAGGGCAACGGTCCGGGTCTGCGGGACTCGATCGCCTCGGGCTGCGCGCACGGGGCTGCAGCCGGTGGCACCGGGTGTCGCCCGCGCTCCGTGGGGACCGTCCAGGACGGCGGGGTTGACCTCCGCGGAACCGGGACCGGCCTCCTGGGCGTCTGGGTCCGGGCGGCCGCCGCGGCCTCGGAGCCCTGGAACCTCCGCGCTCTCTGTCTCCGGTGCCCGAGGGCAGCGCGCGTCGCCCCCGAGTACCGGGGCCCCGACCCTCGGAGTGGGGAGCGGGGAGCGGGCTCGGCGGCAAGGCCAGGTACGGCCGGATGCGGGGGAAGCCGGGGCGTCGGCCCCGGGAACTGAGGGACCCAGGGCTCCAGGGAGGCGGCAGCAGGGCCAGTGCCCCGGGGGGCGAGGGACACGGGACACAGCAGCGGCGGGCGCGAGAGTCGCCAGCCGCGTCCTTCCAACCGCCGCGGAGGACAGCAGTTATGCCAGCCCCCTGCCGCCGCCCACGGGGAGCTCAGGACCCGACCTCTGGGATCTTCTCTGGGGCCGCCGCACATTCTGGAGGCCCTGGGAAGGCCTGAGCCCGCTGGGCTGGTTTCTGAGGCAGCCCCCCGGGGCTCTGACCTGCTCGGATGCTGCCCCCTGCGTCACCCTTTCCTGGCAGGCAGAGCCTCTTCTCTTAGCTTTACAAGTTTGGCAAAACCATATGGAAGGCCTAGAATCTTCCTCAGCCCACACAGGTGGTAGTGGCCCTGCCAGGGCTTGACCCAAGCTGTCTGATTCTACACATCCAGCCTTGAACCATCAGACCCTGGTGACTCCTCCTCATGTGCACATCACCCGGTCCTTTTTTTTTTTTTAACAGTCCTTAAGGTACTTAGCTGGGGGCACACCTGTGATGAGCACATGCACTGACCTCTAGGAGGGCTAATTCGGTTCAACTTCTAAGTGGGCCTTGACCACACTGGGCCTCAGTCTCTCAGAGATGGAGGCAGGGACCACCAGTTGTCACTACATCTCCATGGCAGATTTCTCTTGCAGTTGCATTGTGCAGCGAACCACACAGCTGTCTGGGATCTGTCTTCTCCAGTGCGGGCCTAGGGGACGCCCATCAGGTGGGCACAGGATTCCCTGCACGGAAAACCCTTACGCCCCAAGGGCCCCAACATTGCTTGGGATAACTCCATAGGTCAGGTTTCGGAGTCCTAGTCAAAATGGACAATTTACCAATATTAACTTTTCCGGGCCACAAACATGGTATATATCTCCATATATTTAGGCCTTTGGAATTTTCTGTCAGCGATATTCTGTACTAGCAGCCAACACCGAGGCCTCTGGGTCAGATTCAACCCATAGCCTGTTTTTGTAAGACCAGAGAGCTAAGAAACATGCTAACAACTGAAAATACTTGTAACGTACACATGCACGCATGCCCGTGCACACACACACACTCTCACACAAACACACTCACACACACACAGAAATACGTGACTGAGATCTATGATCCACAAAACCTATAATATCTATTTTCTGGACTTTGAAGAGAAAGTTCACAACCACCCTTATTATAGTTTTGTGGCTATAGGTCTTCCACAGCTTTTGCTAATTTATTCATAAGGACTGTATGGGGTTTGTGAAGTTTATTTTTCAATAGTACATTGGTAGTTTACAGAACATGCTATGAGCACACAGATACAACATTCTATCACCTCCCTTCTGGAAGTTTCTGTGTAGGTTCCTTAAGATTTTCTACATACACAATAATGTTTTCTCTGAATCGTGAGTCTATGAATAAAGCTAAGTTACTTCCCTTTTCATCTGCATGCCTTGTATTTCTCATTCTTTTCCCTTTGCAGAGAGTAACAATGGTCGGCATAGCACCATCAGGCATTTCTTGTCTAAGGAAGACTTGCAGCTGACTACACCGCAGTCTGTGAATGATCTCCCAGGTCCAAGGACGGGAGACACACACCAGGTGGGTGCAGGATCTAGCCTGGCTTAAAAGCCTTGTATATGTACCTATATCGGACGTATGCATGATACACGTGTTGGTATTTGGTAGCACACAGACAAAGCCGTTGCCTTTTGTATATTGACCTTTACACGGGAAACTTGCTCAACTCATTTCTTCCTCCTTCTAGTTTCTTTGTAGATTCCATTGGATTTTCTACAAGCACAGTCGTGTTTCCATGCAGAAAGGCACTCTTCCTTCTTTTTAAACCTGTATGGCTTTTGTCAGTTCTCTTTACCTTTGACATTAGCTACAAGATCCAGGAAAATATCGAGTGGAGACAAGTGGAGACAAAGGGCAGCCTTTCCTAGCTCCTGATGATAGGGTAAAAGCATTCAGTGTGCTGTTAATTGGAGTTTTTTTGTAGATGGGCTTTATCACCTAAGTGAAACTCTCCCATTCCTACCGTGCTGAGCGTTTTCCTTTGAAAGGGGATGAATTTTCTCAATTACTTTTCCCACAACCATTGAGAGGATCCTATGACTTTTCTCCTTTAGTCTCTTAATGTGGTGATTATACATTAATGCATTATTAATCAATCACTCAAAACAACATTACATTCTTGGAAAAAAGACCCCACTTAATCACACTAGATCATCGTTTTATATTTGGTAGGATTTGACTTCCTAGAATGAAATTAAAGATTTCTAGGGCTGTGGGGCGCCTGGGTTGCTCAGTCATTAAGCACCTGCTTTCGGCTCAGGTCATGATCCCAGGGTCCTGGGATCGAGTCCCGCATCGGGCTCCCTGCTCCGCGGGAAGCCTGCTTCTCCCTCTCCCACTCCGCCTGCTTGTGTTCCCTCTCTCACTGTGTCTCTCTCTGTCAAATAAATAAACAAAAAGGTTTTTAAAGAGATGCCTTAAAAAAAAAAAAGATTTCTAGGGCTATGAGAGATATTCACCTGTGCTTTTTTTTTCCCCCTGTGACTTTTGGGATGAGGGTAACTAATGCTGGCTACCTAGAGTGAGTTAGCAAAACTTGCCTCCTTGTCTATTTTGTAAAAGAATTTGTGTAACACTGGTAAAAGAATGTCAGGATAGGTATTATAGAGTTCATCAGGGGAAACAACAAAACATCTGGAGGTGGAAATTGAAACTTGAAAGGGGCTTGTGGTCCTTGTTACCATTTTCCTGTCTTTCAGATGGGCAATCATACCCCCTTTTACATTCATAATATTGGTCGTTTGAATTTTCTTTTTATTTCTCATCCAGTCTCAGTAGGGGTTTATGAATTTTACGCATCTTTTAAAAATTTCTCGCTCAGCTTAGTTTTCAGTGCTGTGTAATTTCAGTTTCTTATTTTGGATCTTATTTAAACCAATTGCTATTTTCTTTGGATGCAAACTTGAACCATTGTTTTTAATTGTTTCTTATTTTTCCGTATAAACACTTAAAACTACAAAGTTTCCTGGAAGCACCCTGCTTTAGCTGTATCTCGCAAATTTTTCCTTGCCGTGTTTTAATTATTATTTGGTTTAAACTACTTTCCCATTTTTGTTCTTATTTCTTCTTTGATCCATTGGTTCTGAAAGAGTATGTTTCGCTTTATATCTGGATATGTGAGGGGCGCCTGGGTGGCTCAGTTGGTTAAGCGACTGCTTCGGCTCAGGTCATGATCCTGGAGTCCCGGGATCGAGTCCCGCATCGGGCTCCCCGCTCAGCGGGGAGTCTGCTTCTCCCTCTGACCCTCCCCCCTCTCATGCTCTCTCTCTCTCTCTCTCTCTCATTCTCTCTCTCAAATAAATAAATAAATAAATAAAATCTTAAAAAAAACCCTAAATATCTGGATATTTGAGGATGCTCTACTCATTATTGGTTCCACTTTAATTCTACTGTGGTCAGAGAGAAGGTTCTGCCTGGTGCGCACTGGGTCATGAGTGCTCTTCCTTCCCTGACTCTTCATGTGGTATTTCCCTGACCTGAAAATAGTCCATCTCTACCTGGCCACTTCGCTCTTCTTCTTGACGAGTAATTAAGGTTCCATCCCTCCCAGACTTAGTTTTATGTCCTTCTTACCTGCTTCGAAATCCCCACTACTACCCCGTCCTGTGTAACATTTGGCTTATTCGTCGGATTCTCGCCATATTGTAAATCCCTGGGCAGCAAGAGATGCCTCTAAACTCGGCATCGCTAGGGTCTGCCATTGTGTCTAGTGTACGGTCACCACCAAGTAAATGTTTCAGACAATAACAGGTAAGAAGCTGAGGGAAATGCCTGCCTTTTTGCTTACAGCCCTGTCTTTATGGGCTGTAACATGTGCTAGAAAAGATTCTGTTTTCAGCAACAAAGTCTCGTGGAGACAGCATGCCTCTAAGGCCAGCCAAGCTTGAGTGACATTGTCATTCTTGCAATTGGGTATTTCAGTGGGTTAGACAAGGGGAAGACTTGTTTTTCCAAATAGAACCTACCCAGTTGTTGACCAGAAAAGAAAATCATTCAGATTCTTTAAAGCAGCATGAGAACAATACCTATATAGTGACCCTTGACTTCAATTTTTCAAAAATTAGAAAACAGACATGAGTTTTTCTTCCTTTTTCCCCCCAAGCCAGTCCTCACTGGGTGAAGTGTGAATGTGTGTGGATTATCGGTCTAGTCTGAATTAAACGGGGACATCGAAATACTTTCCATAGACTACAGTTGTACAGTGTGGTTGCTTACGCAGCAAGGCTGATGTGGCCTCCGTGGAGGCCAGGCGGTTGGGGAGAAGCCCAGAAGGAAGAGGCAAGGGAGAGTCACGGCCTGTGTCCCCCGTCTGCACCTCGCTTCCTCCCGGGCTGCTGTCCCTGACACAGCACAGACTTCAGAAGTCTGCTCCTGCTGCCCCAGTGGCCCTGCCTCCACCTCCTATCCCCTGGCCACAGAAGCTTTGCACAGTTAAGTTTGGCTCAACACACTGCCACTTACACAGGTCAGTTCTACCTCCCGCATTGAGTGGAAGAAGCAAAACACATCAGCAGAGGCCCAACTGACAAGAACAACGTACGTATATGTATATTCTATCTGGGAAAGAAAGAGAAGGACCCGCTGAAGCCAATGGGCAAGAGGGAAGGGGCGCTGTTGGTAAGCCGTGGGCGTCCTGCCAGTTTAAGACTAGAGGAAAACGGGCCTAGAGCTTGAGTCTTGTAGGCCGACAGTGGAAAGCAGAGTGTTGCCCGGTTGATACTTACAGACCTCTCCCTTCTCTCCACAGTGGACCCTTCCGAGCCAGTGTGTTGACCCCTGACCAGCCTCATCGGAACCCACGATCTGGATACATACACAAACGCCCTGAGCTGTTGGGCCTCCGGCGTGCTCTAGGGAAACAAACAACAGGTGAAGTTTGATGGACAGAACTAGACGCGCCTGAGACTGCCCCTCCCCAGCAAAGCACACCCGTGAGTGAGGGACAGTGGTGGCCGTCATGTGTAGAGGAGGCTTTTGCTTCCTAGTTGCTGAGATCCTAGTCCTGCAGGAGAAGACAACCAATGGGTGGGTGCCCCCACCCTCGTGGCCACAGGGAATCCCTGGACAGGTGACAAGGCTGCCCCCAAGGCAAGGCTGCTCCTCGCTGGGCTCGCTGAAGAGGCACCTGTGATCTGGTCAGAGGGGGTGAAAAAGTGCGGGAAGCACAGGTATTTTCTCAGTGGTGTCGGCTCCTACAAAGTCAAAGGGGGCGTCCTGGCCGGGAAGGCCCCAGTGGACCGACTGAGGGCCAGGCCCCAAGTGTCTTCCTAAAAGTGACGTTGTCCCATCTGACTGCCACTCACGTGCTCTGGCCACGAGCATCCCCAGCTGCTCTGAATGATGGTGGAACTACAAGTGTGCCCCAGCACAGCGAGTGTGCCGTCGCCTCCCACGGCACTCCCTGTGCCCTGCACTCGTGGACCCCAGGTGCCCTGACTGTGTTCGCGGACAGTCGTTTCTCCAGCCACACTGTGGCGCCAGCCCCTGTGACAGCAACAGAGGTGCCCTGGCCCGGTGGCCCTGAGGCATCTGACCGAAGGCACGAAGAGCAGCATCTTCAGGCCTGTGTTTCTTCTCAGTGGTGCAGCCTTCTCCAATAGGAAGAGCTTGGCTCTGGCCAGACGGGCCCCGAGGGCGCTGACCAGACGCGGAAGAGAACACTGATTTCTCCACCACAGTTCTCGTCCTGGCCCCTCTCACTGGAACGCTCACTGGGCCCTGGACCGGTGGACCCCGAGTGCTCGGACTGCAGCTGGGAACAGACGGACCTCCAAGCATACGTGTGGTGTTGCCTCTCTTACTGCAGCTGTGGTGCTTTGGCCGGATGGTTTCCAGGTGATGTGAACACAAGGAGGAACAGAAGTGTCTCCTGGAGCATCTGTTGTCAACGACGGTTTCTCTGCCGACAGGGACAAGTGTGCTCGGCCTGGGGATTCCGGGCGGTCTGACTATGGGCAAGAAGGAACGTGTCTCCCAGGGCAGGCTCGTTGTCTCCAATTGTATCAGAGGTGCTACGGCTGGCAGGACTCTGGAGTTCAGGTCTCAGCCTCCCCCAACATGAGCCGAGGTACTGGATGTCCCCCGCGGCCCTGTGCTAAAGCTGAGTGCTTCAGACATGGAGCTGGGGCCTGGGGCGGACATGCTGATGCCGGAACGGTCATGACCCAAAGGAGCTGCAGATGCCTTGAAAGGAAATGGGTCTGGAGTCGTGTTAGCAAAAGGGGAGCTGCGCATAGTGCTGGGAATCCTCCTGGTGAGGGCTCCCGTTCCGTGGAGATGATGGCTGGCTGACCGAGATGCCAAAGGTGGAACGCGGGAGTGTCACGTATGCAGAAGCTGACCGACTCGTGCTCCCACTGGGTGCCTGGGCTTCCGCAGAGGTTAAGACTGGAGCTGGTCCTGAGACTGCCAGATCTCCCACAGGGTGAGAGCTAGCAAAGCCGTTGGGTGCGGGGGGCTGTCAGGAGGAGCCTGGGAGGGGGGCCTGGGAGCCAGGTCAATTTCATCAGAGTCAAAGGCAGGCTTGGATGCCCAGTTGGCTGACGTCCTGGCGGCTGGAAAGCAGGTAACTGCAAAACCAGGGATGGATTGGCTAGGAAGACAGGGGCACTGGGGAGAGTGGCTCTGCTCCTGCCCATCGGGGACTCCACTCCACATGGGACTGAAGCGTGGCTCCCGGGCTCAAGCAAAGGTTCCGAGTCGGGGTAGGGCTCCTGATTATACAGGAGGTGGACTGGTAGAGACCGGAGCTGTTCCACACCGGGCGGTCCTGGTGATGCAGTTTTGGAATGTAGATGAGGCTCAGTGGGGTGGAGTCCGGAGCCGACGACCAAGAAGGAATTCTTAAGGCGTCTTTGGTGCCGGATGGTGGTTTATTAAAGCATGGGGACAGGACCCGTGGGCAGAAGGAGCTGCTGCCCTGTGGTCTTGAGGAGTGGCTGGTTATATACTCAGGACTTGGGGAGGTGAGGACAAAGGGGGTGTCCAGAAGGACTGTCATATGCTACAGTCTCTCAAAATACTGGAGGCCTGGTTATGGTCAAACCAAGGTTGTTTTTCCCTCTAATGAGACGCCAACATGAAGACAGTTGGGAGTTTCCGGGAGGAACGTTACATTCCTCCTATCACACGTTCTTGTCAATGCGCTTCAGGTTCAGAAGAGATCCAATTTTATTTACGTTTCCTTCTGCCTCAGCCTCCCTTAGGTTTATGGAGGGGAGGGTGATGTTAGGGCTTCAGGAAACTGAGTTGTGGGTCTCTTGGAAGTTAGGCTATTGGCAAGAAAGCTTCTTCCTTGTAAATCATTAGGACATTTGTAAACTGAGGGAGACTCCTGTCCTGCAGGACTGTGATCTCTATGAGTCAACCATTTGTTTTTCGTTTGGGGCGGCCAGCGGTGCCTGAGGAATGTCACATATATCCCAAAGGGGGTGGGTGTAGGGTGCCAGTTTCTGCTTTGTCCTCAGCTTGCCTTCTGTTCCCTCATCACTGGTGAATGAGGAGGTAACGCACAGTGGATCCTTAGGGATACCGGAAGGTGAAAGCCTGGGAATGAGGAGCGGAGCCCGTGTGGGTTACACCCAATTCCAGAATGCACTGGGAGGTCACCTCTACGGATGTGCTGACTGCCCCGGGCGAAGGGACGGGGAGGCAGTGATGGGCTGGCCAGTGAGAACCGAGGTACTGGTGGAAGTGAAGGAGGGACACGGGGCCGGTGAACGGGTGGGTGACAGCTGCTTGGGGAACAGGAGCTGGGTCAGGAAAGGGGAGAAGGTTGCTCCAAATCGCCCATGTAGAGCTGTGTGTTCACTGTCTGATCCTGGGCACGTAGTACATAAGTTGAAGGTGCCTCCTAGCTACCTACTGTCCCAAGGCAAACCATGCATTCAGCCTGATGCTGGGGACTCATCACTGGATGTGTGACAGAAATGTCCTGGCCAGTAAAGGGTGGAAGCAAGGGCGCCAGAGGGCAAAGGGTGGGGCCAGCGGCCCTTCTCCAGTCCCTTTGGGATTTCCGCACCTGGTTGCAGGTGTTGGGGACCAGCAGTACCCCCGCACTACGTGGGCACTGCTCAGGACTGCTGATGCTGGCTGCCCGCAGAAGTGGGACCCCCGGGGCTTGGGGTCTGCAGCCTCCTCGGCACCTGGCCCAGGGCTGTAGCTGAGGCAATGTAGCCATTTCTCCCGGGACAGAGGAAGCAGAGCCTGTTCAGAGCCAAGCCCTGGAGCAACCTAAGTCTTGATGGACTGGGGCCTGGCTCACTGTAGGTCGGTGTAAGAGAGACCCTGACGGAGAGGATGCGGGTGGGCTCTGTTTCCGGCAGGTACTGGTGCACCCAGAGTCTGGGGATGGCTTCAGCTGGCAGGTGCCAAGGGGGGCATGGAGTGGCCCGGCGACGCAGGGTGTGAATTACCGAGGGAACCACCACGACAACACCTGTTTACCCTCACATCCTCCCTTTCCTCCATATTGGTAGGTTGGGTTTCCGGAAAACCCGCTTACAAGGGAGCTGTCTGTGGTCTGTCCTAGTCCTGGAGCAAGACCAGGCCAGCCTTGTCGCAGCCCTGGAAAAGTGTGAGTCCCAAGCATCAGCGGCTGGGCTGCCGAGTTTTCTGGGGTGGGGGCCGATGGAGTGGCCTAGCCTGCCAGGTGCTGTGCCCATCACATCCCTTCCAGGCAGGCAGGTGCTGTTCACCTCTTCTTACCGTTGCGCAGATTACAAATAGCATGAACCCTCAGCATCTTCCGGAGGGCCCCACATGGTGGTGAAGCCAGGGTTTGAAGCTGGTCTGTCTGATTCCAGAGCTCATGCACTCACCATCTGACTGTGGTGCCCCCTCATCATGCAGGGATCACAGATGGCCATTTTTCTAGTCCGGATACGCAGCACCATGGCACCCCTGTAAGGATCCCACGCTGCCTACCGGGTCTGAATTGGTGGCACTCCTAAGGCCCCCACAGGCCGCACTGGGCTCCAGTCTCCTCAGAAGGGGTAGGACACAGGTCACTAATTGTCAGCACGAGCCCATGAGGCATGTGTTGTATCTTGTGGCAAACCATACAGCTGCGGGTGAGAGCTCTTCTCCCAGATCGAGGCCACGAGAGGCACTGCAAGTGGGTGCAGAATCCGCTCTGCTTTCAAAGTCTTCTGTCCTAAGGCAGAATCACTTGTGGTCACTTAACCCTGCTTTGCCTCAGGAAAGAGGAAATTCCCTCCAATCCTACTTTACCGAGAGATCTTTTTGAAAGCTATGTTAAACTTCATCAATTACTTCCCCCACAGCTTTGAGATATGCAGGTGGCTTTTCTCCTTTAGTCTCTTAAGATGGTAAATGGCATTGATTGATTGTATGAAACCAACCTTGGGTACCTGCTGCAGTTTCCGCTTGGTCATTCTAGAGTACATTTTTAAATTTGGTTAGGATGGATTTCCTAATATGTTAAAGATTGTCATATCTGTGTTTATGAGTACATTAATCTCTATACTTACTTTTATATTTTGGTATGAAGGTAGTGTTCACCTGATAGAATGGATTCAGAGACTCTGCCTCCTCTATTTTCTGAGAGTTTGTACAACACTGGTAAAGTAGCTTCTATATATGATGAAATTCACCAGGAGAACTCTTTGAACCTGCAATTTTCTTGCTCCAAAGGTGTTTATAATCACCTTATCCTTTGAATGTCTTCCAATCTGTAGCAATACCCTTTTCCCCTGATCTTGATAGTTGGAAATTTCACTTTTCATTTCATGATTAATCTTAGTAGACATTTATCAATTGTATTAGTCTTCTACAAATCCCACTTTAGCTTTGTTAATTTACTGTGCTGTATATTTTCTATGTCCATTCCTATATTTGTTATCTATTTCTATTTTGGATTGAACTTGCTTTCATTTCTCTGTTTTTAGGATGGAAAGTTAAGTCACTGTTTTTAGATCTTTCCGATTTTTTAAATATAAACACTTGAAGATGCAACATTCCTTTATGCACTAGTTTCACCATATTTTGTAAATTTTGATTTGCTCTGTTTCAGTTATTATTCAGTTCAAATTATTTCTAAGTTTTTGTTGTTTCTTCATTGACACATTGGTTCCATGAAAGTATGTTTTCCTTTATTTGTATATATTTGCAGATATTTTAGATCTCTTAGCTATTGCTTTCTGCTCTAATTCCGCTGTTTATATGGTCAAATTTGGAAATTTGTCGAGACATCGTTTGACCCAGCATATATCTAACTCATGAACATTCGGTTCACTTGAAAAAGAAGTATGTTCGACCCAGCAATTGCACTACTGGGTATTTATCCAAAGGATATAAACATAGTGATGTGAAGGGACACATGCATCCCAATGTTTATAGCAGCCATGTCCACAGTAGCCAAACTATGATAAGAGCCCAAATGTCCATCACAGATGAACGGATAAAGAAGAGGTGGTATATATACACATATATACACAAAGACACACACATTACAATGGAATATTACTCAGCCATCAAGAAGGTTGAGATCTGCCATTTGCAACGATTTGGATGGAACTAGTGAGTATTATGCTAAGCAAAATAAGTCAGTCAGGGAAAGATAAATACCATATGATTTCACCGCTATGTGGAATTTAAGAAACAAAACATAGGGGAAGGGAAGGAAAATAAAATAAGATAAAAACAGAGAGGGAGGGCGCCTGGGTGGCTCAGTCATTGGATGTCTGCCTTTGGCTCGGGTCATGATCCCAGGGTCCGGGATCGAGCCCCGCATCGGGCTCCTTGCTCAGCGGGAAGCCTGCTTCTCTCTCTGCCACTCCCCCTGCTTGTGTTCCTTTTCTCACTGTCTCTCTCTCTCTCTCTCTGTCAAAAAATAAATAAAATCTTAAAAAAACAAAAACAAAAACAAACAGAGAGGAAGGCAAAACAATAAGAGACTCAACTATAAAAAACAAATAGGGTTGCTGGTAGGGAGGTGGCTGGGGGGATGGGGTAACTGGCTGTTGGGCATTAAGGAGGCCACCTGAAGTAATGAGCAGTGGGTGTTATATGCAACTGAAGAATCACTAAATTCTACCCCTGAAGCTAATAGTACAGTATGTTAATTAAATTGAATTTAAATTAAAAATAGAACTGTCTGACATCAGCCTCTTATACTGAAATGCAGTTCATTCAAGCAAGACGGAACAAATGTTTCATCCATGTCCTTTAAAAAAAAAGAAATAGTGTGTTCAGCTAATGTTGGATATAGTGTTTTACAAATACCATTAAGTCAAGATAAATCTTTTGCACTCTGATTTGCTTTTTGTTTACTTGTTCTAACAATTAGTAAGAAAGAAGGGTTAACATCCCCAGTTATCATTGTAATTTGTATGTTATCCTTTAGTTTGGTCACTTTTTGCCTTGCGTATTTCAGAGTTCGGCAGTTAAGTACATAAACATATTTATGTCTTCCCAATGAATGTTTTTTTAAGTGTGTAAACTACTGCTATAAAAAAATCAATTTTATGTGTATCAGAATACATGGACAAAACTCACAGCAGCATGATTCTGTTACCGGTAGCTGAAAACAATACAAAGGTGCATCAGCAGCAGAATGGATAGATCAATTGTTAGCTCAGCAGCAATGAAAACGGATAATATGCAGAGACACAGGATGACATGGGTGAATCTTAGGTTTATTTTGAAGACAGTGACAAAACCAAACAGAGCCCCTAATTTAGGATTCCATTCGTATAAAATTCAGTAACAGCCACAACCAAAGTCTATTTTCGGGCTTCAGACACAATAGGAAAAACTATCCAACAAGTCAGGTAATACTGACTTCCAAAATCAGGTTTTAGAATTCCTCTTGGTTTTGGAGGAGGAGCACATTGTGACTGGGATGGAGTCCTCCGGACTATGGGCACTGCTGCTATTCTTTGTATTGCCTTTAGCGGTAGTTACATAGGTATCAACGTTAAAAAGATTCCTTAAAATCTACATAGTTTCACATTTCTTATACATATGCCGTATTTCACAGTGTTATGGGCTGAATTGCGTTTCCCCAAAATCTGCTGAAGCCCTAGCCCCTATTAGCTCCGAATGTGGCTGTATTTGGAGATAGGATTTTTCCAAGATAATTAAGGTAAAATGAGGTCACATGGGTGGACCCCAATCCAATATGACTGCTGTCCTTATAAGAAGAGGAGAGTCAGACACAGACAACACAGACTGAGGGAAAACCATGTGAGGACACAGTGACAGCACAGCCTATCTGCAAGCCAGGGAGAGAGACCTCAAAAGAAACCAAAGCCGCCAACACCTTCATCTTGGACTTCTAGCCTCCAGCGCTGCAAAAAAATACATTTCTGTTGGTTGAGCCACCCAAACTGTGGTACTTTGTTACGGCAACCCTAGCAAACAAATGCACATCCTGAGAGTTTCTCTAAGAGAAAAACTGGGACAAATCTCAAAGAGAAGTGTGTTCTTACACAAGTGCGACCACCACATGGAACCCTGCTTTTTCATTCACAAATGTGTGAATTTTAACGCAGCTAAGAAAATACCTGATTTATGGCATGAGAAACAAGAAATAATAAGAATTATGTAAACGTAACACTTAAAACATTAAGGCTGGATATTGGGCTTAAATCCCGGGTCTCTTCCAAATGAGATCTCTGTTGTCAGGGACAGGAGTGAGATGTAAACCAAGTCAGTATTCATTCCTCACAGACCCAGCATGTGAGCCTCCAGGTGACTATCAGGTGAAGTAGAGCAAAAAATCCAGACAAGGAAGTAAAATGAAAACTTCCCCAAAATGATTCATTTGGTTTCAAAAATCAGGGGAAATCACAGTTATTCAGAAGCAAACTATTATGACTAAGGACATTGTGTGGAACTGAGACAAACCATAATTTGAGTCCAGCTGTGCTTTGTAACATCTAGAGCCTGTAAGAGCGACACGAGGATACTCATTAGCTGCGTTGTGTGGATAAACTATTAAATTCACATACAAAAGAATTCCAGGCTTACTATTAAGAAAATATAAATCTGCTCCAGAACCTACACATAGACATAGATATTTAGATATAAATGAATTTAGAGGTAAAAGGGAACATGGTAGACTGAAATTTGGAACCCATTACGTTTTGCCCCTGGGTGTGACTCCCATGAATATGCTGAATATGTGGCAGGTGAGACTTTGTGTATGTAAGCAAAGTTACTAATCAGTTGATCTACAAATGAGATGATCCTGGGTTATCTGGCTGGATCTAGTCTAATCTCAGGAGCCCTTAAATGCAGATTAGTTTCTTTGGCTGGTTGGTAAAAAGGAAGAGAGATTCAAAGCTAGAGAGAAGCACTCAACCCACTGTTGCGGGCTTAAAGGTCAAGGAGGACACATGGAAACTGTGAGCAGGAAATGAATTCTGAAAATGAAAACAAAAACAAAGTGATTGTGGAAGAGGGCTCAGGGTCCAGATGAATACTGTAGCCCTGGCCAGTACCTTGAGTTTGTCCCTGCGGATTTTTATTCAGAACACCCAGCAGAGCCCTGGGTGTTTTATTCAGAACACCCAGCAGAGACCTGAAGTTCAAGGGCGCAGAGACTTCAAGATGATAAATCGTGTGTGTGTGGTCTTCAACCAATGAATTGTAGTGATATTTTTTTTAGAGCAGTGATAGGAAACAAATACAGGGACACATGCAAGAAGAGGAAAGAACTGAGACAGAAGAATGATATGGGGTGGGATCAGTGTGGATAAGGAAACTGCTTCACTTTCTGTGGCTTCACTGATTCACTATATACATTAGGTGGTCTCAGGTTAAGTGAGGTGTCATTTATACATGATGCCTCATCATAAAATCACTCAGGTGTGAACTGGGCCAGCTACAGCCAATAATCTATGCCATACCCGGCCTCCTGGCATTAAAAACAGTTTTGCTTTCAGCCCATATGTTTTTGGCTCATGTATGGGTTTGCTGCAAACTTCTATACCTATCACTGAACACTGGGACTTTTGTCCCGGGAGGGGTGTTTCCAGCACATGGGACTTTCAGTGCTAAACCCAGACAATCTGGTCAAACTGATGAGGGAGGCTTCTGCAGGGTGTTGGCTTGTGTTTTGTCTTCAGCTTGCCTTCTGTGTTCCCTCATCAGGTGGGCCAGAGAACTTGCATTTTTAATAAATTCTCAGGTGATCCTAGAGTTTTACACAAGAAGTACTTAGATGATGACATGAAAAGGTTTCATATGGTTCTCACAATGCAGTTACTAGATTTTCACATACATACACAACAGATGTTTATTAACTATAAAACATGATGATTATGTACTATTCACTAAATGGAATTGGATCATCGTAAAGGTCTTCATCCTCATGGTCTTCATATTGAGCGGGATGACGAGAGGAGGGGAATGGGGGGAAGGTCTCGCTGGCCCAGGGTCGGCAGAGGTTGAAGAGGTGGAAGGGCAGGCCGGAGAGGCAGGCTCACTTGATGTAACTTTGTGGAAATACATCATAATTTTTTGTCTGACTTTTTTGCCTTTTCATTTCTCTAAAAACGTTTCTATACCGCACCAGTCCTTCTTCCCACTCGCTTTAGTTTCAGTGCTTATCATAGAAGCGTCCCTGTCATAAAGGAAGTCAAAAGCAGTCTTGAATAATGCTTCTGCCTGATTCAAGTGTACTGTTATGTAAACATTTTAAAATACCCTTCAGGAGGCTCCTTGTTGAGTCAAGGTATTATATATTTTGACAAATGTCGCCAATGCTCTGCCAGGAAGTATCAGACTTCCTGTCTCACCAGAGTGTATGCCAGATCCTTGTGATGACATTGCCAATGATACTAATATAAAATAATAATGACAGCATTAGCTCTTATGTACTTACTATTATGTGCCAGATCTGCTACTGAGCGCTTTTTAGTTATCTCCCACAAAAGAGGTAGTTTTAGCTCATCTATTCACTGGAATTTAAAGAGGCTGGTTCTCAGCTGTTTGGAGCATTAAATTCCTCTGGAGGGCTTCTTAAAGCATAGATGTGGTGCCCTAGCCCAGAGTTCCTGATTCAGGAGGAGTGAAGTGGGGCCTGTATTTGTAACAAATTCCCAAGGGAATGCTGTGGTGGTCTGCAGGTTGGAAACTGCCGATTAGAGGAACTTTAAAAATCACTACATTCAAGAATTATCTTCATATTTCGTTGTAAATACTGGCTCAGAAAGAAGTGATCCCGCTGCGGTACACAGGGAGGAAGGTCGCGGTAGGCGTCACCTATTTGAGGTGAGATCTTGCCTGAAGGGCCACTGAAATCTGTGTGCTTCTCCTTCAACCTCTTAAAAGCCACACCCCTGTCTTTGGAACTTTAACACCAGGTTTCTCAGAGAACAGAACTCGCGCAGCCTAGATACAGTCAGAAACTACATTACCCAGAAGGCAGTGTCCCTGATGGCGAAGGCGGACGCCCAGCCAATGACAGAGAGCGGAGAGGGGCGTTTCTGCCGCACCGTGGGCGGGACTTCTGTCTCCGCTTAGGACGTCACTTGGTTGTAGCTTGTCTGTGTTGAGCGGCGCTTCTGGTTGGAGCGGGGAGGAGGCCGCTTCCCAGAAGGGTGTCCCAGACTGAGCAAAGGACGGTGAGGAGGATAGGACCTACCTCCACGGTTTTGCATGAGCCCGAAACCACCTGTAACGGGGTTGTCCCCCTAGCCTCTCCGGCGCCGCGGCACTAGCCCTTCGTTCCCGAGGCACCCGCACGGGGCCCCCTGGACCTTGTTGCGCGTTTACACAGCGGAGACCGAGGTCCCTGGTCACCCCGGCCCTGGTCTGGGGTGAGGGGTCGGCTGAGCTCGCTAGACGGGCTTTAGTCACCGCTTCTCGCGGTCTCGCTCGGCCCGTGGGCCTCATGGCGGCGCCGGCGCTGGTGAGTGGAGGGTCGCGCAGGCTCGCGCGCGCTGGGGTCCGCGGTCCTCACGGTTCCGCCCGCAGTGATACAGATCCTGGGACTCTTCGCCATCCTTCTTAATGCTCTTGGATCTGGAGTTCCTGGAGGAATGCGGCGGGGGGGCGGGGGGGGGGTAGATCTAATCACTTCTAACTCAGGTTCTGAATCCGGGCCAGGGGTTAGAAGGGGAGGCCCCCATTTCTGCCCCTGACCTCAGCTTGCCTTTTCACTGCCCTTGGTCTCCATGCCCTCGGGTCTAAAATTGGAATACCGTGTGTATTATTCTCTCTCAGTTGAGGGAACCAGAGAGGGTATGCGTGTGACGTGTCCTTCATTGCTCAGCACGACCCAGAGAGCATCAGTCTGGATGTGATTCTGAGAGGGACTAACCTGGTCCTGCTCTGCTCTTAGGCTCACACCAGGGAGAGTCTGGCCTTCGGGCCTCCCTGCCTTAGGCCTCTACCCCAGCTGGAAGCTGGGAGAGGGATGGGAGCTGCGTTTTGTGAATTGCTGCTTCTCTGCTAGGTGTAGAAGGCCCCCTGGACAGGTGGGGAAGACAAGACAGTCACTGCATTGAACTTTGCAGATGCCATGTGTGTATTACAAGGGAAGTTGGTTTGCAACTTGCAACAGTGAATCCCATTTTCCTCTTTAACACATTTTCTTATTCAGGTTCTCCCACTTTCCAAAGGTTTGGATTTTGCCACTGGCTTTTAGGAGAGACTACCATTAGTAAGGTATAAAACAAAATCCTTTTGGGATTTCTTTCGGTTGGTGAAAACAGGTGCTTATGTAAGTTTTTCCTAAAAGCAAAAGTTGGCAGTAAGGGGAACTTTCAGGAAGTTGGGGGATACTTTTCATTTTACCGCATTTTGGCTTAGAAAGTTTTCATAGGAACACTTGTGGTTCAGATAGTGGGGGAGACCTGTGCTTGAAGAGTGACCCCATTACAATATTCATTAATGATGGTGTACAGGAATGCTGTGTCTCCTGGGTTGTAAACACACAACTGGCCTTAAGTTACTCTCTAGCATGTCACCCTGTTTACTCTCATCCTAGCTCTGACCACCTTCGGGACTTAACGTTAGTTATTAATCTTTCCTCACGTGGCCTGCTCCCTAACTTCATGCCAGCCCCATTCCAGTGCCCCCTGAGAGAGGCCTTCCCTGGTTGCCCCCAGCTAAAGTCCCCTAATGTTGCAATCAGTTCATTTCTCTTTTGTTGTTTTCGGAGCCCTTAGGGCCATATGACTTGATCTTGCTCATTTCTTTAATTTCTTGTCCAGACCTTTCCCCAGCTCCGGAGTGTGAGCTCCTGTTCTCTGCTCTGTCTCCAAGCCTAGAACAGTGCTGGGCCTGCACAGTGCCCAATAAGGGATTGATGAATGAAAGATTTTTCCCTCTGGAACTATGTCATACTTAGATTAAATCTAAACCCCTGACCATGGCTGGACCTGAGGGACCTGGCTTCAAATCTTGCCCCTTCTCATTAGACATACAACTCTGTTCCACTTGGCTTTGAGCCTCTGTTTGCTGCTTGTGAAATGGAGGTGATGGCACTTACCTCATGGGCTTAATATCTGCTCCTCACTGCCTACATGAGATTATCATTGTTTTGTGTTTTTCTCCAATGGCTTCCTACACAGGAGGCTTTTCTTTCCCATATTCTTTTACTCTGTCAGAGGTACCATCTGCCCTTCCTCCTGAGCCCAGCACAGAGCTAGGTTCTCAGGGGTTCAGGTCTTTCTGGACTTCTGCTGGTGACCAAGCAATAGGCTCTCATCTCATGTAATAGATACGCAGCCACCCATCACTTCTGTTTGATATTCCAGGCATTGATAAACATTCAAAGACGTGGCCGTGACCTTCACTGGGGAGGAATGGAGACATCTGGACCTGGCCCAGAGGACCTTATACCGGGAGGTGATGCTGGAGACTTGTGGGCTCCTGGTCTCACTGGGTAAGGATCCAGTGCTCTCCAGAGTGGTACCCACAGGCTTTTCATTCCATCTTTTCTCTCTAAGCATGGCTGATTGAGAAGGCCTCTGGGACCCACCTTCCTGTCTCTCCACAACCTCAGCATATTCTGTTCTAACCTCTTATTGGCGTCCCTATGTGTGCAGTAGGGATTGCTGTATAAGAAACATAATTGTCAACATTCTTACCCAAGTGTTCAGCAAAAGCTGTCCTCAGTCTGAAGTCCTTATTCCAGATCTCCGTAATAGATAAGGTGATTGGTTCAGTTTGGTTGGATCAAATGTCCTCATAGCCCCAGTAAGCAGGACCTGTGAGTTCTCCAAGAAGTGGGTGAATCAGACAGACAGGAAAGTATTTGACATCACTGCTACTGGTATTTTTCTAAGCAGCACGATCTCGGCTAAATGACTTCTTTGGCTCCTGGTGTCTGCAGTTTTCCCTTATTTCCTAAGGCCTGTGCCTTGCTTCTCTGCTGCTAAGGGAGGTCATTTTAGAGGGTGCACAGACACATCATCAATGGCGTCGATGGGGAGCTAAGAAAGCTCTTCCTTTTTCCTTCCTCTTTCCTGCCTTCTGATTGTTGTTGGAAGAGTCTGGGCTTGGTGCTGCATCTTTAGCTCTCCTGTGTCTCTCAGCTAATTTCCCCTTCAGAAAGAAGAGCTGTAGGACACATAGCCTTGAGGACGCAGCGTGAGCTTCCTGGGACTTAATACAGTTATTTTTATTTTATTGTATTTTTATGGTAACCTTTCACTTAGCCCAAGTGACCTAATAGCGGGGAAGTGCTTAGAATAGAACTGGGAACATAGCAAGTGTAACGCATGTACTTACTATATGTACTAGATCAGTAAGTCCCCAAATATTCTCCCACCGAAACTTTAAATGGCCAATTTACCCAGAAATGGTCTGAATATGAACTGAATGGAGGCCTGAGTCTCCCTTTTCCCAGATGTCCAAATGGTCACCATGGACAGGGCTCTCCCAGCCTTGTGTCCACATTGTCTCTCCCGGGAGGTCAGTCTTCAATGCAGTAAATGGTGTTAGCTCGTGACCATTGTGATTAATTGTTGAAAGGAGATGCGTGGGGAATAGTATTCCAGGTGGAGGGACCAACAGGAGCAAGTCCCTGTGGGGACGGGGAGCTCAGTTCCATGACAGAGATGAAGGAAGGTGTGATTTAACTTTGACACTGCCCCATCATGGGGCTCAGTTCCAGGCATCTAGCAAACATCCCGTGAACGTTTGCTGCAGGACAACTGGATGCATTCTGGCCTGCAGTACAGGATTTTCTAGGAGTTTCTCTGGGTCGTAGTGCCTTAGTCACTGGATTCTCTCCAGAGTCCTGTCTTTAAGCCTTCACGTTTGGCAAAATACGTTTGAGCGCATGTACCAGAAAACCTCCTCATACTGATTTCACCCCTGAAAAAATGTAATGACTTCGTCTGACGAGAAGCCCTGAGGTGATGCTGGCTCCTGGCCTGGTAGGTGTCAACCCAGGCATGTCTGTTCACTTTCTCTCCTTGGTCCAGGCCATCAGGCCAGTATCCTCAAAGTAGCCATGGGATGCTACAGCAGCAAGTAGGGCAGCAGGTCCCCACCTTCAGCTCTGTCTTTCCAACTTGGATTAAAGGCTTTTTCTTCAGAATGGGTAGCGGTTTTAGGTCATGGCCAACTTCAGACAACTGGACTATCAGTAGATGCCATTCAACAGTTGATTCAGTCCAGTGTTTTTTGAGCCATCCTTGGGCACCAGAATCACCTGGGGAGCTTTACAGACTCCCTGTGTTCTGTCCTTATGCCCAGAGATTTGGTTTAACTTGTTTTGTGTTCAGAACCAGACATCTCCAGGAAGTTCTTATCCATGGGGGGGTGGAATCCTACTGGCTTCATTAGGGAACACCTTCTAGAAGGAGTCATTTCCTTTCTGGAGTTTCATGGTGGCATGTGAAAGGTGTATACTCCTGTATACTTGAGACTTTTCCTTTTGTCCTTACCTATATACCCATGTCCCATTTCCTTCTCCATGCACAGGGCATCCTGTTCCCAAACCAGAGCTGACCTACCTAGCGGAGGATGGGCAGGAACTGTGGACAGTGAGGAGAGGCCTCTCCAGAAGCACCTATACAGGTAGGTGGCTGAGAGTCTGGCAGGTGCGTGTCCTGGCAGTGGGTTTCCTGGGAACTCACAGACTACCAGGGGATCACAGTGTCTGAAATTCCATGGGCAGCTTCTTTTGTGGCCTTCCTGGAGTCTTGGTTGGTCAGGTAGTACTCCAGCTTTGTTGGCCCTGTGTTTCCACCCCATCACACTCTTTGTCTTTATTAGGGTTGGGAGGTGGTATACTGAGTAAGAGACAGCCTCTAAATGCTTGGCCACTCACTAGCCTCCTGACTGAGGAAGTTGCATGATCCTGCTATTCCTTTGATACAAGTTAGGCTAAGTTAATGCTATCTTGCTGTAAAAGATAAACTCCAAATTCTAGGTCAGTTAACAAATTAATAAGAGTTTTTTTCTCATTTATGACATGGTTAATGTGGGTCAGCAGGGGTACTCTGTACCACCTATTTATTCAGGGACCCAGGTGCATTCTGTTGTCAGTATGTTGCTTTAAGTTTGCCCTGGCATCATCCAAGTGTCCAAGAGGAATAGGAGAGAAGGGGAGTACAGATGGCCCCCAGCTTACAGTGGTTCAACTTTGGATTCTTCCACTTTATAATGGAGTGAAAGCAGTATGCATTCAGTAGAAGGTGGCCTTTGAATTTTGAGTTTGGGTCTTTTCCTGGGCTAGTGATATTGCAGTATGATGCTCTCTCCTGATGCTGAGCAGCAGCAGCGAGTCACAGCTCCCAGTCAGCCATGCAGTCGCGCGGGGTAAACAACCAGTACACTTACAACCATTCTGTTTTTTACTTTCAGTACAATATTCAATAAATGCATGAGATATTCAACACTTTATTATGAAATAGTCTTTGATGATTTTGCCCAGCTTATGCTAATGTAAGTGTACTGAGCACGTTTAAGGTAGTCCAGGCTAAGCTATGATGTGGGGTGGGTTAGGTGTACTAAAACGCATTTTGGGGGCACCTGGGTGGCTCAGTTGGTAAGCGTCTGCCTTCGGCTCAGGTCATGATTCCAGGGTCCTGGGATCGAGCCCTGCGTTGGGCTCCCTGCACAGCAGGGAGCCTGCCTTCTCCCTCTCCCTCTGTGATCTCTCTTTTTGTTCTCACTCAAATAAATAATAAGATCTTTATTTTAAAAAAAGCATTTTGATGGGTTCATTGAGCTGTAACCCCATCATAAGTTGTGGAAGATCCGTAGCCCTATCCACTTGCACACATACATCACTTCATTCAGATTTCATTGACAAGAACTGGTCATTAGGCTACATGTCGCATCAAACTGGGAAATGTGGTTTAGCTTTGTGCCCAAGGAGAAGAGGCCAGGGATATGATGAACATATTCTCATCAGTCTGCTAAACTAGCCTACATTAGAAAAAGATACTAATGATGGTTTCTGCATCATTGGATTTTTGGGAATGTAATTAGATAAAAAGAAACTGCTTATCGCACACTGCCTGACTCAGAGTGAGTGACAAAGTAACAAAAGTTGTGTGTTTGTAATATTCAGGCATTATTAGTCATAATGAATAATGATATCTCAAACTTCCTTCCAAATTCAGAAAAGACAGTCCTTTCTTTTTCTGCAGATTACTACCTCTAACCCTACTTTGCATCCCACACTTTTCCACCTTCATCATTCATTCACCTATACAGCCCTGCATGTATCCATCCTTTCATTTGTGAAGCAGATACTCGGAAGCAGTCCCTAGCCTTGTTGTCTTCTTGCCCTCCCGTCTTATAAAACCTCAAGGAGACATTTGCCTTTGTCAGCCTCACATCTGGGCTGCTCCGAGCCGCTGAAGCCATCGAGTGGATGGAGAGGCTTCGATGCAGATTCGTGATCTCTCCCCTCTCGTGTTCCTTCTGGCTGCTCAGCCAGCAAGTGTCCAACCCTCCCCTCCTCACCCCTTCGAGTCTGTCTCACACCTTCACCCCGCTCTGCAGTTCCGCATCTTCACTGGAATATCCCAGTGTTCCAGTGTTCCGCTGACATCCTAAAAGGACCTCATGATCTGGCCACTGCTCCCACCTCGCCATTTTCAACTACTGGTCTTCCCATTCTGCAAGTCAAGAAAGCCAGGAACCGAAGGACGACCCCACACCACCTCCGCCTTCTTCACACCCTCTATCCAGCCGTTCCTGAATCCTGATCGTGTTCCATCTTCCGTATCTCCAGAATCTGTCACCTTCCCCAACTCCGTCGGTTCCGCACGAGCCTCCTCAGCCAAGCCATACTCGTCCATACGAAGATGGAGCACGATCAGGATTCAGGAACGGCTGGATAGAGGGTGTGAAGAAGGCGGAGGTGGTGTGGGGTCGTCCTTCGGTTCCTGGCTTTCTTGACTTACAGAATGGGAAGACCACAGTCAGAGACACCTCACAACATGTCAGGTTCCTTCAGATCAAGCGATGGTGGGAGAGACTCCGGCAAGAGGGATGCAACACACAGCCTCATCTTTTACATTTCCACCACTTGGCCATATTCTGTTCTTTAGAAGCAAATCAAGGGCCTGCGCCATTCTGTCAGAGGGCATCATAACAGGGTGTAAGCACCACGAGGTAGGAATTACAAGAAGCCATACACGAGTCTGCTGCATCCGGGACCTTGGGTCTTCACATAAGTGAAGGAAGCGAAGGAAATAATTCCTGCCTGTTCTATATCTTCACCTTCTCTCAACTCAACATAGGAAACACAGTGAAGTTTCGGACACTTGGGGGAAACTTGAAACAAAACATGCTCTTGGCTCTCCCAACACATGTAATTGTTGACGACTCTATTCACCTGAACAACAAGCCCTCTGGGAGGAGTTTTCTCATTCTCTGAAGAGACAGCTACACAGGACTTCTAGGCTTCCTCGTTACTCTTTTACTATTTTCTTTAATTACTGTATGAAGGTATAACTTACACATAGTGAATATACAAATCTTAAAGGTTTATCTTTATGAAATATTACATATATAAACCCAAGTATCGACCGCACCAGTCAAGAAATACTTCCAGCACCTCCCAGGTTTCTTCTGCTCCCTCCTTGTTAATACCCCTTTTACAAAAGTAGCCGGTGTTCAACTCAATCACTGTAGATTAAAGACTTATAAATGGACCCCCACAGTACATAATACTGTTATGTCCGTCTTGATAATCACCATGGCTCTGAGGTTCCCTCATGTGGTTGCAAAATTTAGAGTTATTTCTTAACTGTGCAGTGTCTCAGTGAATGAATAGATTACATATATCCATTTTCCTGTTATTTGGCTTGTTCTCCATTTTCACAATATTGTGAAGAATGCAGCTATGAATATTCTTAATCATTTTTTGTTGGATATAAGCACACATTTCTTTTGGGAATATGTAAATGAGTGGCCCTGGCTGGATCCTGGTGTAGATACATAATTAGCTTCAGTAGAAACCACCAGTTTCAAAGGGACCGCACTGTTTCACATTCCCAATAGTCATGCGTAAGAGTTGTCAACTATTAACGCCTACTGGGGAGCAGGTGGTATCTTCCCCTTTATTCTTTGAGAGCCAGTAGTGTTTCTCAGCACCACACTACTGAAAATGTTCTTACTCAGGTTACTGTTGACGTTCTGATTGGCAAGTGCAACACCTATAATAATGATAAGAGGGGTGTACAGGTTACTGAACATTTGCCATGTACTGGACTGGTTGATTTACATAATTTTTCTTATGTAACATTATTGTGAACATTGTTATGTGTCCTCCCCAAATTCATACTTGGAGCTGGGGGGTTAGAACCCCCAGTGTGATGCTATTAAGAGGTCGGGATTTGGGGAGATGATTGGGTTTAGAGGAGGTCATGGGGGTGGAGCCCCCCCGATGGGATTGGTGTCCTTATAAGAAGACAAAGGGAGACCATAGTCTTTCCTAGGTGTTGTGTATGTGCTGGGGGGTGGTTGGGGGAAGAGGGAGAACACTCTGGTGTCTCTCGTTGCTTCCATAAAGGCCCTATCTCCAAATTCACATTGGAGGTTAGGGCTTCAACACATGAATTTTGGGGGAACACAAACATGCAGTCCGTAACAATTTGTTTTTGGAGTCAATATAGGGCTATTCATATATTGTTTATCTTCTATCAGTTTTGGTAATTTGAATCTTTCAAGGAGTTTTTCCACTTTGTCTAATTATTCTATCCCATTACATTTTAAGATTGTTTTATCTTAAAATGTTAAATTTTATGTTATATATTATATATTTTTACCCCAGTAAATGAAACTAAAAAAATAAATGAAGATACTTATATATTTTTTTACGTTTTTATCTTAATCACCTGGTGCTCATCATGACAAGTGTACTCCCTTAATCCCCACCACCTCTTTAACCCATCCCCCCACTCACCTCCCCTCTAGTAACCATCAGTTAGTTTGCTCTCTATAGTTAAGAATCTGTTTCTTGGTTTGTCTCTGTCTCTTTTTTCCCTTTGTTCATTTGTTTTGTTTCTTAAATTCCACATATACGTGAAGCCATATGGTATTTGTCTTTCTCTGACTGATCACTTAGCATTACACTTTCTAGCTCCATCCGTGTTGTTCAAATGACAAGATTTCATTGTTTTTTATGGCTGAATAATATTCCATTGCATATATATAACTCATTTTCTTTATCCATGCATCTGTCAGTGGACACTTGGGACATATTTTGGTCATTGTAAATAATGCTGCAGTAAACACAGGGATGCATGTATCCTATGTACGTGTTTTATAATGCCGTTATTAACTGACATTCTCAAAACAGACTTTAAAAATGACTTCATCGTACTCATGTATATACGTGCTTTTTTATTTGAACTTTATAAAAAGTATATCATAGGTTATATTGTCTTAACATGATTTGTACTTTTTACTCAACAGTATATTATTAAGACTCACCATGCATGTAGTATAGTTCACTCATTTTTTTTCTTCTGTAGTCATTTGCATGAATGTAACACCGTGTATTCATTTATTTTCATGAGGACTTTCATGTTTCCAGTTTTTTATACCCACAAAGAGTGCTGTTGTGAAAATTCATGTATGTATGTCCTCATGCATATGTGTAGGAATTTCTCTTAGTGGTGTTCCTAGGGCTAGAATTTTTCGATTATTACAAGTGAGCAGAAGGAGAACTTTACTAGATGCTGCCCTGCTGTTTTCTCACATGGGATCTTACCTGTTCACACTTCACCGGCATTATACTAACAAGTCCATGGATCTGTGGCCTTTCCAACACCCCATACTGTCAAGTTCTTTACTTTTTTCAATCGGGTGAATATAATATGGTATCACATTGTGGTCTTTTGCCCTTCCCTCATATCTAGGAAAGTTGAGTCCCTCTTCATAGGTTGATTGGCTGATGTAGATCTGTGAAACGTCAGCTCATACAAATATGCTTAGTTTTCATTTTGGACGTGGAGTGTTGAAGTTACCAACTGTAATTGTGGTTTTTTCTGTTTCTCCTTTGAACTCAGTTTGTGGTTTCTTTTGGGGCTCTGATATTTGTTGCATACAGATTTAGGGTTGTTCTGTCTTCCTGGTGGGTTGATCTTTTTAGCATTGTACAGTGTCCCTCTTTTTCTCATTTCCTTTGCTCTGTAGTCTGGTATCTGATAGTAATTTAGATACCCTTGTTTGCCTTTTTTTTTTTAAGATTTTATTTATTTATTTGACAGAGAGAGAGAGCACAAGCAGGGGGAGCCTCAGGCAGAGGGAGAAGCGGGCCTCCCACCGAGCAGGGACCCTGATGCGGGCTCGATCCCAGGACCCTGGGATCATGACCTGAGCTGAAGGCAGACGCTTAACCGACTGAGCCACCCAGGCACCCCCCCCGTTTGCCTTTTAAAAAATTATATTTAGTTTAGTCAGATTGACCGGTCTTTTCATTTACAGTTAATGCTTTTTTATCTTGTTTATGAAATCTTTCACTTTCCCAAGATCTAAAAGATAATCATTTTTACTATTTACTAAAATGTTGTTAATGGTGAGCCTCTGACAGTTAGGTCTTAATCAGTCTAGAGTTAATTTTTGTGTGGCTTGGGGTTAGGAATGCAATTTCATTTTCCCCCATATGGGAAATGAGTTCTGTAGATCCATTTATTGAATAGTCCCTGCTTTTCCCACTGGGCCTCTCTGCTGCTTCTGTCATATTTCAAAGTTCATACATACATTTCTGAGCTCTTAATTCTGTTTTTTTCCTTTGACAGTTTGACAGTTTATCTTAAATCTATGCTTACATCGTACTGCCTTCTTGTATATAATCATCATAATTCTAATTCCTCAAAGGCAAGACTCCCTTCTTTTTTCTTCTGTGGAGATAGCCTGGTCTGTTTGTTCTTTTATGTAAATTCCACAATCAGTTTGTCAATATCCCTGAAAAACTCTATTGGGATTTTTATTTGAGGTTGTATTGAATTTATAGATGAATTTAAGGACAACTTTATATTACTACTCTCCCTTTTCATAGAAGATCTTCATTAATGTGGTAAATTTATAATTCTCTTCATCTCGATGGTATTTGTTTGGTGTCTGTTCACCTAGTCTTTGCTCAGACGAAGTAGACTCGGTACGCCCCACCCAGTAGTTTCTCACCGTGCCCCACTATCCCACAGCCCAGAATCCTGAGATTGTTTTCTTTCCTCTGTCCCTGTCTGCCTCTCCATCCTCACCTCCACCATCCTCTCATCCACTTCACTTTGCCTGGCATTCAGAATTCTCTGAAGACACTGCATGTTGTACTTTCTCTCCTCATTCCTCCACCAGAGAATTCCTACTCTCCTTTAGAAATAAGCTCCCACAGCACCTTTTCCAGGTAGCCTCCACTGACCTCTGTCTCCCATGTGGGTCAGGCTAGGTGCCCCTTCCCTGTGCTGCCATACCATGTTGGGGCACAGTCATTACATAGGGTATAGTCTTTACTCTGCCCCACCCTCCCGCATTCTGGAGGGTGAGGAGTCTTCTCCGCTCCAGATTCTCTACGCCTGTCCCAGCTTTTCTTCCTGGGTTGCCTTTTAAAGATGTCAAGAGTCCAAGGATTAGTGAAGAAAGAAATTGTAAACCTGGGCTTAATAGATATATAAATGCCGCAGGCATTAGAGGGATTATTTTCATCTTCATTCTGCCACTCAAATGGTAATTTTGTTTGTTCTGTGTTGACATGACTAATAGACACCTTTCTGTATTGGATTCCCTTCAGGTGAAAAAGCAAAACCTGAGACCACAGAACTTACTGCTTCTCAGCTGGCCTTCACTGAGGAAGCCCCTTTTGAGGAACAAGTGACCCAGGGAGTCCCAAGGGATTCCAGGTTGGGGCAAGCAAGGGATCAGGAAAAGCTATCAGAAATGCAGGAAGGGAACTTGAGGCCAGGAGCAGACCCCACAAGGAGACATGCCCTAGGAAGTTGACCCATAAACATGATCATTTGGAGACAGATGATCGTTTGTGTTTAACGGTTTTGCAGGAGCAAGTCACTACACAAGGTGATCCACGTGAACATGAACAAGGACCAGGAAAAGACCCTGTGATAGATGCAAGGAATAACCTATATAAATGCAAAGACTGTGGGAAAAGGTTTAGCAAGAATTGGGCCCCTTGGTCGGCATCAGCAGATTCATGCTGGAGTGAAGCCCTATAAATGCAGTGAATGTGGGAAAGCCTGTCGTTATATGGCAGACTTCATTCGACATACGAGGTTGCATACTGGGGAAAAAACCGTACAAGTGCATTGAGTGTGGGAAGGCTTTCAACGCAGGTCTCACCTCACAGAGCACCAGCGCATTCACACTGGAGATAAGCCCTATGAGTGCAAAGAATGTGGTAAAACTTTCACCCACCGCTCTTCTTTTAACCAACATAATATGACCCACGCTAGGGAAAAGCCCTTTTTTGTGCAAGGAATGTGGGAAAGCTTTTTACTACAGCTCTTCCTTTGCTCAACACATGAGGATTCACACTGGAAAGAAACTCTACAAGTGCAGTGAATGTGGAAAGGCCTTCACTCACCGTTCCACTTTTATCCAGCATAATATGACCCACACAGGAGAAAAACCCTTTTTGTGCAAAGAATGTGGAAAAGCTTTTTGCCTCAGCTCATCCTTCACTCAACACATGAGGATTCACACTGGAGAGAAACCCTTTGAGTGCAACGAATGTGGAAAGGCCTTCACTCACCGCTCCACTTTTATCCGGCACAAGAGGACTCATACTGGGGAGAAGCCCTTTGAATGCAAGGAATGTGGGAAAGCCTTTTGTGACAGCTCTTCCTTAATTCAACACGTGAGGATTCACACTGGCGAGAGGCCCTATAAGTGCAGTGACTGTGGAAAAGCCTTTACACACCACTCTGTTTTTATCCGACATAATAGGACCCACAGTGGAGAAAAACCCTTGGAGTGTAAAGAATGTGCGAAAGCTTTTTACTACAGCTCTTCCTTTACTCGACACATGAGGATTCACACTGGCGAGAAGCCCTATGTATGCAGAGAATGTGGGAAGGCCTTTACCCAACCTGCGAACTTTGTCCGTCATAATAGGATCCACACTGGAGAAAAACCGTATGAATGCAAAGACTGTAAGAAGGCTTTCTGTGACAACTTTGCCTTAACTCAACACATGAGAACTCACACTGGAGAGAAACCCTTTGAATGTGGTGAATGTGGAAAAACCTTCAGCCACAGTTCATCCTTCACTCACCATCGAAAAATTCATACCAGAGTTTAAAGGCCTCTGCAGGTTGTTTATATCGGTCAATTTTAGTGAACTCATACTGGTGAAATACCTTTTCTTTTGAATATAACTTTTCAGGAAAACCTTTTCGCCTGAATTGGAGAAACACCTTGCTCATTATCTGATAATTCATACTGAAGAGAAACATAATTGTCATCCGTGTGAAAGCTTTTTATGGCAGGTCATCTCAAGGGTCATAGTAGAAATTGACCCAGCCTAGACCCTTACACTACCCCCCGGGAATCATCCACAAGTGAGACCCAGTGGTTATGCATTTAGGAAATATGTCAGCAAGAATTATTCTTATATTTATACTATAAAACCATCTCAAGAGTATTTTAGAAGTACAATGAGAGGTGGAGGAGATGTAGAAGAGAAAGGGAAAAGAAATGAGTGTATGGCTTCTTTCCAATTTCCCTGCCAACCTTGTGAGAACTTGTCATTGGGGTTGGGACAGGGGATGGTGGGGGTGTGAGAGATAAAAGACCTCATTCCCTTTATGTGTGTGTTTTTTTTTTTTTAAGATTTATTTGGGAGAGAGCGAGAGGGAACACGAGTTGGGGAGAGGGAGAAGCAGGCTCCCTACTTAGCAGGCAACCCGGTGTGTGGCTGAACCCTAGGACCCTGGGATCATGACCTGCGCCGAAGTCAGACACTTAACTGGCTGAGCCACCCAGGCGCCCCATGTGTCTTTTATATATCTGTCATCAGGAGAGTTGGACCATTGAAGGCAGCCCTGCTGCCAACATTTTTTGAAAATACTCTTTATTCTAAAACATCGTCATTTTTACCCTTGGGGAGCATAAATGTTTGTGAGAGATTTAGAGGCCCGAGTCATAAAATACTTAACACACACACACACACACACACACACACACACACACACACACTCATACACTCATATATTTAGTCAGTTCTTGTTATTCATTGTAGTTGTATTCTGTAAATCCATCACAAACACTGAATTAATGACTACTGAACCATTGCTTCTAAAGGAAATGCAAACTTATGTTTGTCTGAGCCTCTGTTCATATTTTCATCAGCCAATCAATGCATGACCTATTATGGATTTTTGTTCTGTTTAAAGGCATCTGAATTTAATATATGTTTCTTAGAAATAAATTATATGCAGTATCATAATAAAACTTTCTATTACATCATTTTGTATCGTGTATTTGTTGTTACTCTACTACTTTGTCAGTCATACAAACAATACACACAGTTTAGTACTCGCACATTACATAAACACAGTAAACTACAGTAATGTGAACACCTACACTGTGCTATATTGTACAGTCATGCAAAGAAAGTGCAGAAAAAGTTAAAATTAATCAAAGATTAACATTAAGTACAACTAGTTTTGAGAGAGCTAAGGGATGTGTGGTGGGGCAGTGCACTCTGGATAAATCTCTTGACCTTGGCTTACCCCAAGAAAACCAAAGTAGTTGGTGGTACTTAATTCAAGCCGCTTGAAAAATAGCAGGAGGCTGCATTCAACAATAGGGTCACATTCTTTCATGTCATTGCAAATTCTTCCAAGGCAGAATTTCATTCTGATATTACGGCTGCTGTGAGAGGGACATTTCAGTGGTAGCTGGATTTTCATCACCATCCTCATCACCACTGACTTCAGTGCCTTGTTTTGCTCTCTCTTCTGGGTCTTTGTGGACTCTACTACCTTTTCTGCCCAAATTTCTTCCACATCTTCCCTCATGTCACTGAGGCTTTTTTCACTTATTTGCCGTGTGATATGCATTATGTGTTTGCCATTGGCCTTTATATTTTCTGTGACACCTTCAAAGCCTTTGAAATTTTTCAGGTGCTCTGGCCATTTTTCCAGATATTACTGATAGTAGTCTGCTTGATACCGCCCCAGGCTGTGCACCACAGTCCCCCACCTTGGCTGTTGTGACAGACTGCCAGTAGTCCGTGGTGCCGGTTTCCTTGTTGGTGTTGTATTGCTTTACTATAAAGTTCCCTTGGAGTGTTCACCATGAAAGCTTTATTATGTCCTGATGGCGAGGTTAGGTGACAGACTTAGCGTTTAGGGGCATGAAAAGAACACCTAGGTTGGGGTGGGCATTTGCAAGTTCATGGCAATGGACTGGGACAATACTCAAAATCAATACAACCTTGGAGGCAAGGTTTTTGGCCCAGAGATAGCTGTCAACTTCTTGGATGAGCAGTGGTGGAAGCTTAATCCCAGAATGTTTCTGACATCTCATATGTCAGATGTCAAACTCCTGAACTGGAGTTTCCTTTTAAGTTCTTGTGGATTTGGGGTTCTGTACATCTTTAGGGGTTTGCCCTTAAGTTGCTGTTAGTATTGACACACAATAGCAAGATTGCATGATATTTGAATAATTTGAAGATGGGATTTGGAGGCCATTTGCATTATATGGGTTCATTTGTCAATAGCCTAGGAAAACAAGCCAGTCTCATTGGCACTGAAACCTGCTCTTCCACATAACACTTTCCCTGTATAAATATTTAGCAGGTATTTAAAAAATTATTCCATAGCCTCCTGATCTGCAGGAACAGCCTTATCTGCACACTGCTAATACTGTATTGTCTCTTGAAATGTGCAAGCCAGCTAACTAGCTGATCAGGGTTTAACATTTTCCCTGTCTGGGTAACAGGACTTTTAAATTTTGGCCTTCAGCCTCAGAACAATGCCTTCCTATACTTTTTTATTGATCTTCATCTCACGAATCCACTTGAGCTGCTTTTCCATCCTTTTCATAGCTTTGCCACACACTCTAAAAGATACTTTTAACACTTTCTGAAGTGGCTTCATGTACAGATCAGTGAATTTCTTCTTCTACTCGAGCATGTGCCATATTGATTCATTCACATCGAACTCCGAGTCAACAGCAGTACAACTCCTGACCGAAGGTAGCCCATCTAACACATGTATATTCTTTAAGGTCCATCACAGCCTTCTTGTGCTTACAAACACTGGACAGCACTGGATGCCTGGGTGGCACAGTTGGTTAAGCGCTCGACTCTTGATTTTGGCTCAGGTCATGATCTCAGGGTCATGGGATTGAGCCCTGTGTTGGGCTCCATGCTCATCGGGGTCTGCTTAAGATTCTCTCCCTCTCCCCACCCCCTGCACTCTCTCTGTCTCTCTCTCAAATAAGTCAATCTTTAAAAAAAAAAAGAAATCCAAAATAAGTAGAAATAAATGATAAAGCTAATAGCAGAAATAGAAAATATACAGAAAAATTAACACACTAAAAATGGATTTTTTAAAAGGTTAATGAAATTGACAAATCCCTAGAAAAACTGACCAGGAAATAAAAAAAGAAAATGAAATTTCCAATATCAGGAATGAAGGTGGGGCCTCACTGCAGATTTGGTAGATATTAAAGGGATAACAAGTGACTTTAAACACCATTCTATGAAGAAAATTGCACATCCAAGTGGTTTTCCTGTAAATTGTATCAAAAATATAAGGAAGAGGGGCGCCTGGGTGGCTCAGTCGTTGGGCGTCTGCCTTCGGCTCAGGTCATGGTCCCAGGGTCCTGGGATCGAACCCTGCGTCGGGCTCCCTGCTCAGCGGGAAGCCTGCTTCTCCCTCTCCCACTCCCCCTGCTTGTGTTCCCTCTCTCGCTGTGTCTCTCTCTGTCAAATAAATAAAATCTTTAAAAATATATATATAAGGAAGATATTTTACCAAGATTACACAAACTCTGTAAACAAAGAAGGAAACTTCCTAACTCATTCTGCAAAGAAGCCAGCATTACTCTAGTACAAACACATAAAGAAATTTAAAGATTAATATCCCTCAGAAACATAGACATAAAAGTCTTTAATGACCATTTCAGGAAATCACCAAATATAAGAGGATAATCTAGCAGGACCACCTCTTGGGTGGGGTTTGTCCCAGGAATCAGGATTGGTTTTTAACATTAAAAAAAAAAAACAATGTAATTCATATTTACAGAATAAAGGAGAGAAGCCATATTATTATCTCAAATCTGTATGTGAAGTAATTGACAAAATTCAGCACTTCTTTCAAAGTAATCTCCAGCAAAATAGAAATTGGAGGGGATTTCCTTGATTTGATGAAGCACATATACAAAAAAACCTTCAGCTAATAGCATACTGAACACTTTTCTCTTTAAGAACTGGAACCTGGAATGCATGTTTATTATCTTCACTGGTATTCAATAGTTTACAGGATATCAGAGCAAGCGTAAAGGTAAAAAGGAGTAAAAGGCATACAGATTAAAAAGGATTATGTAAAACTATTTACAGAAACTATGAATGTGTGTTTAAAAAATAAGAAATCTACGAAGAAATACCAGGAGCATGGAAATTTAGCACACTTCCAGCATACAAGATCAATATATAAAAACCAATTGTATATTCTATATGCTACCAGTAAATGATTGAAAACTAAAATTTAAAAGATACCACTTACAATAGCATTTTTAAAATCTCACAAAGTAGTGAGGAGTAAATTAGCAGATACTGTATAAGACCTATGCACCAAAAAAGTACACATCAGGGGTTGGCAAAGTTTCACTATAAAGCACCAGATAGGAAATAGTTGTAGGCTTTGCATGTATGGTCTCTGTCACATGTTCTAGTTTTGTTTTGATTTTATGACATTTTTAAAATATTAACATCATTTCAAGCTACTTGGCATTACAAAAACAGGCTGGGGGCCAAATCTGACCCATGATCTATGATCTATAATTTCTGGAACGCTGCTACAAAATACTGAGAGAAAAAATTATTTTAAAATTTTTTAAATTTAAAAAATTTTTAAACAAAAGCTGTACCAACTAGTGAACTGGGAAAGTTAATATTGGTAAGTTGTTCATCTCGGCCATGACCTTGAAAGCTGGTGTATGGAATTATTACAACAGATATTGGTGCCCTTGGGGCAAAAGGCTTGTAGGCCAGGGTAGATCCAGCACACAACTGATATGCACCTGCTGTTCATGCACCTGGGAGGAGATCTCTCATAGCTGCATGATTTGCTGCTAGGCTCATATTGAGGAGAAATGTCTGATAGGGATGTGTTACCAACTCACAGTCCCTGTCCTACATCTTCTGAGCCTGGAGCCTGGTGTGGCCAATGGTTGATCTATGAATTAAGCTGAAGAAGATCTCCTCATAGGCAGTGACCGTGTTCATTAAGCGTATGCAACTGTACTAAGTATCAAAAAATGGTGAAACGGTGCATACCTGATGAGAAGGTACCACAGTCTGGTGGTTATATGCATGAACCCTGGAATCAGACAGCCTGGGTTAAAATTCTTGTGGCATTACTCCTACCTGTGTGACTTGGTGAAGGGTCTAAGGCTTAAATGCTATTTTACCGAATTTGCGAAAACAAGCAAAGAGAACATGCCTGCCAGAAAAAACAGACGTGTCATGGTGCAATCTCCATGTCGTCACTGGTATTCAGAAACCTAGTAGTCCAGCTGGTGATGCTCAGGACACTTGCCTTTCCAGAGTGGCCACAGAAAAGGGGCCCCCGGCTCCAGGAACTGGAGAGGAGCTAGAGTGGCCTCTGGAGGAGGTGGTGCTCTGAGCCATGACCTACTGGCATGGAAGGGGTGGGAGATGGGTTGTGAGAGTTACCTGGTGGCTCCTGTGCTTGTCCCCAGAGCAGTGGGAGTGTACCATCAGCATCTAGGCTCCTGGTGACAAGTGATGTCACACATTTGGGAGCATTCTGAGCCTCAGAAGGGAAACCTCTATTCCAAGAGGTTTGTTGGGGTAAATTCACCGCCCTCCTGCCTCAGCACAGACCCTGCTGCTGCCATCCCATACCATCTGGACACACCATGTAAGACAGGGCCAACCCCCAGTCTCCCCAGCTTTAGTGTTTCTACCCCAACCTCTTACAAGCCATGCCCCACCTGGGCAGGATCTATGTTACTCTCCTGCTCTAGCCTTGAGCAGGCTCTGCCCTCCGGGGGACCATAGGGAAAAGGGCTGGCAGAACCCCAACCACAGGTTGCCTATGCCGCTGCCCTCCAGTTAGGCACTGGGGTGACAGTCATGCAGGCTCTTGGAATGTATAGTCTTTAACAGTCTCACCAAACCGCCAGGCCCGTCTGGTGTCACACACCTGCAACCAGCAGCAGGAAAGTCAGGAAGCGCTAGAAAGTCCTGGGAGGATTCGCTCTCTGGGCCTTGCCCTTTGCCTTTGGTGCTTTTCCCGCATGCCCTTTGCTGGTGGAGGCTGAGCTGGTGTGTTTTTCTGTCCCGTGTTCCAGGGATGAGTCACAAACATCAGGCTGGACAGTGCATGGTGTGCCATGGAGAACAGGTAGCTAGGAAAGCTCTCCAAATTTCCTTAACTACACTTCCAAGACCCAGCAGTATACAAATTGTCCTTCATGGGCAACTTCCTCAGCAAGCTTCTCTCTTGCCTTGTCCCTACCCCTTGGCACACATGTGTTCCTCTTCTGGCAGAGATCACCCTGCTGCCCCTGCACCTGCCCTTGGCCTTTTTCCTAGACAGGTAGACAGTTCTGCCTGGATCCAGGGCCTCTGCCTCTTGGGGTTACATCCCCCTAACAGGTGGTATCAGATCAGGCAGCCTCAGTGATGCTCTCTCATGGTCCCGAGGGGACTCTCTGAAGAAGCTGTTGCTCTCTGCATGTACCTCAAAGTGTCCGCTCTGGAATGATAAAGATCCCTCCTCCAGAGCACACAATGACTCCTCCTTTGTCACCTAATCTCGTAGTCAGCCATCCCAGATTGCTGCCATCCCATACTGTCTGGACACACCAGGTGAGACAGGGTGAACCCCCCCGTCTCCCCAGCTTGAGTTTGGGGATGGCCAAGGCCATCCAGTCACCCCCAGATCCTTGCTTAAAGGAGACTGAGCTGAAGTCACCAGGAGTGTGAAGGAAGGGGATATCAAAGGAAGACAAAAGTATGCAAAAGGCAGGACTACCAGAAAGGGGTCCCTGTAGCAGTGGGAGCATACCATCAGCATCTAGGCTCCTGGTGACAAGTGCAGATGTCACACATTTGGGAGCATCCTGAGCCTCAGAAGGGAAACCTCTATTCCAAGAAGATTGCTTAGTTAAGATAACTTCCATGAGCTCCTTCACCCAAGGCCATGCCTTCAGCAGCTCATCCAGCCCTGCTGGAGGATTTCTGCCTCTCTGCAGGATGAGCCAGGTGCAGTGGGGCTGTCTGGTCCGGCTGCCAGGGAGGTTGAGAAAGGAAGAGCTTGATGAAGGCCATTGACTCAGCTCTCCGCCCTTATTGATGTCAAAGAAGACCCAAGAGAGAAAAGCTTTCGGATACTCTGTCAAGGAGAAATCCTCCACCCACACCTGTCAGTGGTCGGCTCTGTAAACAGAAATTTTCAGGGCCACTACTACTGCCACTGTTGTGGGTTCGAAGTGAGTCTGCTCCCATCTCCTCCCTTCCTCAGATGGTCATTGCTGAAGACCTCAGCTTGGAGAACAGCACAGCACCAATGGAACCACAAGGTTGGAGGATAAAACTCAGACCACTCAGCCTACCTCTTCTCGCTCCCTGTTTCTTGCAGGGAGCCCAGTTACTTCGCCATTGGCCACTTTCCCCTCACAGATTCCAGAAATGACCACATTAGCAGTCACTGACTTGACCGACTTGTCTACAGGGGCCCGATCCTGTCCGCCCCTTTACCTACCCGCACACCAGATACTGGTCATGAAATGGGATGCACAATTTCCAGCTCCCCTTTTGCTGCCCCTCCTGGTGCTCACTTTAGATTCCAACCCATCTTTGGGGTTTCACTTAATAATGAGCAGAGAGGCCCTTTGCATTCCAATCCCTCAGTCATAGTTGCAGGATCTTCTCCTTCTCTTACCACACCTCCTAGCAGCTCCTCCTCCTCCCTCTCCTGTCTGTAGAATCGAGTCACCTACATCTATGTGTGTGGTTTCTCCTCCCTCTTTCTTACAGCCTCCTCTTCAAGTCCCTTTCACCGGTGTCCCCGTCTTCACCAGCCTCTGCAATCACCCCCCTAACATCGCAGTCAGCACATCTGCAGAATGGACCTCAGCAGCTGCTTTGGACTTGGCGTATCTGCCGTAGACACCACTCTGCCTTGCCAGGCTTTCATCTTCAGGTTTCCACCAGGGTCCAACATAAGCCCCATCCCATGGGACCAGGGATCCCTGCAAAGGCCGCCGTTGCTACCTGCTTTTATGGCTAGCAGCCCTACCAGAACTTTCCCCCTTCCTTTTAGGGCAAGAACTGCCCTTGAGCTGAAATTTGGGAGCCGATCTGGGCAGCAGCAGGAAGCCAGTCTCTTCAATGCCCCTGGTTTTTTCTGGCCCACCTGCCACTGCTTCTGCAGTAGCCTCACTCCAGGACTCTTCAGCCTTGCCATCCAAACCAGCCTTTGACTCTGATACCACACTCAGTTCCCAGCCTTCTATCTTCCTGCCTCTTCTTGACAGCTTTCACAGCTCTTTCCCTCTGGGAAAGCTAGCAGCCCCCGCAGAACCTCCATACCTAGCCTATACTGCGGCCCTGGCACCCAACAGCAGTCCACTTTTGGGAGTTTGGCACCCCCGTGTTCCAAATTCAGCATCTCCTGAGCACCCAGCCAGCTCTGGGTGGCCCTTCAGCTGTTCCCCCGCGCCACCCCCCCGCCCCGCCCCGGTCCAGTCACACTTCCCTGCTCTGGAGCTGTCACCAGCATGCACAGCACTGAAGACTGCTGCTCACGTTTTGCAGGCACTACTCCAGACCCATTTGGGTTTACGGGACCTGCAACCCTTATGGATAGTGGCAGCTTTGGGGTTACTGTGTACATCCCAGGCTGTGGCTTCATGTCTGGAACACTGATTTTTGGAGCAAGGCCAAGTGGGACACCTAGCACCACAGCTCGTGCTGGGGGATGCTGTCAGCTTGTTGCATCCCTGTTGCAATTGGAGAGGCCAGCACTGCTGAGAGCAAATCTGTCCTTGGAAACACTTTCCTTCCTACCTATAATCAGAGCACCTAGAGCCGGCTCAGCCGTAACATGCTTACTACTACTGGACAAGAGAGCATCACTGAGAAGGACCATGTACCATAAGGCACTTTTGGTCTTCCTACGTTCAGATCACCTGGGATCCATCCAACCAGAGTACATCTATGGCAGTTAAGGGGACAACACCATACCTGTGCCTGGAGGGCTTTATGTTCCTACCTGCGGTCAGAGATCCTGGGTCTCCCCTGAAAGAGCACGTGTTTTATAGTGGGAAAGGCCAACACTGTAACTGTGTCTGGAGGGTTCTCTTCCTGCGTCTGGTCTGAGCACTTGGGGCCCATCTAGCCACAGGAAACCTGTTACTATTGGAGAAGCCTGCACCACTGAGAAGAAATGTGTGTCTTGAGACACTTGTGTTGCTGCCCTCCATCAGACACCTAGTGTCCACCTGGCCAGGGCACATCTGTTGCTATCTGAGGGCTGCCATTGTACTTGTGATTGGAAATGCTAATGTCAGAGCACCTGAGGGACGTGGTCCAGAACACAGGTGGTGCAGTGGGAAAAGTCAGCACCATACCTGCCCTTCTGGATATTTTTGTTCTTACCGTCATTCAGAGCAGCCGGGCCCTCATGGTCAGAGCACATCCGTCTCATGGGACAACGGTACCCTTAGGAAGGTTCTCTATTGTCACCTTCACTCAGAACATTTGGAGTCTACTTAGAGTACTCTCTTTGATGTGGAGCAGTGAACCCCACTAAGGAAATGTCCCGACTTCAGCACTTTTGCTGCTGTCTTCCAGAGCAGATGTAGCACTGTCCTGGGGTACAGCAAGCAGTGCTCTCACCTTGGGGCACCGTTATCACCTCCCCAGATTTCTCTGCAGAGAAATCTGTTGGATCACCAGCCCCTTTGTTTTCTTCTACCGAGAGAAACAATGTCTCAGCAAAAGCTATCTAGAAATGGTGGGTGACCGCCCATTGCCATTAATGGGGAGAGGCTCAGCCCCTCTAGTTATGTCAAACAAACTTAACCTACACTCTGTCCTCCTAGAGCGAGCTGAAGCCCAGTACCTCAGCATGTTTGTGTATGTGTAAAATGGTGTAGTTGCAGATAAGGCTGATCAGAAGTCAACACACTGGCCGTGAGAGGTTCCACTGTGGAAGGAAGAAAGAGATCGGTAAGTATCAACCGTGTCATACCTGGTTGCAGCTGTTAGCCTGGCACACTTGAGCTATGGGCCAGTTTTCCTCTGTTCTTGGGTGGGCAGGACCTCCTGCTGCCTAAAGTTGTCCCCTTTTGCATTTGCATTACCCATTTGCCTCAGTGGGCTCTTTTCTTTCTTCCCAGATTAAATAATATATAACATATAATGACATTTTACATCATAATGTAAAATTATATATTATGTAATATATGTATATTACATGTATACATTATATATTACATAAAATATATGTAGTATTATATATTATAATATATAAGGATATACCACATCCTATTTGCTGAACCACAGAACTTTGGAAAGTTAAGCCTGACTCAACACATCACCACTCAAACAAGTCAATTTTTCCTCCACAGTTGAGTAAAAGAACGAAGATGTATAAGCAGCAGGTTAATTAATGAGAACAAGAAAAATGTGGTATAAGCCACACTTTACATGTGGTATAAGCCACACTTTACAACTACGTGTGCTGATGTCTGAAACCTCTACTTTAAATGTAAGGGATGGTGACCATGAGGAAGTGAAGTTCAGAGGAGAGAGAGATAGGTGGCCCTCTCCCATCACTCCGATTTCACTGTAGGTCAGATCATCCCTAATGTGCATTTGGAAAACACACTTAATAATTTTTTAAAATAATTAAATGTCTCATTTGCATCTCTCTCTTTAATTTGGACTTAGGCAGTCATCCCCACACATTCATAACTCGAGAGGATGGCTGTGGCATCTAGGCTCTTGTGCCTAGAGGAACAAAGGAAGAAAAAGCTCACCACTGCTCTGTAATTATTGGAAATTTTAGGTCTAGAATGCTTCATCTAGGAGTGTTTTCACGCTCTATAAAAATTCAGGAAAAAAAATTCTCTCTTCAAGGGAATAACTAGATATAGCCTGTTTGAGAAAATAATTGGTCTGGCATTCCTCTAAACCCCTAAACTAGCAAATCACAATAGTTATCATTTCACCCAGTTCTGGCTGGCTGTAGAGTCCTGCTGTATCCACTAGACTTAATTCTTGAAAATATAGTATTTTCTGGGACAATCCATATACTACAAGAACTATCTGAAGCTGGGAAAAAAGAAAAATGTAAGCCTTTGCTTTATCTTTTACATACTATTTATTAAATATGTATTCAGTTGATGATTCTACTCTAGACATTGTGCTGCTAGAGCCTAATAACATAGAGTTGAGAGACATCTCTTGCCTGAAAGGAATTTACAAATATGGTAGGAGAGACGGAAGAAAATATCAAGGTTAAAACTGGAGGGCTTGTTGGTAGGGATATGGGAGCAGGTAAGAAAGACATAAAATGAAGAATTAATGCCAATTCCTCAGAAACTCCCCCCCAAAAAGAAGATGAGGGGACTTCCCATTCCACACTTAAGGAGGTGGGAAGTCACTACTCTGTCCTAACAAGGAAAAAAGCTGAACAGACTGAAAAATCAACCATTCTTCTTAGATCTGTGACAGGTGAGGACGCAGGGCCAACTGCTGGCCCTAAGACTGGAGAGGCAGGTGGATACAGGGGGTCATGGTTTACCACAACAGAGACTCATGAGTGGAGGGGAAGTAAACACACCTCATCCAGTCTCCTTGAATATGTAAAGACGTAACATAGAAATGCAGCTCACTCCAAACCGCATGTAGGCGAACAAATGTTTAACTTCAGACCCCCATCATTTGCTCTATAGATACAGCCTTTATGGGGACGGTCAGTTGGAAGTCTCACCTGAGGGGAGGATATCAGCCCAGGGCTTTCAGTCGGGACTCCAGCCCGGCCGTCCCCACAGGGCTTCCCCAGCTGCTGAGGTTGGATGTTGTAAGTACCCGATTTGATGTAACTCTGTTTTATTCTCCTTTACTGCTTATGATTGTCCTCAACTATGTGCAGATTTCCCTTTTCTACTTTCTGTTTCTACGAGATTTTTATGACATCAGTAAAGTGTTTTTCCCCGTTGAAACTGAGAGTCTGGCTGCCATGAACCTTTTCTTTAGAACAAAAACTTGAACTGTTGTTGACAACTTTTTGGAAGCACGATGTGGACAAGTCTGTAAGTTAAAAACTCCTGGGGGACCTCCACAGGAAGGCTCCTATAGTGAGTAGTATTTCCAGGAGCTTGACCGGGTTCTCACAGTAAATATCAGAGAAAAATCCCCTTGTGCTCTGATGTACATGGGGTTGAGAGGGAGGAGGAATTATTTTTTGACATATGCCAGAGCACTCTGTTCTTAACAAGGCCTACCCTCAGGAGAAACTCCTTAATCACAGCCTAAGTGACCTTAGGGAGGAAAACACACAACTCCAGTCAGCTTGAGCCTTCCACATTATTGGAGAAGGGAAATGCCCCACTCTAGTCCACGCTAAGCTTCCATGTGGGAGAAGGGAAATACCCAACTCCAGCCCCTTCTAGTCATCCTGTCCCACCTAAGAGGGAAGAAAAACACCTGAGAAACACTTGTGAAGTTCACAGTGCAAAAGCATAGGCTTACTGAAACACTGACAACTAATTACAGGACTCTCGAATGCTTCTCTTCCCCCGACACATTACCACCACATTACTAAAGGCCTATTTACAGCAGTTCCTTTTACCCAATACATCATGTTGGCCTATCAAAAAAAACATTACAAGGCATTACTAAAATAAGGGATTAGGAGAAAACATTACTAAAAGGCCAAACAAAAACAAAAACACTTCCCACACACAGCTTGACGATAGAAAGCAAGCAACAGAACCGAAATAGCAGGGATGTTAGAATTGTCAGACCAGGTTTTTAAATTTTTTTTTTTAAGATTTTATTTATTTATTTGACAGACACAGCGAGAGAGGGAACACAAGCAGGCGGAGTGGGAGAGGGAGAAGCGGGCTTCCCGCAGAGCGGGAAGCCTGATGCGGGGCTCGATCCCAGGACCCGGGGACCATGACCTGAGCCGAAGGCAGACGCCCAACGACTGAGCCACCCAGGCGTCCAATCAGACCAGGTTTTAAAAGAAGTATGATTGATATGCTAAGAGCTCCAATGGATAAAGTAGACAGCGGGCAAGGACAGTTGTAAGCAGAGAGATGGAAATCTTAAGACAGCACCAAAAACAGACTACTGTTTGTCCTAACAAGGAAAAAACCTGAACAGACTGACAAATCAACCACTCTTCTTGGATCTGTGAGATAAAAAACACTGTAACAGAAATGAAGAGTGCCTTTGATCGGCTTACTAGAAGACTGGACACAGCTGAAGCAAGAAATCTCTGAGCTTGGGGAGGATATCTCAAGAAAAACATATAAAACTGAAAAGCAAATAGAACAATGACTGTAGAAAAAAAGAAAAAAAAAGAACCGAATAATCGACAAAGTGGGACAACTACAAAGGTGTAACCTACACATAATGGGAATACCAGAAGGAGAGAATAGAGAGGAAGAGAAGAAATATTTTAAGCAATAATGCCTGAGAATTTCTCCCAAATTAACATCAGACACCAAACTAGGGATCCAGGAAGCTCAGAAAACAAGGAGGATAAATGCCATAAAATTACACTTAGGCATATCATTTTCCAACTACAGAAAATCAAAGACAAAGTCTTGAAAGAGGCCAGAGGCACTGGGTGTTATACGCAAACAAGGAATCACCACATCAAAAACTAATGATGTACTGTATGGTGACTAACATGAGGTAATTAAAAAAAAAAAAAAAGAAAACATATAACCAAAAAAAAGAAAGAAAGAAAGAAAGAAAGAAAGAGGCCAGAGGCGGGGAAAAAAGAGTAAGAAAGAATTACATCTGAGTCTCTTCAAACACTGTGCAAATGAGAGTGGAGTGAAAAAGTTAGTGTTGAGAGAAAAAAACCACTAACCTACAACTCTGCAACCCACGAAATTGTGCTTTGAAAGTGAAGGAGAAATACTCTCTCAAACAAAAATTGAGGGAATTTGTTTCCAATAGACCTGCCTTGCAAACAATATATTAAAAGAATTTCTTGAGCGAGAAGGAAGATAACATAGGACAGAAACTCAGTTCTACTCAAAGAAAGGATGAATGCCAAAGAAGGAATGAGTGAAGATAAAATTTTTTTAATTTGTTCTTCGGTAATTGTTCTAACCGATAGCAGTTTGTTTAGAAACACTACTAATAAAAAATACTAATAATCAATAATTTGATTATGTGTGGTTATCTATCATCTATCCAACTGTCTATGGTTATATATGCTTATATATAGATGAAATGAATGACAGCAATGATACAAGGCATGGGAGGGAGTAATTTGGATTATTTTGTTATTATAAGCTACTCACACTACCTGTGAAGTGGTATAGTGTTACTTGAAGGTAGACTTGGGTCAGTTGTAAATGTATATCGCAAACTCTAGGGCAACCACTAAGAGGGAAAAAGAGAAATATGTTTGATATATTAAAAAGGAAAGAAAATAATATAAAATGCTCAATTGTGGCAGAAAAAGAGTAGAAGACAAAAAATAGGAACATAGAACAAGGTCAATAAATAGAAAACAGTAACAAATAAGATCAATATTAATCCAACTATGTCTATGAAGGGTGAAATAAAATGGAGTCGCTTATGTCAGGAGGTTTTAAAATGGAGCCAGGAAGCCATTAAGGAGATGGGCTTTAATGCAGGTCCTCACCAGGTGGAACCTTGAACACTTCAATTGGGCCCAACTACAAATACTCTGAGGACTCTGCACAAACACCAGCACCTTGCTACAGTAATAGACTTGTTTTTGCTGAGTGATAGCTTTAGCAACCAATTATGTTTGGCCAAGATTAGTTTTCTGCTGCCAACACCAATCAAAATTCCTTGTAAACAATGTGTACACCCATTTCTTTTTGCCTTTAAAAAACCCCCATTGTATTCTTTTCTTTTTTTTTTTTTAAGATTTTATTTATTTGACAGAAAGACACAGCAAGAGAGGGAACACAAGCACGGGGGAGTGGGAGAGGGAGAAGCAGGCTCCCCGGGGAGCAAGGAGCCCGATGTGGGGCTCGATCCCCAGGACCCTGGGATCATGACCTGAGCCGAAGGCAGGCACTTAAGGACTGAGCCACCCAGACGCCCTCCCGTTGTATTCTTTTCTTGTTAAGTTCTGGTATTAGGGTAATGCTGGCCACTTGTTCTAAGTTAGGGAAAATTTCCTTCTTTTCTATTTTCTGAAAGAGTGTGCAGAACACTGGCAAAATTTCTTCCTTATATGCTTGATAGAATTCGCCAGTAAAATCATTTGGACCTGAGACGCCTGGGTGGCTCAGTTGGTTGAGCAGCTGCCTTCAGCTCAGGTCATGATCCTGGAGTCTCGGGATCGAGTCCCACATCAGGCTCCCTGCTGGGTGGGGAGTCTGCTTCTCCCTCTGACCCTCCCCTCTCTCATGCTCTCTCTCTTTCATTCTCTCTCTCTAATAAATAAATAAAATCTTTAAAAAAATCGTTTGGACCTGCAGTTCTTTTCCTAGAAAGGTGCTTTTAGCCCCTTGTTATCCTTTCAATAGCTTTCAGATCTGTATTCATGATGCAGTCTTATTCATATTTCTAGTTATTTGGGTGTTTTTTTTTTTTTACAGCTTTACTGAGATATAGTTCACATACTCATACAATTTGCCCAGTTAAAATGTAAGTTCAGTGGTTTGTAGGATATTCAGATATGTGCAACTGTAATGGAAACTCACACTCTTGTGTGTCTCTCGCCTACTCTTAACTCTTATCTCAGCACTTCACTTCTGACACCAGATGTGTAGGTTTTCTAACACATCAAGCAATTCTCCAATTCTTAGTGGAGTCCTACAAATTTAGCTCAATTCTGACACTGTCTACCGGAGATTGTGTCAGATCCCTTAGGTTAAGAGCTCACAGTCCAATCACAAGTCTCAGGTTGTCACCCGTGCTCCTGACTGGCCATAAATTGGAGGTTCCCATGACTTTCTCCACAGCTTCAATTTAATTCGTTAGAGCAGCTCATAGAACTCAGGAAACCAGTTTACTTACTAGATTACCAGTTTACTATAGAGGATATTAGAAGATATGAGTGAATAGCTAGAGGAAGAGATACATAGGGGAACCTAGTTGGTATATCATTCTGGCTTTGATTTGCATTTCCCTGATAACTAATGCTGTTGAACATCTTTTCATGTGCAAATTAGCCATTTACATGTCTTCCTTAAGGAATGTCTATTTAGATATTTTGCCTATTTTTCAATTCTTTTTTTTTGTCTATGTCTTTTTATTATTGAGTTGTGTTGCTTACATACCTGTGGATACAAGTCCCTAATCAGATATATGATGTATAAATATTTTCTCCCATTCTGTGGGTTTTCTTCTCAATTTCTTGATGGTATCCTTTGAAGCACAAAAGTTTTAAATTTTGATGTAATCCATTTTATCTGTTTTTTTCTTTTGCTTTCTTTTGCTAACTGTCTTACCTAAGAATTCTTTGCCAAATACAACAAACAAAAGGTCGTGAAGATTTACCCGCATGTTTTCTTCTAAGAGTTTCTTCTATAAAGTTTTTAACTTAAACATTTGGGTAGTTGATCCATTTTGAGTTAAATTTTGTATATGGTGAAAGATAATAGTGGGGCACCTGGGTGGCTCAGTAGGTTAAGCGTCCAACTCTTGATTTGAGCTCAAGTTGTGAGCTCAGCATCCTGGGATCAAGCCCCACATTGGGCTCCTTGCTCAGAAGGGATTCTGCTTGAGGATTCTCTCCCTCTGCCCCTCCTCCCACTCAATCTCTCTCTCTCTCAAATAAATAAATCTTTTTTAAAAAAGAAAGATAATGGTACAGCTTCATTCTTTTGCATGTGGCTATCCAGTTAGTTGCTCCACCACCATTTATTGAAAAGACTGTTTCTCCTTATTGAATGGTCTTAGCACCCTTATAAAAAATAAGTTGACCATAGATATATGAGTTTATTTCTGGACTCTTTTTATTACATTGATCTATATATCTATCTTTATGCCAATACCACACTGTCTCAATTAACACTGCATTGTAGTAGCTTTTGAAATAGAGAAGTATGAGTCCTCTTACACTGTGCTTTTTCAAGATCTTTGGCTAATTGAGGTCCTTTGCAATTCCTTATGAATTTTAGAATCAGATTATAAATTTTAACAAAGAAGTCAACTGGGATTCTAAACAGGGATCACGTTGAATCTATAGATCATTTTGGGAAGTACCACCATCTTGAATCAGGTCTTATTCATGAACATGAGGTTTTTCATCTTATTTAGAGCTTTTAAAATCCCTTTCAACAACATTCTTGTAGTTTTCAGGAAACTTTCTTGTTACATTTATTCCTAAGTATTTTATTTTTATGATGGCATTGAAAATGTTTTCTTAGTTTCATTTTTTATTGGTTCACCACAAATATATAGAAATACAATTGATTTTTGTATATTGATTTGTATCCTGTAATCTTGCTGAAATTATTTATTAGTTTTAATATTTTTTAGTGTATTCCTTCGATACTCTCTATATAAGATGCATATCATCTGTGAATATAGTTTTTCTTATGCTTTTTCAATTTGGATGGCATTTTTTTTTCTTTCTCTTGTCTAACAGCTTTGGCTAGAAAGTCCAGTAAAATATTGAGTAAAAGGGGTGAGAGTGGACATTCTAATTTTGTTCCTCAACTTAGAGATAAAGCATCCATCTTTCACCTGTAATAGTGATATTTGCCATGGGTTTTTGTCCATGCCATATCAGCTTGAGGAGGTTCACTTTTATGCTTTGTTGAGTTCTTTTATAATAAAAAGATGTTGGGTTTTGTCACATGCTTTTTCTGCATCTGTTGAGATGATCATGTAATTTTTAAAAAATTCCACTGATGTCTTGCAATTAATTATAATTGACATATTAGTTTCACATGTACAACATAATGATTTGATATTTGTATGTATTGCAAAGTGATAACAACAAGTCTAGTTAATGTCATCACCACAGAGTTACATTTTTTGTTGTTGTTGTGACAAGGACTTTTAAGATCTACTCTCTTACAAACCTTCAAGTATACAATACTGTGCATTATATACCCAGGATTTATTTTATAACTGGAAGTTTGTACCTTTTGACTATCTTCACCTTCACTCATTTTGCACACCTCTAACCCCTACCTCTGACAAATACCAATCTATTCTCTTTATATAGGAGTTCAATATTTTTAGATTTCACATATAAGTGAGATCATAATGCTATTTGCCTTTCTCTGACTTATTTCATTTCGCGTAATACCCTCAAGGCCCATCCAGGTTGTCACAAATGGCAAGATTTAATTCTTTTTTTAGGGCTGAATAATATTCCTATTCATTCATCTTCTTTATCCATTAATCCATTGATGGACACCTTGGTTGCTTCCATGGCCTGGCTATTGTGAATAATGCTGCAGTGAACATGAGGGTCAGATATCTCTTCAAGATAGTGTTTTCCAACAATGAATCATGGAACACTACATCAAAAACTGATGATGTAATATATGGTGATTAACATAACAATAAAAAAATTAAAAAAAAAAAGATAATGTTTTCCTTCTCTTTGACAGATAACCAGAAGTGAAATTGCTGGATCATATTGTAGTTCTACTTTTAATTTTTTGAGGAACCTCTATAGTTGTTTCCATACTGACTACACCAGTCACATTCTCACCAACTGTGCACAAGTGTTCCCTTTCCTCACATCCTCACCAACACTTATTATTCCTTGTCTTTTGATGATAGCCATTCTAACAGGGTCTAAGGTGGCATCTCATTATGTATGTTTTTCCTCATTGTGGTTTTGATGCATTTCTCTGATAATTACTGATGCTGAGCACCTCTTCATGTACCTGTTGGCTATCTGTATGTCTTCTTTGGCAAAATGTCTATTCAGGTTCTCTGCTTATTTTTATTTATTTTTTTAATTAAAAAAATTTTAATTTAAATTAAATTTAGTTAATTTAAATTTAATTTAGTTAATTTAGTAAATTAAGTAAATTTAGTTAAATTTAGTTAAATTAAATTTAGATTAAAATTTAAAAAATTTTTAATTTAAATTCAATTTCATTAACGTATAGTGTACTATTAGTTTCAGGGGTAGAATTTAGTGATTCATCAGTTGCATATAACAACCAATGCTCATTACATCAAGTGTCCTCCTTAATGCCCATCACCCAGTTATGCCATCCCTCCACCCACCTCCCCTCCAACAACACTCAGTTTGTTTCCTAGAGTTAAGAATCTCTTATGGTGGCGCCTGGGTGGCTCAGCCGTTAAGCGTCTGCCTTGGGCTCAGGTCATGATCCCAGGGTCCTGGGATCGAGGCCCGCATCGGGCTTCCTGCTCTGCGGGAAGCCTGCTTCTCCCTCTCCCACTCCCCCTGCTTGTGTTCCCTCTCTTGCTGTGTCTCTGCCAAATGACTAAATAAAATCTTAAAAAAAAAAAAGAATCTCTTATGGTTTGCCTCCCTCTCTGTTCCTATCTTATTTTTCCTTCCTCTGCTCATTTTTAAATCAGATTGTTTGGTTTTTTGTCATTGAGTTGTATGAGTTCTTTATGTATTTTGGATATTAATTTTTATCAGATGTATGACTTGCCAATATTTTTTTCTCACTCAGCAGGTTGGCTTTGCATTTCATTTATTTTTTTTTCTTTTTTTTTGTGCAGAAGCTTTTTGGTTTGATGTAGTTCCACTTGTTTGTTTTTACTTTTGTTGCCTTTGCTTTTGGTGTCAAATCCAAAAGATCATTGCCAAAACTATATCTAGACATAAATACGAATATACATGTCTATGTCTATTATATCATATGTATCTATGTCTCTATCTCCTTCTGCTCTTATGTCTCTATATATCATATGAGTGGACTAGATAAGTTAATATTGGTAAGTAGTCATTTTCGGCCAGGACTTTAAAAGCTGGTTATGGAATCACTATACAAGATACATTGCAGTCCTTGGCTTTTAAGCCAGGGTGCATACTTCACTCACCTGAAACGCATCTGCTCTCCTTGCCTCTGGAAGAAGATCACTCATAGACAGCTGTGTAATCAGCTGCAAGACTCAACTAGGAGAGAAATGCCCAATATTGCTGTGCTGACAATTGTCGGTCTCTGCAAATGTAGGAGGTAAGAAAGAGAAACCGAAGGCATGCAGATAAGGCAGAAGTAATGCTGACTTTATTCAGAGATACGTGATTTACAGAAAGTACTATGTGTACATAGAAAACTCAAAGGAATCTGCAAAGAAACCACCAGAAGCAAAAAGTAAACTTAGCAAGGTCCCAGTCAACATAGAGAGAGAAGGAAGTGTATTTTCCATGTACTACTAATTACAAAAGATACCATTTAAAATAACATTTACAAATCTCATAAAATTAGGAATAAATTAACAAAAGCTGTGCAAGACCCGTACACAGAAAACTACAAAACAGTAGTTGCAAACTTTCTCTGTAAAGGGCTAGAGAGCAAATACAAGTTTTGTGGCTCACATATAGTCTCTATCAAATATTCTTTTTTATAATAATTTTTATAGCTCTTTAAAAATATTAACACAATGCTTAGTTCACCAGCCTCACAGGCTATGAGCTGCATTTGGCCCATAGGCTATAATTTGCTGTTTCTTGCTACAAAACATGGTTGAGAGGCAATTAAAAAGACCCAATTAGATACAGTTAGGTCCCGTGCAGTGGACTGCAAAAATTAATATACTGTTGTCAGTTTCAAGCAGGATCTTGAAAACTGGTCTATGGAATGATTTCAGAAGTTATTGGTGCCTTTAGGGCACAAGGCTTTTAAGCCACGATGGATCCTTTACCCATCTGATGTGTGTATCTCCTGTCCCTGCACAGACAGTTACGTGATTGGCTGCAAGGATCAGTCAGAAGAGAAATGGCCAATGGGGATATGCTGCCAACTGGTGGTCTCTGTCCAGCATCTTCTGAGGAGCCTGGAGCCCAACGTGGCCAATGGTCCACTTATGAGTTGAACCAATTCAGATGCCTCCTGGCAGCGCATGTACTCACCAAAGGTGAGCCATAATGCTAAGTACTCTAAGGACTGTTAAAAATGGTAATACCTGATGCCTACATAATGAGGAGGCGCCACAGTCCGGTGGCTACATTCAGGAGCTCTGGAATCACACAGACCCGCTTCCAATGCTGGCTCAGCCACTACCACCTGTATAACCTAAGAAAAGTTCTAAGGCTTAAATGCTGTTTTACCAAATTCACAAAAAAAAAAGCAATGAAGAGAACCTGCCTGCCAGGAAGAGGTGTGAAAAGCAGCATCCGGGCCGTTGGGGGCATCTTGTTTCCACCTCAGAAAAGTTCACTGCCCAGATGGTGATGCTGTAGGCTCATACCTTTCCCTGGCTCCGGGACCCGGTGAGGCACTACAGAAGTTCCCCGGGGCTCTGAACTACCTGTATGGGGGTGGAGGGAGGGAAAACGTGTCCTCTCGGGCGGCTGCCTGGGAGGGACCCGCTGGGGGTTCTTGGCGCCGCCTCTGCTCTGGTCTCTCCCCCGCCAGCACTGGCCCGCTGCGCCCCCCACCCCATGCAGCATCCCCACCGTGGGAGGATCAGGGTCGCTCCTGCCCTTGGGTGGGAGCCCGTTCTGCCTCCAGGGACCCAAGCAGGAAGGGCTGGTGGGTCACAGGCCTGGGTGCCAGATGTCAGGAGAGCCTCCGCAGTCCCGGACAGTCTGCACACCTGGCGTGGCCCTTTGGGTGCCAAACGCCTGGAACGAGGTGAGGGAAGGCTCGAAGGCTCGGGGAGTCAGCTGGGCTTGGGCCGTTGGACCTCGCCCTTTGCCCTTGGCCGCTAGGTCTTCGCGCCCTTGGCTCGCGCACCGTTTCTCCGTCACCCGTTGCAGTGGGTCCAACATCCGCTGGGCAGCGTGAGCTTCGTCGCGGAGGGGTCGCAAGCCGGGGACCCCGTCCTGCGTCCCCCAGCCCGCTCCCGAGGACCCCGCAGTGCACAGTTGCTCTTCGTGGCACCCTCCTAGGCGAGCCTCGCTCCCGCCTTGTGCCCCCACGCCCCAGCCGCCACCGCCCTCCAGCGCTCACCACTTCTCCAGGCATCACCACCGTGATGACCCTGTGCCTCTCCAACCCCCACCCCCGCCCCTACTGCAATCACGTGTCTTCGCAGGCTCTTCTATTGCAAACGCGTGTTTTCCTCCCCTCGGTTTTCCATTGCTAAGAGGCGCTTATCTGATCCCACGGGCTCAGCTCTTCTCCCTGGAGTCCATACTCCGTGTCCCCGCAGGACTCTCAGGTTAGCTCAGTGCCGTCTGCCGGCAAGTCCATGATATTCCTCATTCAAGAAAGTTAAGTGGATTGTCCAGGATGCAAACTGACTTTCCAATTGCCACCTGAGCAGGCAGTCTCCTCTATGAAGCCAGTGCCATCCAGACACTTCCTAAATCCTGGCCCAAAGGAGACTGAAGCGAGGACCCCAAGAGAGACCAGGAAGGGCTAGTGAAGGTGGAGGAAGATCCGAAGTGACCGAAGGGCAGGGCAATAGGAGAAGGAGTCCCACCATAGCAGTGGGAGTATATAATCAACATCTACCCCTGAAGGCTTAAGCCTCTATGGGAAACCTCCATTCCAACCACCCAGAAGGCACCCTGCGTAAGAAACCGGAGACATACGTGCTCATTTATTACAGGCTATGCCGTCACCAGCTCACATAGCCTGCGGGAGCATCGCTGCCTCTTTGGAGGAATAATCGAGGTGCTTTCTGGTCCATCCTCAATGGGCTTCCATGTTGCCAGAAAGTTCAACAAAGGAAGAGCTGATGAACGCAGCTCATCCAGTCCTTCAGCCTCAGAAGGCAGAGAAGAGGCAGGGAAGAAAGGTCTCAGAACATGCTGTCCACACCTGCCAGTGGTAGGCTCTGTAAACAAAATTCCAATGCCCCTGCTGAGGCCACTACTATCATTGTTTTGAGGTCCAGGTGAGCTGTCCTCAACACCTAAGCTCCTTTGAAAGCTTCTTTGAATAATTGGAATGAAGTATAATATCTGGACAATACAAACCTACAAAGGAGAGGCAATGTTTAAAAAGGGAAATATAACTTCTAGATATACATAAAAAGAAAGTATGTGAGAACTGTTTTTAAATATATTAAGGAAACCTTTAAAAAGTAGTGGAAAACATGGAGGGGAAAAATGAGGAAAAAAATCAAATATGAATCTAAACATCTAAATAAAGACCAAATATGTGGTTATTGTCTTGCTTATCGATTAAAAAAAGAAGAAAGTCTGTGAGTGCATACGTCCATGCATCTGAGATCTTGTAGGAAAACACAAAGCTTGATCAGCCGCCCACGGGCACTAACCAGATTGTGGGGAATAGTTTTCTGCAGGAGCACCTCTCAACAGCAGATAAATACCCCAGCTTCCCCATGCTTTGGTGGGACAATTCTGAGGATGCTCCATCTGATTTCTCAGAGGATCCTTACCATGTGGGGCCAAAATTGCCCACAGCATTACTTATCTCTTCTTATTTAAATAATTGCACTTTAGGGGCACCTGGGTGGCTCAGTTGTTAAGCATCTGCCTGTAGCTCAGGTCATGATCCCAGGGTCCTGGGATCGAGCCCCGCATCGGGCTCCCTGCTCAGTGGGAAGCCTGCTTCTCCCTCTCCCACTTCCCTTGCTTGTGTTCCCTCTCTCGCTGTGTCTTTCTCTGTCAAATAAATAAAATCTTAAAAAAAAAAAAAAGAATTTCAGTCTGAGACAATGAAAAGGTCCTGGAGATGGATACTGGTGTTGGTTGCACGGCAATGTAAATGTTCTTAATGCCATTGAATTGTACACTTAGAAATGGTTATAATGTAAATTTTATGTTATGCCAGTTTTATTTATCACAATTTTTACAAAGAGCTCCCTCCCCATCCTAACATGAGCATATCCTTCTTTGCATTTTTTAAGGAAGTTGACAGAAAATTTTAAGAATTCATGGTAGCCTTGTGTTCTAATCACTACACAGCTGGTGAAGGAGAGATTTCCCCAACCCAAATAACACAGGATGGTCGAACACATAACACCTAACACTGGACAAATGAAAGTGGCAACAGTTTATTAGTCACATATACACACAGCCTAGGCCAAGACATCACATGCCACACAGGGTCACGCAAGTGTTGCACTCATGAGAAGGGGCTCTGGGCAAGGGGTGGTTTATAGTAATGAGAGTGTGAGGTGCCCCTGGTTGCCATGGAAGTATTGACCTGGCTTGTAAGAGTAATTTCACCAGCTGGCGGGGAACTGAGACCCGCTGATTAAGGACCAGGTGCAGTGCACTGCTGATAGGGGGTGCTAGCCAGGTAAGCAGCCTTTCTCCCTGGGGTGGGGAGCCTACGTGGCCCGAGCCGGGGACCTCGCAGTGTGGTCCTTGGGCCCCTGTGAGACTCAGAGAGGTCAAGGTACCACTTGCAATCTCAGTTCTGACTGAAGAGGTGCCTGGGAAAACCTGCTCAACATCACTGATGATCAGGGAAATGCAAATCAAAACCATAGTGAGATATTATGTCATCCCTGTTAAAATGGCTGTCAGCAAAAAAGATAAGTGTTGGCGAGGGGCGTCTGGGTGGCTCAGTTGGTTAAGTGACTGCCTTCGGCTTGGGTCATGATCCTGGAGTCCCGGGATCGAGTCCCGCATCGGGCTCCCTGCTCAGTGGGGAGTCTGCCTCTCCCTCTGACCTCCTTCCCTCTCATGCTCTCTCTCTACCATTCTCTCTCTCTCAATAAATAAATAAAAATCTTAAAAAAAAACAAGTGTTGGTGAGGATGTAGAGATAAGGAAACCTTCGTACTTTCGATGGGAATGTAACTTGGTTCAACCACTATGGAAAACAGTATGGTGACTTTTCAAAAAATTAAAAATAGAATTACCATTATGATCGAGCAATCAATCCCCCACTTCTGGGTATATATCCACTGGAAATGAAAAACGGGAGCTCAGGGACACCTGAGTGGTTCAAGTCAGTTAAGCTCTGCCTTTGGCTCAGGTCACGATGGCTCAGCAGGGAGCCTGCTTCTCCCTCTGCCTGCCACTCCCCCTGCTTGTGCTCGCTCGCTCTCTCTCTTGCTGACAAATAAATAAAATCTTAAAAGAAAAAAGAAAACAAGAGCTCAAAAAGACATCTGCACTCCCATGTTCATTGCCGCATTACCCACGATAGCCAAGATATGGAAACAAGGTAAGTGTCTGTCAACAGATGAATGGATAAAGAAGAGGTGGCATACACACACACACACACACACACACACACACACACACACACACTGGACTATTATCCAGCCATGAGAAATATGAAATCCTTTTATTTGTAACAACGTGGATGGACCTTGAAGGCAGTATGCTAAATAAGTTAGACAAAGAAAGGAAATCTGTATATCACATGTGGAATCTGAAAAAAACAAATTTGTAGAAACAGAGTAGAACTGTGGTTGTCAGGGGCTGGGGGCATGTGGTAACTGGAGGGATGTTGTTAAAGTGCACAAACCTACAAGTAGAAGATGAGTAGGTTGTGCAGATCTCATGCACGACATTGTGATTATAGACAACAATACTGTACATAGTACTTGAAAGTTGCTAAGAGACTAGATCTTAAATGTTCTCACCACACACACAAAAAAGATGATAGTTATGTGATGTGGTGGGTAGTGTTAGCTGACGCTATGGTTGAGATCCTATTGCAATACATAAGTGTATCAAATCAACACATTGTATACCTTAACCTTACACAATTATATCTCACTTTTTTAATTAGATGAATTTAAAAAAAGAAAATTCAGGCCTTACGATACAATTGACCCCTTGATATTTTGACCTTGAATTAGACCTTGATGACAGGTCTTTTAGGGGGTAGAAGCACTGGGCTAAGAAGCAAAGTAGGCTTTGGACCAGGAGGGAGAAGAAGAACAAGGCAATGGGGGGACCTGTGTGGCATCGGTGTAGGGAACCCAGGTCCCAAAGGGGATGTGAATTCAGATGAATTGTGTCAGTGGGAATAACAACCCCACTGGGGGGGATCCATTTGCTGCTATGTAACATAAATAACTCTAAAGAGGAAAATAAGTAAAATATTATTTTATTAATAAAATAGAATAATTCATAACCATCAAAATTTCATAATTATGGTGACTGAATTAAATTGAGGAGTGTTTACTTTATTAGATTGAACAAAATTAAACTGCAAACATTTGATCTCTTTTGACTTAGAGGACTGGTAATTTCATGTGGCTCAAACTAAAATAAAGTTTGTGAAAGGAGCAGAAGGCTACAGTCCATACTATATACATTTATTATAAGACATTTATTTGTATTTGAAAAGTGAGCCTTTTAAAATACCCAATAATGCTAGTGTGCAGGAGTGTTGTATCCCTTAAAGCATAAACATATAATAGGACCTGGGTTATTCTCTAACATGCAGCCCTGTTGACATTCATTATAGCCGTGATCATTGTCAGGACCTTTCCTTTCTATTCATTCATTTCCATTTGCTCCCTCACTTCATCCCTGCCTTGGGCTGGCATTCCATCCTAATGACACCTTGCCCAGTTATCCCACATAAAGTCACCCCGATCTCTTTAATCTCTTCCCTTCTATTTGGTTGTCTTCAGAACTGATATCTTGCTCAATTATGGAGTTCCTTTCTGTGGATCTGTCTTTAGCCCTGGACCCTGAGCTGCTTATGTGGAATCCAGTCAGTTTCACAAGTTGATATTGCCTCTGTGATGATTTAATGCCATTTTCCCCGAGAAAAAGGTATAACTTCTGGTGACATCCAACATGTTTCAGAGTGTTTAAAAACGACAGACATAGGGGCACCTGGGTGGCTGTCGGTTTAGTGTCCAACACTTGATTTCGGCTCAGGTCATGATCTTAGGGTCATGAGATCAAGCCCCGAGTTGGGCTCCACGCTCGGTGTAGAGCCTGCTTAGGATTCTCTCTCTCCCCCTGCCCCGCCCCCCCCAAATGACAGACATTTTGGACATGAACCACCTATATTTTGAACTTATAAGGCAAAGGGTGTGGTCAACAAACAGCTGCTCCACCAAAAGACCCTGTAGCTAACAAAGTGGAGGGACATTTTTGGAGAGCTGGAAACTAATTCCTACAAGGTGGAAAACATACTGCTGCTAGTAAGTAAAATCCTAAGTATTCCATATGCGAACACTGATATCCTAACACTGGGCTAACACTAAAAATAGTGTAATGTAAAGACCAGATCTTCAAGGGTGCTTGGGTGGCTCAGTCAGTTAAACTATAGACTCTTGGTTTCACCTCAGGTACCGATCTCAGGCTGGTGAGATGGAGCCCCAGCGACAGGCTCAAAGGGGAGTCTGCTTGAGTTTCTCTTCCTCTCCCTCTGCCCCTTCCCTGCTAGTGCTCTCTCTCTCAAAATAAATCTTAAAAAAAAAAAGACAAGATCTGCAAGTCAAAGTGAATTATTTGACTGTATTCAGTCTTACCACTACCAAAAAAAAAAAAAAAAGCTATAAAACCCACGGACAGTTCAGACAAGTATTACTGAAAAAGGAAAAAGTAAAAATATCCTAATGTATGACGAGACAGGAAGAAACATTTCTTTTAAATATATATATGTTTAATTAGTCCTACTGTATTTATTCTCCTTTTTAAAGGTCTAACGTTTATGTATCTTAAGAATACACAATAATATAGGGTACAAAATTTAAATATTTAGTAAGAAACTGCTGTGTCAGAGGATGGAAACATTTCTCACACCTGCTTGTTTTATTATTATTAACTGCCACTATTAGTTCTATTGATGTTCTATTTAATAGCATTTCTGTAATAAAAAAGTAAACAATCCAGAAAGAAATAATTGTAAACACCTATTTTTCATATTTTTATGTTAAAATAATAACACAATTTAGAATATATTATTATGGTTTGGGGAGGTCTGGTACGGCGGTGTCCCGGGCTGCCTCTCTACTTTGGGCGTCGAGCGTCGGGCAATCGTGAACTCCTGAATCCTCAACTCTGCTTTCCCTGGGCGGGTCCGGTACTTACTCGCCTCCCTTGCGCCCCGACGACCAGCCCATTAAACTCGCCCAGCCCTAAAGTTGGCGGAAACGGGTTGGCCTGTCAGCTCGGCGAGAGCCTGCGCCTGCGTAAGCCCAACACCAACGGGAACTCCCAGAAGTCTCCCGGGCGCGGGGTGGGCGGTCCTTATGGGCGGTGGGCCGCACACTTGCTACGGGTTTTACCGCCCGAGACTACATTTCCCACAGGCTACTGCGATCAGGCCGAATCAGCCTGGGACTACATTTCCCAAAGACCACCGGGGCAACCTAGCCCTTTGCCTTTCCCTCCCACTGTTTGGTGATTGTTGGCGTGGCTGCGGGCTTGGAAGTCTGTGAGGAAACAGTCGACACCCAGCCTCAAGGGGACGTCACTGCAGACTCCGACCCGCCCAGAGGGCTGCGTGGACTTCTGTGAAGGAAAACACTGAGTGCAGGGCGTGCGGGGAGGGGGCTGGCCGGCGCTGCCCGCGTCCCCAGCTCGTGTGTGTGCGGGAGTAGCGGGGTGCCGGACGGTGATTGTGTGGTTCGGGCGTGGGCTGTGCGCCCGCGGAGGCTGGGCGGGAGCGGTGCCACCGTGAGCCGTGTCCTAGGTTCCTGCCGCCTCCTGCCCCTTTCCCCTCACAGCCAAGTGGTCTGCCTTAGACGGACGGTCCCCGGACGGAGGTCGGTCATGGAGCCTTTGAATGAAAGCTTCCCAGCGGGAAGGCGGGGAACTGATCTGGAGACGGGAGTTTTAGAGCCTTCAGTTTCTCCAAGGAAAGCTCCCGAGAAGACTGGATGGGAAATTACCCCCTTTTTGTTCACTAACTTGTTTTAAGAGCACATTTGTTTTCCTTTGCCCGAAGTACTCTACGTAATTGTGACCTACTCTGTGTCTTCTTTCCAGTGAATGATGGGGTCCTTAGAGATGGATTCCCCCTCCCTGTGTCCCCCTCACACTCCCCTTTTACCCAATATTCTCATTAGCATTTTAGTTGTTGTTTCTCACTACTGATTACAAATCATTTAAATCTTATTCTGTGATCCCTTTTCTAAGCATCGTGATAGTAGGTTGTAGGAATACAATTCCTGAAGTTTGCTCTCAGGGCTTTATTTTAGACTTCGATAGAGTAAAAAGATGAGTATTAGTATTTGGTTGGCATCCTAGATACTACTACACTAGACAACTCACCTTCTCCCAAGGCTTCATTGTCAAGTTCAGCAAGGTAGGCATTGGTTTAATAATTTCAGTAGCATGTAGCAGTCGTCTTCCATGAGAAGCTTTTAGAAGTGGGAATGTGATTGTAGGTTTGAGTGTATTGGTAGGTCTGTGTCCTTAGTCATTTGTTTTATTTTTTTAATTTTAATTTTTTAAAAAGTATTTATTTATTTGAGAGAGAGAGAGCGAGCACGCACACAGAGGGAGAGGGAGAAGCAGACTCAAGCCTGATGCAGGGCTTGGTCTCAGGACCCTGGGATCATGACCGGGCAGAGGCAGACAGTTAACTGACTGAGCCACCTAGGGGCCCCTAATTTTACTTTTTACATTTTGTTTTATTTGTTAGGCCTTGATTTGACAGCCAGAATTTGTTTACACGTCATTGGACAGTGAGAGGCAGTGTGGTATGCTGTTGAAGAGTATGAGTTCTGAGTCTGAAATATCTGGCTTTGAATCTTGACTTTGCCACTACTAGATATTTACCATCTACACACTCTGCACACTCTGTTTTCTAAATCTTTAAAATGGGTATAACAATAGTTCCTGCTTCATAGGGATATAATAAGGATAAGATGTATTAATACGTATAAAGTTCCTTAAAACAATGTCTGGAACATAATGAATACTCAGGAAGTATTAACTCTTCATCATTGGTGATTCTGGGTCATTCCTTTCAGAATTCAGTAGCAATAGAATAAGCTTAACTTGTTAAAAACAAATTTTTTTAAACAAATTCTTTTTTTTTAAAACAAATATTTTTTTTAAGATTTTATTTATTTATTTGACTGAGAGAGACACAGCGAGAGAGGGAACACAAGCAGGGGGAGTGGGAGAGCACTTCCCGCTGAGCAGGAAGCCCTACGTAGGCCTCAATCCCAGGGCCCAGGGATCATGACCCGAGCTGAAGGCAGACGCCCAACCAACTGAGCCACCCAAGAGCCCCTTAAACAAATTCTTAAACTGAAGACTGACTAGGGCTTCCAGGTGACCACAAACCACTTATAATTGCATACAGAGTTGTAGTTTATATATGTGTATTTTTCTGGAGAGAAACATAGTGATTTATTCAATTAACAAAGGTGGTATATGCAATAAAAATATTTAAAACCGTTGGTGGGCAAGCAAAGATTTTAATAGCTGGGAATGATCTTGTACAAAATTAGAGTTCAATATTGTGTAAATAGTTAAGTACCTCAGTCCATATTTATGTGATGGAATATTATGCAACTAACAAAAATATGTTTATAAAGGATTAGTCACAAGAAGAAAAATGTGAAGTAGTTTTAAACTACGTGCACAGTTATGGACAGTAGTATTCAAAGAAATCTTAAATTATATATGAATCTCATTTACTATCATATGCTTTTGTGAGATACTTTTCAAGGACGGTATATATTTTAAATAGTGGAGAAGAGGGATTTGGCCACATTTATGGATCATTCCTTTTGTACCCAAGACTGTTCTCTCTACTTTGCGTTCATACTCTCATTCCGTCTGCAGTGGCCACTTAACCTGAATTACGTCTTTCAGAGAAGAATACATATAATTATGTTGATGAGATACAACTAAAAGATGTCCAAGTACTGCTTTTCCCTGATGATCCTATTTGATCTTGGTTTTATTAAAGTCTAGAATGTATCCACTGTGAATAACTCTTTAATTATAACTGTAAAACTATTGTAAAAGTCTTCATATTAAATTCTGAAGGTAGAATTAGTGCAGACTTGTCCTCCCCCCCCAAAAAAATCAGTAATCCAAAGAATTTATGAAAAAAGTTAACATTAAAAAAAAAAGTTCCCCATAATTCTACCTATTAGACTGTGAAATAATAAAAAAATGTATTTATATTGGTTTCTACCCCTGGTGCCTGCTAATATTTGGTCTTTGATCAGGGTTCCTGACACAGAGCTCCTAAAATCCTTGTGATTTCCTGAGTAGTAGGAGTGTCTGACACAGAGCTCCTAAATCCCTTAGAATTTCCTGGGTAATAGGAGTATCTTTTGTTCTAAAGAAGTGACTCTTGGGTTCTTGAATGGGGCCTGGTCACTAGAAAGACCAAGCCATGTTTAGAAGCTCAAACCCTCAGGGGCTCCTGGGTGGCTCAGTTGGTTAAGCGACTGCCTTCGGCTCAGTTCATGAGCCCAGCGTCCTGGGATCCAGCTCTGCATGAGGATCCCAGCTCCGCAGGAAGCGTGCTTCTCCCTCTCACTCTGCTGCTCCCACTGCTTGTGCTTTCCTGCTCTCTGTCTCTGTCAAATAAATAAGTAAAAAAAAATTTTTTTTTAAGAAAAAAACTTGAACCTTCAGCTCTAGCTCCCATTCTCAGGGCAGGGATAGGGGGAAGGGACTGGAAAATGAGTTAATAATCGATCATGCCTATATGATGAAACCTCTGTAAAAATCCCTAAAGTACAGGATGTGGAGGACTTCTGGGTTGGTTAGCACATCCATGTGCTGGGAGCATGGTACACCCCATCTCCTCAGAGACAGAAGCTCCTACACTTGGAACCTTCCAGGCCTCACCTTATGTATCTCTTCATCTAGCTATTTATCTGTATACTTTATCATATCCCTTAATGTATAATAAACCAATAAACTTAGTGTTTTCCCTGAGTTCTCTGAGCAGTTCTAGCAAAATTTTGAACCTGAGGAGGGGGGTGTGGGAACCCCAATTTATAGCCAGTTGGTCAGAATTACGGGTGACAACCTGGGACTTGTGATTGGTTTCTGAAGTGGGGGCAGTCTTGGACTGAGCCCTTAACTTGTGGGATTTGATGCTAACTCCAGGTAGATAGTGTCAGAGCTCAGAGCTGAATTGAATTGTAGGGCATCCAGCTGGTGTCAGAAAATTGTTGATGTGTTTAAAAAAAATACATAGTTGGTGTCAGAAGCACTGTGAGTGTGAGAGTAGAGGAAACCAATGCATGTGTCCTAAACACAGACATAATATTAATATTTTGGTGTGCATTCTTCCTCCTCCCCGGTTTTTTGTTAGCAGATATGTAGGGTTTTATTGTATCTGCAGAATAGAATCACGCTAATTGATTATGCAAAGTAGCAAAGACTCTTCAACTCTTAGACTAAAACAGGGAAACTATAGGACTCAATGTTCTTTGCATGCTGCAGGAAGAAGAGGGAAGCACCAGTGATCCTCTTATTTGAAAAACCTTATCGGTATTTACACATTTTGGGATTATAGCAATGTCATATAAAAATTATACGTGCAGGTGAAAGGATTTCCAAGGATCTGTTGTACAAATTACTCTTCCAGTGACAAATTTATATAAGAAAAAAGAGTAAGATGATAGCAGTTATGAATATGTACACTAGTCTCCACGTTGCACAGGAAGAACAGGATTCAACCTTTGTTAGTTATTTCAGTTTTGCATCTTATAAAAGAATGGTGCCTCTCTGTAATTTCTATAGAGAAAGAGGAAATTTAAACATCAGAGAAATCTTTCCTGCTATTTTTTAAAAGAAAAGTTGCATTCTTAAGGTCAGGTTCTAAGTGTTTTCATTAAAATTATAAGAAAACATGCCAGAGAGAAGTAAAAAATGGAAACAAATTATGTCCTTTATAAAAATGAAATGAGGGGCATGTCATATTCTTCAATAACAATAATAGCTAACTCATGTTAAGCCAATTTTCTAGTAAGTGTTTTAAATGGATTTTCTTACTTATTCTTCAAGATAACCATATGTAGTAGTTGATATTCTTATCCTCATTTTAATGATGAGAAAACCGAGCTACTAAGATGTTAGTAAATGCCTGATCAATGTCTTCTCTATTCTCTCTCTCCCATGTCTTGACGTTATCCTGAGGCCACAAAAGAAGTTCTGGTTTGGATGGTAAGGCTTCTTTTTCATTTAGAATGTAGGAATGATTTTAAAATGGGCAGAAGCCCTGAATAAACACTTTTCCAAAGAAGACATACAGATAGCCGACAGACACATAAAAAGATGCTCAATATCACTCATCATCAGGGAAATGTAAATCAAAACCACAATGCGGCACCACCTCACACTGTTAGAATGGCTATTATAAAAAAGACAAGAAATAACAAGTGTTGATGAGGATGTGGGGAAAAGGGAACCCTCGTGCACTGTTGGTGGGAATGCAAACTGGAGCAGCCACTGTGGAAAATGGTATGGAGGGTCCTCAAAAAGGTAAAAATAGAACTACCCTACAAAACCCAGCAATTCCACTTTGGGTATTTACCCAAAGAAAACAAAAACATGAAATCAAAAAGATATCAGCACCCCTATGTTCATTGCAGCATTATTTACAATAGCTAAGATATGGAAGCATCCATCAGTAGATGAATGGATAAAGAAGATGTAGTACATGTACACATACAATGGAATATTATTCATCCATAAAAAAGAATAAAATTTTGCCATCCGTGACAACATGGAGAGACCTAGAGGGTATTATGCTAAGTAAAATAAGTCAGAGAAAGACAAGTACCATTTGCTTTCACTTATATATGTTGAATATAAAAAACAAAACAATCGAGCAAACAAAACAAAACAGAAACAGACTCAAAAATACAGAGAACAAATGGGTGGTTGCCAGAGGGGAGGAGGGAGGGAGATGGGTGAAATAAGTGACAAGGATTAAAAGATACAAACCTCCAGTAAAATAAGTAAGTCACAGAGATATGTAGAATAGAGAATGTAGTCAATAATAATAACTTTGTATGGTGGCAGGTGATAGATCTATTGGGGTGATAATTTCATAATGTGTATAAATGTCAAGTCACTGTGTTGTGTGCCTGAAACTGAAAATAATATTATATGTCAACTACAATAAAAAAAAAATTCCAGCCCAAAAGAGAATGTAGGGATGTAGGGAGGAGGACCTGTTCAAAGCAGAACTGTGCAGGCCAACATTTGATCTAGATCAGCCTCTCCAAAATGAAGGCCTGTCCAGAAAACCTGCTGACGTGTCTAATTCTGGCTTCCGTGAAGAAGCGCTGTTGTTCTGCATCCAGCTGTGTGCATCTTGGTTCACTGGGGTTTGGATTTATCCAGAATCCCTCTGTTCTCCAAAATTTCATGTGAGGGTTGTTGTAACATCATTTGGAAGCCAAAATGCGGGGACAAGAAGGTTTATTGGCTGAAGTTACTGGGAACACTAAAGCTGCCTTTTCTTCTCTCAGCTCTGAATTTTCTAGAGTTTGAACTTCTCTGGTAGAGGAACCCCCCAGGAAGACTGATCGGTTCTTAGATTTCTAAAAGCATGGCCCATGTAAGTTGCTTCTCTGTGAAATACTGGGATTTTTAGACTACACAGATATTTTCATTAAGCACCATCTCATTACCTGCTTGATTCCTCCTGTTTGAAACAGTGCCAAACAATTGCTTCTTCCTTGTGAGGTCCCCTTTTCTAATTGGTGTTCATTAATTCATTGAGCAAATTATGGAAAAGATCATATGTGATAAGTCTTTGCTGAAGGACTGTGATGATACAGTGAAGATGTGAAGTCTCATGAATTATTTGAGCTCCCTGTGTCAGTCAGTGGTTTGGTGAGTTTGAGATACTGGCCTCATTTGACCGTACATCAGAAGATTTAACATTTTCCACAGACCTACTAAGATGGGATTTTGTACTGATTGGTCTCAGTCTTAATGTGATGAGATCACGTGCTCTGTGGGGCTTTTAGGAACATATTAGGGCCATGACTGTGACATGGAAACATTGATACCATCATTCTTGCCAGGTGATGCCTGAGAGTGACAGTAGGTCAATTTTGTGGTGGAATGGGACCTGCCAGACTTGGGTGACATTCGTTGATTCTGAATCATAATCCACTAACTGAAAAACAGCAAAAGTGTTGAGTGAGGAATGCTGCATGACAATATGAGCTTATTATCATAAGTCGTAGATTACCTGAATTGGGGAAATCAAAGACATTTGGTCAAATCTCATATAAATCTAAAATAATGACTAATTCTGGTACATATTCACAAGAGGTACTTTTATGCCATCATGAAAAATTTTTTTATTAATATAAGGAAAAATGGAATGATATGATTTGACATCATAATCTTGAAGCTTGAGAAGTTAACAAATTTGTGTGATATCTATTTTCTAAAATAAGGATTTTATGCTTAAAAATGCCTATTTCTCTTAAAGGGAAAATAATGTAAAGATTACCATTTCTTGAGAACTTATTAGGTTAGGTACTGAGCAGGGAGTGTCTTTGTGTACGCTGTTTTATTTAACAGAGAAACTTGGATTATTTCATCAATTTCTCAACAGATCTGGAGTGCTGTGGTATCCCGCAACATACAGAAAATTTTGACCATAGCAACAGGGTTCTTCCAGAACATGCAGATATTCTGATTCATTTGCTTCTTATATCCTAAGCTTCCAGCCACTTGATTGCTCTGTGATTCTTCCCTTGCTACGTTGAAACTTATTGTCTCCTTTTCTTTCATCTTAAAACTTTTTTTTTTTTTTAATTTCACCAGACGTATGTGGGTTTGCAGTTTCAGGGATGAGTGACATTCAGGGATGTGGCCGTACCTTTCTCTCAGCAGGAGTGGGAGAGTCTGAATCCTGCTCAGAGGCACTTGTACAGGAATGTGATGTTGGAGAACTATAGTAACTTGGTCTCACTGGGTAAGTGTACCTCTCTCAGGTAAATTAGAATCTTCTCCGCAACATCGTACATTTTAGGGCTGTCTTAAAAAGTGAACGTAATTTCTTCCCTCTGTTGCCAAAGAAATGGTTTGAGCTTTGTTAGGCTGGAAAGGATGAAATGGTAGGATTAGAACTCTGGGCTGTTTATTGCATAAACATTGACAAAGGCCAGATTTCCCATTATGTTTATGCTCAAAATTGCTATAAATGCACTATTACTGTCTGACCCACCTGCAGGCAAAACAGCTAGACAGAGGGTCCTGATTTGTTCTATCTGAAGAGCCTGTGCAACTTATACAGTGGGGGGCTGGATAAACAAATCATTTAAACCTGAAGGTACCTCACTTTCTTTCTTACAAAACAATTACCCTGATTTTGTGGTTAAAATTTATAATTCACGACCTTTACATTTAAGATTAAATGAGTGTCCTATAGATACATATGTCTCAAGAAACTTTTTGGTTTTTCTCTTAGAAAAATAACGGTAATAATGTTAGTAACTCACATTGTGCTTACTGTGTACCAGTCACTATTCTAAGCTCTTTACGTGTTTGTGTCTGATTTGTATTAACTGATTTTTCTCCTCACAATCACCCTATGAGATAGGGATTATTGATAACCATTTCAGATGAGAATGTTGAAGACAGTGAGTTTAAGTGAGTTTCCCTAGGTCACACAGCTGGTAGGAGGCAGAAGCAGGAATTTGAACCCATGCACTCTGGTACCAGAGTCTGTGTTCTCAATACAAGGTCATACTTTCTGTCAAGACACAGGAGAGAGAGAAAGAAAGAGAGAATAGATTTCACTTAAAATAAAACCTTTTGCCCATCTATTTGGATTCTTGAATCGCCTTACCTTTCCCCAAAGTACTTCTCAATGTCATTTTAGTCTATTCCAAGTTTAACCTAAGCTCAAAGTATTTTTTAATTCCTGTTTTATTTCCTTTCTACTTTGTATGGCATTCTTACCTTGTAAGCCGGACATTCCATTTCTAAACCACATGTGATTACTTTATTGGAACAATGGAAAGAGCTGTGAATGATAGTGAGGAAAGATCAAAGAAGACAATACACAGGTGAGTAAGAGCCGGTCAGGTAGAGAAGCTCTCATTGCTGGAAGTAACCCATGTGGTCAGGGAGTAGGCACATCTCTGAGCTGTTGTTTGTAACTCTCCCTTCAAAGGCCCCAGCAAGGCCTGCATAGAAAGCCTGATATTTGGGAGAAAGATGAATATCTCACCAAAATTTCCAAAGAAACTTCACCTTTACCAATTTTATCATTCCCTCACCTTCTCATATTTCCCTGGTCATCTTATTAGGCCTGTTATCTTTCCCAGTGCAATATTTCAGCTATATTTTGAATTTGACTGCTTTCAGCTCCTCTTTTGCATTTAGATTATTTGTATATTCTGAGGTGGTGATAACTGAGCAGAGATAAGAACAAGAAGGGCTTAGGCTATATGATTATATAGAACATTCCAGGCAGAGTGAATAACAAATTTGCATTCCTTGAGGTGGGAATGAGCTTTGTGTGATTCAGGAGCAATGAGCAGAGTGGAACAGAATTAATGAGGGGAGAGTAACAATAAAAAAGGGAGAATATCAGAAGGGACCAAGTCCTGTGTATTTTTTTGTTAATTATCAGGAACCTGGCTTATTTTCTGAAAGTGACTAGAAGCAATGATCTAATTTACATTTTTCTGATTTTAAAATTTAAAAAAATTTTTAAAAATGAGATAAAGACTAGAAAGCCATATTAAAATATATAGCTTAACGAGTTATTATAAAACAGATATCCTTAAAACATCACCCTGAGCAGAAGTAAAACATTTTTTTTAAAGATTTTATTTATTTATTTATTTGAGAGAGAGAATGAGAGAGAGAGAGAGAGAGCACATGAGAAGGGGGAGGGGCAGAGGGAGAAGCAGACTCCCTGCTGAGCAGGGAGCCTGATGCAGGACTCGATCCTGGGACTCCAGGATCATGACCTGAGCTGAAGGTAGTCACTTAACCAACTGAGCCACCCAGGCACCCCAGAAGTAAAACATTTAAAAAATAATAATTTCAGGGGCACCTGGCTGGCTTAGTCGGAGAGTGAGCGACTCTTGATCTTGGGGTTGAGTTCAAGCCCCATGTTGGGTGTAGAGATTACTTAAAAATAAAATCTTAAAAAAAATAAACAATAATAATAAACTAATTAAATAAAAAATAATTTCAGGCTTACAGAGAAATTGCAGAATTATACAAAGAATTTTCCTGTTCTCTTCACCCAGATTCTCCAAATGAGGAGATAAAACTTCTCCAACTACCCCTCAAGCCCTTTACCTGCCTCTACCTAATCACAACCCTTTTTTCTCTCTCCCTGATAGATCACTTCCAACCACATCCAACCTTACCAAACACCCCAAACCTCACTATCGGTTTCATTACCTCTCCTCCAATTAGCCTGCTAACCTTTTAGATGAGTATCTACTGGTTATTTTGAGGTTCTCAGGTCTGCAGATACCCTCCATCGCTCTCCCCCACTTTTTCCTGCACAGATTGCATAGAGGATGGACTGAATGGGGACAAGGGTAAGAATAGGAAAAGCTGCCGGGAGGCCAATTCTGTAGTGCGAACTGGGGGTGATGGTGGTTTGGATTAGAATGTTAGTGGTGGAAAGTGGTGAGAAGGTATGGCACTCATAATGGATTTTTTTTCTATAAATTTTTTATTGTTATGTTAATCACCATACATTACATCATTAGTTTATGATGTAGTGTTCCGTGATTCATTGTTTGTGCATAATACCCAGTGCTCCACGCAGAACATGCCCTCTTTAATACCCATCACCAGGCTAACCCATCCCCCCACCCCCCTCCCCTCTAGAACCCTCAGTTTGTTTTTCAGAGTCCATCATCTCTCATGGTTTGTCTCCCCCTCCGATTTCCCCCCCTTCATTCTTCCCCTCCTGCTATCTTCTTTTTTTTTTTTCTTAACATAATTTCATTATTTGTTTCAGAGGTACAGATCTGTGATTCAGCAGTCTTGCACAATTCACAGCACTCACCATAGCACATACCCTCCCCAGTGTCTATCACCCAGCCACCCCATCCCTCCCACCCCACCCCCACTCCAACAACCCTCAATTTGTTTCCTGAGATGAAAAATTCCTCATATCAGTGAGGTCATATGATACATGTCTTTCTCTGATTGACTTTTTTCGCTCAGCATAACACCCTCCAGTTCCATCCACGTCGTTGCAAATGGCAAGATCTCATTCCTTTTGATGGCTGCATAATATTCCATTGTATATATACACCACATCTTCTTTATCCATTCATCTGTCAATGGACATCTTGGCTCTTTCTTTTGGTGTCCATTAGCATGGTAAATGGTTTTCCACCCCCTCACTTTCAATCTGGGGGTGTCTTTGGGTCTAAAATGAGTCTCTTGCAGACAGCATATCGATGGATCTTGTTTTTTTTTTTTAATGGAATCATAGGGTTTTTTTTTTAAGATTTTATTTATTTACTTGACAGAGAGAGACACAGCGAGAGAGGGAACACAAGTAGGGGGAGTGGGAGAGGGAGAAACAGGCTTCCTGCCGAGCAGGGAGCCCGATGCGGGACTCGATCCCAGGACCCTGGGATCACAACCTGAGCCAAAGGCAGACGCTTAACGACTAAGCCACCCAGGCGCCCCTGGGTCTTGTTTTTTAATCCAATCTGATAGCCTGTGTCTTTTGATTGGGGCATTTAGCCCATTTACATTCAGGGTAACTATTGAAAGGTATGAATTTAGTGCCATTGTATTGCCTATGAGGTGACTGTTACTGTATATTGTCTGTGTTCCTTTCTGATCTATGCTGCTTTTAGTCTCTCTCTTTGCTTAGAGGACCCCTTTCAATATTTCTTGTAGGGCTGGTTTTGTGTTTGCAAATTCCTTTAGTTTTTGTTTGTCCTGGAAGATTTTTCTCTCTCCTATTTTCACTGACAGCCTAGCTGGATATAGTATTCTTGGCTGTATCTTTTTCTCGTTTAGTGCTCTGAAGATATCATGCCAGTCCTTTCTGGCCTGCCAGGTCTCTGTGGATAGGTCTGTTGCCAGTCTAATGTTTCTACCATTGTAGGTTACATATCTCTTCTCCCGAGCTGCTTTCAGGATTTTCTCTTTGTCTCTGAGACTCGTAAGTTTTACTATTAGATGTTGGGGTGTTGACCTATTTTTATTGATTTTGAGAGGGGTTCTCTGTGCCTCCTGGATTTTGGGGCCTTTTTCCTTCCCCACATTAGGGAAGTTCTCTGTTATAATTTGCTCCAATATACCTTCTGCCCCTCTCTCTTTCTTCTTCTTCTGGGATCCCAATTATTATAATGTTGTTTTGTCTTTTTTTTTTTAAAGATTTTATTTATTTGAGAGAGAGAATGAGATATAGAGAGAGAGCATGAGAGGGGGGAGGGTCAGAGGGAGAAGCAGACTCCCCGCTGAGCGGGGAGCCCAATGCAGGACTCGATCCTGGGACTCCAGGATCATGACCTGAGCCGAAGGCAGTTGCTTAACCAACTGAGCCACCCAGGCGCCCTAATTTGTTTCGTCTTAATGGTATCACTTATCTCTCGAATTCTGCCCTCGTGATCCAGTAGTATTTATCTCTCTTTTTCTCAGCAGCTTTATTTTCCATCATTTGGTCTTCTATGTCGCTGATTCTCTCTTCTGCCTCATTTATCCTAGCAGTTAGTGCCCCCATTTTTGATTGCACCTCATTAATAGCCTTTTTGATTTCGACTTGGTTAGATTTTAGTTCTTTTATTTCTCCAGAAAGAGTTTCTCTAATAACTTCAATGCTTTTTTCAAGCCCAGCTAGTATTTTTAAAATCATGATTCTGAACTCTAGGTCCGACATCGTACTAATGTCCATATTGAGTAGGTCCCTGGCAGATGGTACTACTTCTTGTTCTTTTTGTTGAGGTGATTTTTTCCGTCTTGTCATTTTGTCCAGAGGAGAATAGATGAATGAGAGAACAAAATGCTAACAGGGTAACAACGTCCCCAGAAAATATACTCTAAACAAATCAGAAAAGACCTGAAACTGGGGGAAAAGAAAGGGAAAGAAAGAAAAAAGAAAGAGGAAAAAAAAAAGAAAAAGATAAAAACAAACAAAAACAGAACAAAACAAAAAAAAACAGAATATGATCAAATATGATCAGGCTGGTACATAGATCAGTGCCACACACTAGATTTTGGGTGTATTTTGGTCTGTTAGAAGAAAGTGCCTCCCAAAATTTTAAAGAAAGAAAGACTTATATATGTACAAAATAAGGGTTGATACAATGAAGGGATGGAATATGACTGTAAAGATGAAAATTATAAAAAATTTTATAAAAGGAATTGATAAGTTGTTTGAAAAAAGAAAGAAGAGGATTTTTAAAAAAAAGAAAGAAAAAGGAGAGAATGTGATCAGGCAGGAGACTAGAACAAAGCCATACACTAGAGATTTAGGGTATATTTTGATCTGTTAGAAGAAACTGTATCTCAAAATTTTAAAGAGAGAGCAACTTATATATATATATATATGCAAAAATAAGGGTAACTACTATGAAGGGATAGATTATGACTCTAAAAATGAAAAATAAAAATGTTTTTTTTTTTATTTTTTTATTTTTTTTTAAAGATTATTTATTTGAGAGAGAGGGAATGAGAGAGAGAGAGTACATGAGAGGGGGGAGGGTCAGAGGGAGAAGCAGGCTCCCTTACTGAGCAGGGAGCCCAATGTGGGACTCAATCCCGGGACTCCGGGATCATGACCTGAGCTGAAGGCAGTCGCTTAACCAACTGAGCCACGCAGGTGCCCTAAAAATGTTTTTTTAAAAAAGGGATTGATAAGATGTTGGTTGAAAAAGGGAAAAAGAAAAATTCAAAAAATAAAAAGTTAAAAAAAGATTAACTTTGAAAGACTAAAGAATCATGGTAAAAAAGTCATGAATTCTATGTGCAGTATTCCCCTAGCGCTGGAGTTCTGCGGTTCTTATTGATAGGTAAACTTGGTCTTGGCTTGCTGGCTGTTCTTGATGATCTTCTGGGGGAGGGGCCTGTTGCCGTGGTTCCCAAATGTCTTTGCCGGAGGCGGAATTGCCCCGCCCTTGTGGGTCCGGGCTAAGTAATCTGCTCGGGTTTGCTCTCGGGAGTTTTTGTTCCCTGCAAGTTTTCAGTACAGCTTTGGAGGACCAGAGTGAAAAATGGCAGCCTCCCAATCTCCGCCCCGGAGGACCCGAGAACTTGGGGCCCCGCTCCTCAGTGCGCCCCCAGAGAAAAGCAGTCAATCACTCCTGTCTCCCCGGTCTCCGGCCGCACTCCGTGCTCACGCGGCCTGTGACCGAGCGTTTCTATCTCTGGCGCCTGACTAGGTGTGGAGTCTCCAAACCCAGCAGATCCCTGTGGTGCGCTCCCGCGCCGCTCCTCCCAGGGGAGGAAGGGGATCTGCTGCTTGTTGGGTCCCTGCTGGAGGAGCAGTGGCCCGACTGTGTCACTGATCACATTTTATGGCAGCCCCGAACTGAGAGCCCGTGCCTCAGCTCCATCTCTGCAGCTGGCTTCCCCGCTCCGATCCCTGGGAGCTTTGCGGCACTCAGGCACCCCAGTCTTTCTGTGACCCCGAGGGTCCTGAGACCACACTGTCCTGCGAGGGTTCCATCCCCCGCTTAGCCACTGGAGCGACGTCCCTCAGCAGAGCCGACTTCCAAAAGTTCCGATTTTGTGCTCCGGGGCTCTATCACTTGCCAGAAGCGGCCCATGGAGGCCCCCTCCCCCGCGTCTATCCTCCCGAATATCGCCTCGGATTCATTTCTCCACACATCCTACCTTCCAGAAAGTGGTCGCTTTTCTGTTCAGAGAGTTGTTGCTATTCTTTTCTTCGATCTCCTGTTGAGTTCATAGGTGTTCAGAATGGTTTGATCCCTATCCATCTGAATTCCTGAGACCAGACGAAACCCAGGTCTCCTACTCCTCCGCCATCTTGCTCTGCCCCCCTCATAATGGATTTTGAACATAGAACTAACAACATGCTGGTGAATTATAAATGGGGGTGGCGGCAGAAGGACATGAAGAAGGATGAGCAGGTTTTGAATTGAGCCGGTGAATGGTGACACAACTGCCTGAGATGGGAAAGAGAGAAAAGGCAGGATGGAGAGCAAATCTAAACACATGTACTTTGAATAAGTGAAGCTTGAGATGGCTATTAATCATCCAATTAGAAATGCTGACGAGGCTGTTGAATATGCAAGCCTGAGTTCAGGGAGAATGTAGGCTCACACTTAGCAGTTGGGTTTTATTGGCATATGGCTGGTATTTAAAGCCAGGGAAGTGCATGAGGTCTTCCCAAAGAGCCAGTGCAGATAGAGGAGTCTCATAGTTCTGTCTTTCGGGGGGGGGCTGCACAAGAGACTGTTGAGAAGAAGCACATTTTAAGGTAGAATTAAAACAGGAAAGTGGTACCACCAAAGATGAAGAATATGATTCAGGGCGGACGAACGATCGCTGAAACAGGAATTAAAACAAGAAATGAGCAATGGCCTCAATGTTTGACCTTCCTGGAAGGGAAAATCCTCAGTGGCATCAAGGAATGAAAGCCTGACAGGAGTGGTTTAAGCAGAATGGGAGTGAGTACCACAGTTCTGTAGAGGCATTGCCTATGAAGAGATGGGGTTGGTTGGGACATGGGGTTACACCTGCATGATTGATGTTGGGAACGCTTCCACAGAGTGGTAAAAATGGATGAGTTAAGAGGAAATTATTGTAGAAGCAATGGCCTTGAGCTGGACGGGGAAGATGGTGGAATTTTGTGAGTAAGCGAAAACGGTGACAGTGGATGTGGATGTCGATAACTTAATTGATATAGTAGAGGAACGAATATATATCTTTTATCTTGTGTTTTCTCAGAGCTATAGGAAGAAAAATGATTAACTGAAAATTAGTGAGGGGAGGTATGAAACCTTTGTTGAGCTTTACTCATGCTCTACCGACTTTCTCCCTTTTTTATCATTGTCTCTGATGCATACGGGGGGGGGGTGATAATAGCAGTTACTTTATTGATTCTCTACTGTATGCCTGACACTCTTCTCAGCATTTTACACGTTATTGCCTTATTGATTCTCACGGCAATATTGTGAGACGTTTTTCAGATTGCTATCGGTATTTTATTATTTGAGGGAACTAAGACTTGGGATGATTAAGAAATTTCCCTAATTATAGAGCTAGTTCTTGGAACTAGAATTTAGACAGAGTTGGCTTATCTTTAATAATCACTGTGCCATTCTGCATTTGTATCTTCTTCTTTTAGCTGAAATGTATTGATTTAAACAAATATGTACAGGGTTCTTAATTGATGGATTTTATGTAACTCTTTATTTTGAAATAATTCCTAACCAGAAAATTTGTGAGAATAACACAGAACATACATGTAACCTTTAGCTGGAGACTGTTAATATTTTATATATTTGCTTTTTATCATTCTCATTCTGTCCCTTTCCCTTGAAATGACTTCACCTTTACCCTAAATGTTTCAGTGTATATTTCTTTTTTTCTTTATTTTCTTTTATTTATATTCTTTTATTTAGAGAGAGAGTGCACATGAGCAGGGGGAGGGGCAGAGGGAGAAGGAGAGAGAGAATCCCAAGCAGACTCCCTGCTGAGTGCAGAGCCCAACCCTGAGATCATGACCTGAGCCAAAAACAAGAGCCAGACGCTTAACCAACTGAGCCACGCAGGTGCCTCCTCAGTGGTATCCTTTATAGAAAAAAAATAAAATTCAACCCAGTATCCAAGACAAAAGTCATGAATTTCATTTGGTAGTCTTCTTACTTTAATCTCCTTTAATTTGAAAGGACTCCTTGGTCTGTCTTTGCCTTTTATGACCTTGGCATTTTTGATGAGTACATCTCTTTTGCAGATTGTTTCTCAATTTGAACAATGTTTCAGTTATTTATTCGGTGTGAACCCAGGCATTCTTACTATATTCAGCTAGCTGTAATCTTCTACTATCATTCTGATATTCAAATTGTCTCGTATTTGGCAAATGGGAGCCTCTTCATGGTAGCCTGTGTCCTTTTTTACTTAAAACAAACCCTTATAATGAAATTTAGTCTTAATATGTGAGCTAGAATATGTAATTAAATGGCATTCACAACTTAGTAAAGGGAGCTCTAGTAAAGAGCAGCTCTAGTAGGATATGGAGATGTAAGTGAGGGCGAGAGATGTAGACACTGGAGTCTGCTGAGGAGAGATGGCCCAAGAGTGGCTGGGAAGGAGGAATGTCCTGGAAGAAGATGCAGTATCCTAGCAGTGAAGAGAAGGCAGGAAGAAAGAGATAGCATTCTTTTTGATAAAATGAAGATCTTTTGCAACATTTCAAATACAATTCTGTGGTTGAAAGTCATATAGTTAGGAAAATGCACTAATTATTTTTCATTTAAAAAACAGAAGAAATTTACCTTCTTTTTTGAAAAGCTGATATAAGTTCTAATAGAAAATGTTCATGTTTGATGGGAAGGGGAAAGAAAAAGGAGAGAGGGAAACAAACCATAAAAGATTCTTAAAGATAGAGAACAAACTGAGGATTGATGGAGGGAGGTGAGTGGAAGATGGGCTAGACAGGTGCTGGGTATTAAGGAGGGCGCTTGTTGTGATGAGCACTGGGTGTTGTATTTAAGTGACAAATCACTGAATTCTACTCCAGAAACAATATTACACTGTATGTTAACTAAGTAAAATATAAATTAAAAAAGAAAAGAGCAGAAAATGTTCATGTTTGAAATTTATAATTTTTGGGGCACCTGGGTGGCTCAGTCGTTAAGCGTCTGCCTTCGGCTCAGGTCATGATCCCAGGGTCCTGGGGTCGAGTCCCACATCGGGCTCCCTGCTCTGTGGGAAGCCTGCTTCTCCCTCTCTCACTCCCCCTGCTTGTGTTCCTGCTCTCGCTATGTCTCTCTCTGTCAAATAAATAAATAAAATCTTTAAAAAAAATTTATAATTTTTTCAGAGACTATTATTTGCATTTAAAATTTTTATTTAGTTTCAGTTCTGTGTCACACATTTTGATTGGCTCCCACCTATTTTTTTTTAATTGAGACTAACTCTCTATTTATTCCTATAATTATTCAGGATTTGATTAGAATTGATTTTCAGAAATGGAAATTACCTGAAGAAAAGTTTTTTTTTAACACCTGTCTCGTAGCTCTTTTCTGTATTATATATTTATCTTTGTGTATTAGTTTTTGCCATCATAAGTTATCACAAACTTGTAAATTGGTTCTGCTATAACAAATTACTACAAACTTGGTGGCTTAAGACAACAGAAATCTACTGCCTCACAATTCTCAAAGCCAGAAGTTTGAAATCAAGAAGTCAAGGGCATGCTGTCTCTGAAGGTTCCGGGGGAGGATCATTTTTTGCTTTTTTGTAGCTTCTGGTGGTTGCTGGTAGTCTTGGCCTTCTTTGGTTTATAGCTACATCACTCCCATCTCTGCCTCTGTTGTCACAGCATGTCCTCCTTTGTGTCTGTCTCTATGTGTCCTCTCCTTTTCTCCTAAGGACACCAGTCACTTTAGATTTAGTGCTCACACTAATCCGAAATGACCTCATATTAATGAATTACATCTATTTCCTCACCTTCTGAGGGAGGGGGAACCACCATTCAACCCTATCCACTTTGTATCTAATCAGTCTACATATATCACTTTGAGGGTTTTTTGTTTTGTTTTGTTTTGTTTTAAATAAATTGTATTGTTTTTAATGTTTCTTAATGTAAGGAAATATGCTGTTCTTAAAAGTCTGTTTTGTTGTGTTTTGGTTTTGTATGTTGCCAACTGAATTAAAATCCACGTAAAAGTTGAAAAAGTAATATAGCAATCCTTAACACCATCACTTAGATTCACCAATTTTTAATCTTTTGCTTTGTTCTGTATCTATATATAAAAAAAGTTTTGCTGTACCACTTAAGTAAGTTGCACAAATTAACATTTCATCCCTAAATATTCAAGAATATACTAAGAAAATACATCAAAAACTAATGATGTAATGTATGGTGATTAACATAACAATAAAAATTTTTAAAAAAAGAATATACTAAGAAAAGGACATTATTCTCTATAACCACAACAAGAAAATCATTTTTTTTAACTTGCAGCACCTATGAGAGGGTCATCTTAGGCTCAGATGAACATTCAGACTAAGACTGCCTTTGATGATCTTGGCTTTAACTATTCGGAATATCACACAGCAGGAACACCAGCATGTTGTTCGTTCTATGTTCAAAATATATTATGAGTGCCATACCTTCTCACCACTTTCCACCACTAACATTCTAATCCAAACCACCATCACCCCCAGTTCGCACTACAAAATTGGCCTCCCGATGACTTTTCCTATTTTCTGAGTCCATATGCAACTTGTCTCTCAGTGGTCTTTTTTTACTGTAAACAATATTAGTAAGATAGTACACCACATACCATTTTGTCATCTAGAATGTAATGCAAGCCACATAGGTAATTTAAAATCTCCTAGTGGTGAATTTAAAAAGAAAATGGTAAAATTAATAATGCATTTTGTTTATTTCAATATATCCCAAATATCAGTTTTTATGTACAATCACTATAAAATTACTAATGAGATAGTTTACATTTCTCTTTGCTCTAAGTCTTCAAAATCTGGTGTGTATGTTACACTCACAGCACCTCTCAGTTTAGTTTAGTCACAGAGCTGGTGGCTACCATATTGGACAGGCTGCTCTAGAGCACTGCCTCCTTTATCTTTGCACTCATCTTCTGATTTACATGATGTTTATGAAGTGTCTTTCTTTGTCACTTTGCTTATCTTTGCCATAATGGGTAGAAAATGAAAAATTTTGAATTCTCAACTGGGTTCAATAAACGCTAAATATTTTTTAAAGATTTTATTTATTTATTTGACAGAGAGAGAGCACAAGCAGGGGGAGCGGCAGGCAGAGGGAGAAGGAGGCTCCCCACTGAGCAGGGAGCCCGATGTGGGGCTCAATCCCAGGACCCTGGGATCATGACCTGAGCCGAAGGCAGATGCTTAACCAACTGAGCCACCCAGGCGTCCCAAATGCTAAATATTTTTTAAGGCACAAAATTGATGTCTGAAGTCTTCTTTGAAACCTTAAAAGGTGATGGGTGCAATCCTTTGAGCAACACATTGAGAAAATTGAAGGACAATGTAGTAATGATTTATTTCACTACTGTATCATCTTTCTGGGCAATTCCAGCATTCTTCCACTTCCTTATTTTAAATTTTTCTTTTTTGCACACTGGGATATAATTGATAATGATGAAATAGCTTTTCAGATGATGAAACAGAAAAATGTCCCAAGGGAACATTATTCTTTTATTCTTAAAGGAAAAATAGATGATTGGTATCCCATTGTATATCTTAGTTCCATGAAAAGATCCAGTAGAACCCTATGTAACTGTAAGGTAGAAAGAAATTTATTCTTTTTTGAAAATAAGTGAATTTTTGTCTTTGGAAGGTCTTTAAGAAAGAATAAAAGTCAGAAAATATTAATTCTTACAAATAGTTAGAACTGCTTAAAAAAAAAAACAACTCAAAAACTAAAACTTAATCCCATGGGCCCTGATAATTTATGGAAGGTTAAGACATGTCCTAGGAAGTATGTTTTTCTCAATTTTGTTTAACCCAGAGACAAGGAATTATATTGGTTTCACTTCTTGGTTTCCCCTACCACCTTTTAGGTCATTTTTCAGCCTTATCTGGAGGATAGAACATTATCTTCTTGGGAGCAAAATTCTCCAAATGTACACAGTTGTTGGATGTGTCATGGTTGTGTGTATATGAAAGTCATTTCAACCTTTTGAAAGTGTATTTTCTTATTTTTTTATTTGGAAAATTATTTGGATCTGTTGATAAGAATATGGTAGCACAACAGCATTTAGGACTGTAGATTATACATTTGAATGCTGTAGTATAGACAGTACTATGAGAAATATTATGATCAGGATTCTAAACCAGGATCAGAGGCTAGTAGTCAAATTCAACCAAAAGAACAGATTCCATTCCTGATCCAAAGAGCCGACAGAACCCAATATGGAGGGAATTATTCTTATTACCTAACTTGGTGATTTCTTACTTGTTTCCTGGGTTCCTAGATCTCAGAGAGGTCTTTAAAGATGTGAGTACAACATTCTCTTAAGAGTCATATCTCTGCCTTGTTGGGCCAGTATATTTTCTAAATAGAATCTGTCTAGAACCCACTGCCTATCCAATTTCTTGGATACGAGTGCTATACCTTTGTAACGTGACCCAAATCTAGGGGTCCTGAACCACAGTGCTGTATAATTCTCCCCATTTTGAGGTCATCTGGTATAGTATGACGTGAAAAGCCCTGAGAGCAGAAGAAAGCAGTTCAAAATTCTCCTTTAATGGTGGTTGAAGTTTTTTGACAATAGTCAATGCCCAGATTTTCTCCTTTTTGAATGAAATGATCTAAATAGCTCTTTTTTTTTTTTTCTGAGAAGTTGGAGAATTGATGGGCCAAAATGATCTTAAGAGATAACAGAAATCATCCTAAAGGCAGACAGTCAGTTTAATGAGATAACATATCTGATCCAATTTTCCAGTTGACTCTTGTGTGCAAATTCAATACTTATCTGTAGGGGCCATCCCAGTGGTCTGGTTCTGGTCGAAATGCCTGTACAGCTTATCACATAACATGGAAATATTTTTTAAAGGTAAACATTTTTATCTCAGTGGGTTAAACAGCCAACTCTTGATTTTGGCTCAGGTCATGATCTCAGGGTCCTGGGATCAAGCCCCGTGTTGGGCTCCACATTCAGCAGGGAGTCTGCTTGAGGATTCTCTCTCTCCCTCTCCTGTTCTTCCCCCAATCACACAGATGCATGCTCTCTCTGTAAAATAAATAAATCTTAAAAAAAAAAAAAATTGACCACTGGATTAGAGTGATAACAGTCCAAACCCACATTATTTAATTTTTCCCCTTGTAACTAAACAGTAATCTGTGTGGTTTTCCTCTTACTTTATTATCCAGGAATATTCATTTCTTTAGCAACTTGTCACGTTGTTAATCCTCATCAGAATAAAAAATATCATTATTTGTAGGAAGGTACTTTGTTACTATAGTTTCTTGTGTAAATATTTTAGTATTCTAAACTAGTACTTTTTGTTTATCTTGAAACATAGTTCCAATGAAAAGAGAAAGACAAATTATTTGACTCTTTACTAGTAGTTAAATACTTTTTCTAAGTGTGAGATTATTCAACAACAAAGATTAAAAATTATTTTTTTTCTGTTCGCTTGCAGGAATTACTATGGATTCATCTTTTATCCATCCATTATCATTGATTCAGAATGTATAATTGAAAATAATCATTCATGTGTTCCTTTTGTCATTGTATTTGCCATACAGAGCTCCAGAGTAAGTCTCTTCTGTTTCTTGAGAAACCTATGAGTCTTCAAAATTTACCTGACTTTTTGGCAAAGATATCTGAGGTTCATCGTATACCTTCCCTGCCTCATTCCAGAAATTGTTTATTTCTTCAAGGATTATCTATATTATATTAATGGGTTATCAGTGAGTTATTTGTATGATATTGTCTTTTAATTATATCCTAATTATTTCTTTTGTCTAGAGATTTGTCTTTTTGTGCAATCAATTTCTGCTGTGTGCTAGCGAGTTATAGTTCAGTGCTGAATGAAATAGGGGTTGGGCCTGCTTTTTGGAGAGTGTGTTCGTTTTCTATTACTTTGTAACAAATTACCACAAATTTAGTAGCTTAAGACTATAGTCCTATGTAATCAAATAATTGTATAGATCAGTTCAGCACAGGATGGCTAAATCCAAGTATCAGCTGTGACTGCAGTTCTTTGGGGCATGGGGTCTTCTTCCAAGCTCACAGGTTACTGGCAGAATTTATTTCCTTCTCACACTTTCCATGTGGCCCCCTCTGTCTTCCAGCCAGCAACCAGCAAGTCTTGTCCATCTCACACTTTGAAGGTCTCTGACTCCCCTTCTGCCCTCAGCCAGGAGAAAGCTCTGCTTTTTAGGGCCAACCCAGATAAGCCAGGTTAATGTCTCCGTCTTAAAGCAACTAATTAGTAACCTTAATTACACATCTTTTGCCATGTGATGCAACATATTCACAGGCATGATGTGGGCAAAGGTCATGAAGGCCAAAATATCTATCACAGGTATGTTTGGGAGAAGTAAATTAAAATTTTGACAAAGAGAAATAATTATATAATTGAAAACAGATAGGAATTACAAGAAGTAAGTGTTAGAACAGAAGATAAAGACATGGACATCCTTAGACAAGGTCAGCAATTTACAGTATCCTGATAAAGTGACATTTTACCTTAAACATATATAGGATGAGAAAGATCCAGTCTGCAAACAACACATGCCAAAGAATTTTTGGGAGATGACATCACCTGCAGATGGAACCAAAAGATGAGAAAATTTGTGACACATTCCAAGTGCTGAAAGGGGAAAGTGAGGTAAATAGGGAACAAAGAAAATTATGACTTGATATGAGGCCTGATAGGTAAGCGGGGATCATATTAATGAAAGAAGCATGGGTTTTACTCTAAGTATAAAGAGAAGCCACAGTGGGGGGAAATGAAATTTCATCTGTATCAGAAACATTTGTAAGAAATGTTAAACATATTAGTGCCCAGGAACTTGATTGCCTTGTATATTCTGATTTAGGACGTCTGGGATGATGCTGGAGTATCAGTTTCTCAACAAGCTCTTCAAAGATTCTGATCCACACCTAATATCAGAAGTGAAACCTATTTTATCACCAACCTTGATATTTTAAATAAGCTCTCATTAATCTCTGTATTTCTCTTTGACCTGTTTTTGATTTTTGTAAGAGTATTTTAGTATTGCCTAGGCTATTTATTTCTAGTAGATATTTTCAATGTGTCTCTTTTCTTCCATAGAAATCTCTATTCCTATATTTTCTCATATAGGAAAACAGAATATTTGGGGTTTTTTTTTGTTTGTTTTCTTTCAGATTTTCAGTTGAAGGATGAGACAACTCTAAAGAAATGCCCACTATTGAGAAATGTACATCTTTTGCTCTACATCAGAGACTTCCTAACAGAGAGCAATCATGTGAATGTCAGGGATGTGGGAACATGTTTTGTCAAGGCTCGAACCTTGTTCAACATGAGAGAACACATTCTAGTGAAAAAACCTGCAAATGTAAAGAATGTGGGAAGAACTTTAGTAATGGACATCAACTCACCATACATCAGAGATTTCATATTGGTGAGAAACCTTATAAATGTAAGGAATTTGCCACCTTTTCGTACCTTGTTCGACATCAGAGAATTCACACTGTTGAGAAACTGTGAATGTAAAGAATGTGGGAAGGCTTTTATTAGAGGCTCAGACTTTGTTAAACATGGGAGAATTCATACTGGTGAGAAACCATATGAATGTAAGGAATGTGGGAAGACCTTTAGTAATAGCCATCAATTTACTATACATCAGAGTATTCATACTGTTAAGACACCCTATGAAAGTGGGAAATGTGGAAAAGCTTTTTATAGTAGCTCATACCTGTTCAACATCAAAAAATCCATAAAGGTGAGAAACCCTATGAATGTAAGGAATGCGAGAAAGCTTTTATAGTGTATGGAAAACTTCTTCGGCATCAGACTATTCAGACTGGTGAAAAACCCTATGAATGTAAAGAATGTGGAGAGGCCTTCAGTAGTAGCTTACCCCTGGTTAAACATCAGAGAATTCATACTGGTGAGAAACCCTATGAATGCAAGGAATGTGGGAAGTCCTTTACTGTGTATGGACAACTTACTCGATATCAGAGTATTCGTACTGGTGAGAAACCTTTTGAATGTAAGGAATGTGGGAAGGCCTTTAGACTTAGTTCATTTCTTAATGCACATCAGAGAATTCATTCAGGGGGTAAAGCCCTACGAATGCAAGGAATGTGGGAAGGCCTTTAGTCCTGCCTCATACCTTGTTCAACATGAAAGACTTCATACAGGTGAGAAACCGTATGAGTGTAAAGAGTGTGGCAAGGCCTTTAGCACTGGCTCATACCTTGTTCAACACCAGAGGATTCATACCGGTGAGAAACCCTATGAGTGTAAGGAATGTGGGAAGGCTTTTATTAGTCGCCATCAATTTACTGTACATCAAAGGGTTCATACTGGTGAGAAACCCTATGAATGTAAGGAATGTGAGAAGGTCTTTAGAGTACATGTACATCTTACACAACATCAGAAAATTCACATTGATGTGAAACCCTATAAATGCAAGGAATTTGGAAAAACTATTGGTTGTGCCTCCTACCTTGTACAACATGGAAGAATTCATACTGGTGAGAAACCTTATGAATGTTAGGAATGTGGAAAGGCCTTTACTGTGTATGGACAACTTATTGGACATCAGAGTGTTCATACTGGTGAGAAACCCTTTGAATGTAAGGAATGTGGCAAGACCTTTAGACTTAATTCATTCCTTAGTGAACATCAGGATACACACTGGTGAGAAACCCTTTAAATGCAGAAAATGTGGGAAGCCCTTTAGATATAGTTCAGCCTTTAAAGTACATCAGAGAAACCATATGCATGTAAAACCCTAAAAATTTAAGGAATTGGGAAGTCCATTATGTATGGCTTAAACATTGTTCAGCGTCAGAGAGTTTATGCTAATGAGAAACATGGATGTTAAAAATCTTGGTAGGCCTTTAGAAAATATTCTCCTATTAGAGAATTCATAATGGAATTCAGAAAACATAAAGCCTTTGTCATTCTTGTGTTTATAATATTTGAATCCGAATATTCTGGATTGGCCAGTTCAGAAAAGGTGGGAGACATTAATACAGCATTGATAGCATGAAAGTTTATATGACATATTCTAATATGGTTGAATGAACTAGTGAATAAAAAAACCTTCCACTACTCTTAAATCATTGCTAAACTTCAGATAATCCATCCTGATTTTTAAAAAAACAGTTAATATATGTTGGAAAGTCTGCCATAGCACAGATGTCAGTTCTTGTCATTGTCATGCCACCACCGTCAACCTATTTGACATTAGGCACCTTATTTTTTATTTCAGGGCATTGCTTCAAAATGGTGGTGATAGAACCTATGTATTTGTAAAAACCTATGCTCAATATTTATTAATTTTATTAGCATTTTTTAAAAGATTTTATTTATTTATTTGAGAGAGAGAATGAGAGATAGAGAGCACGAGAGGGAGGAGGGTCAGAGGGAGAATCGGACTGCCCGCTGAGCAGGGAGCCCGATGCGGGACTCGATCCCGGGACTCCAGGATCATGACCTGAGCCGAAGGCAGTCGCTTAACTGACTGAGCCACCCAGGTGCCCTATTATTAGCATTTTTTATTTTTAATTTTTTAAAGATTTTATTTATTTATTTGACAGAGAGAGACACAGCAAGAGAGGGAACACAAGCAGGGGGAGTGGGAGAAGGAGGCCTCCCGCAGAGAAGGGAGCCCGATGTGGGGCTTGATTCTAGGACCCTGGGATCACGACCTGAGCTGAAGGCAGATGCTTAACTGACCAAGCCATCCAGGCGCCCCATTAGCATTTTTTTTAAACTGGTAGTGAAATTTTGAGAGTAAGACCCTACAGGAGTAGTTAATTTAGATATACCCTTATATTTGTGTATCCATTTGAGAATTTTAGATAAATCTTTCTGGATAAAACTTTGTAGAAAAAAAGAAACATGAGAGGATATTCATTTAGAACTTATCTGTTAAGTTAAATCAAACAATTCTTGAAAGATCCCAGCCTTTTAATGTGTATGAAGTTATTGAGAATAACCTATAATCCACATTCTTTGTCCAAAATTCAAGATAAGTTCAAAATTAATAATAAGATAGAATAATGTCCACTTGGAAATTTCTTTTACAACTTTTTTTTTCATAGACATTTCAAAATAGAGAAAAGTTGAAAGAATAGCAAAATTGCCACCATCTTTGTAACATTTTGCCTTATTTATTTTATCTCTATATTCTTATCTCTCCATGTGTACATGTTTATTTCTACACGTAAGAGGAAGTTGTAGGCTTTACTCCTAAATATTAGCCTTTTACTCTTGAGCCCCACCTTTTTTACATGATTTTTTGGGAAAAATCCAAGGGAGTTGTATTAGAGAATGCCTCACATTCTGTATTTGTTTCCTCATGCTGTCACCTAACTTGTTCCTCTACCCAGATTTTTTCCATATTGGAGGTTACACAGATTTCACTGGGTTCTGAAAAACACTTCCAAGGCAATGCGGCATTTTTTATAAACACACAACATCAGGTTTTCCCATAATTAATAATACTAAGTGTTGCAACTTTGATAGGGTAGTCACTGCTGGAGCTTTCCATTGTACAGCTTCTTTTGCAATTAATGAGCTGAATAGTGATATTTTTAACATCTCAATTTGGGAAGTGATTACGTGTATGCATAAGTTTGGGATTAAAGAGAAAACCAAAAATTATGAAATTACGGTTTACTCAGAGAAGATAATAATGAGATGCCTGTGTATCAGAAATTTTGATATGAGGCCCGAACTGTAATTGGAACATTAATTTTATTTAAAAATATATTTATTTATTTATTTTGAGAGAGCACACACATGTGAGCATGAGCAGGGGTGAGGGGCAGAGGGAGAGGGAGAAGCAGACTCCACACTGAGCAGGGAGCCGGGTACAGGGCTCGATCCCAGGACCCTGGGATCACGATCTGAGCCGAAGGCAGATGCTTAACTAACTGTGCCACCCAGGTGCCCCTAATTTTAAAATTAATGTTATTTTATGTTATTAATGTTATTTAAAATTAATGTAATTTAAAAATTAGGTGCCCCTAATTTTAAAATTAATGTTATCTTAAAATTAATGTTCCAGGGGCACCTGGGTGGCTCAGTTAGTTAAGCATCTGCCTTCGGCTCAGATCGTGATCCCAGGGTCCTGGGATTGAGCCCCGCATCGGGCTCCCTGCTCAGCGGAGAGCCTGCCTCTCCCCCTCCTTTCCACTTGTGCTCTCTCTCACTGTCTCTCTCAAATAAATAAATATATTAAAAATAAAATAACAAAATTAATTAGAAACTTATTGTCACAGTGTATGCAATTAATAAAGGTGTTAAAAGAAGGGACGATCATACACATTTGTTCTAGGACCATTTCTTGAAACGAATTCTCTCCCTCCATTGAGTTGCTTTTTGAAAATCAGTAGACTGCATAACATTTATTTCCGAATACTCTTATATACTATTGTACCATGTGTCTATTCTAACAATACCAAAGAGTATTGATTACTGCACACTTCAAAACTGCTACTGCTTTGTTGAAAGTCTTTTTCAGTTACATATTTTAAAATCAGCTTGTCAATTGCTAAGGGGAAAAATGGGGGGATTATAATATGGATTGTATTGAATCTATAGATCAATATGGAGATAATTCACATCTGAACACTATTGAGTCCACCAATTCATGAACATCTGTTTCTTTTTATTTAGGTCTTTAATTTCTCTTAGCAATGCTGGGTAATGGTCAGTCTTCCTCATATTTTGTTAAACTTACCCTTAAGTATGTCATAATTCTTGATGTTATGATAAATTCTGTTGTTAAATATATATAATATACATAAATACTTTATATATATAACAATTTATAACAAATGATTATATACAACAATATATAACAAATGAATGAATATACATACATATGTACACACATATTGCTCATTTGTTTTTATTGTTGAGTAGTAGTCCTTATGGGTGAACCACAATCTGTTTATCCATTCACCAGATGATAGCAGTTTGGGTTGTTTCCGGGTTTTGGCAATCATGAATAAAGGCACTGTTTGTACTTTTGTGTGGACATTTCCATTTCTTTAGGTAACCTAGGAGTAGAGGTGCTGTCATATGGTAACTACATGTTTTTAACTTTACAAGAAATTACCAAACTATTTTCCAAAGTGACTGTATTATTTTACATTCCCAACATCAATGTATGAAAGTTCCAGTTATTACACTGTTGTTAGCACTTGGTATTGTCAGTTTGTTTTTGTTTTCAGTTACTCTCATAGGTGTCTGATGGTACCTCACTGTTTTTAATTTGCATTTTCCTAGTGGCTAATACGTTTGCCACTTTTTCAAGTGATTATTTGACATCCACATATCTTGTGAAGCATTTATTTATTGGGCTGTTTGTTCTCATACTGTTGAGTTTTGAAGAGTTCTTTATATATTCTAGATATAAGCTCTTTGTTAGATGTGTGACTTATAAATATATTTTGTTTAATCCAGTTTGTCTTTTTCATTATCTTAACTATCTTTTGTAGAGCAAAGGTATTTAATTTTCATATACTCCCATTTTATCAGTTTACCTTATGGATAGTGCATTTGGTATTTTATCTGAGAACTCTTTGTGTAACCCAAGGTCATGAAGATTTTTTTTCCTGTATTCTCTTCTCGGAGTTTTATACTTCAACATTTTGTGTCTATGATTCATTTTGAAATAATTTTTGTGTAATATGCAAGGTTATAGGTCGAGGTTCATTTTTTTGCATTTGGATGTCCAATTTTTCCAACACCACTTGCTGCAAAGGTTATCCTTTCTTTATTGAATTGCCTTTGAACTTTTGCCAAAAATGAATCTTCCACCTCCTGATAAACATCATTATGCCTATTACTGGTCTAAGGAAGATTAGATGTATCAGAAAAAAATTATGAATAATGATTGAGACCATTCAATAAGTTCTGATTCATTTATAACCAAACTGTATCAATTCCTGTTTCCTTCTTTGATTATATATTTTGGACTCCATGGGCTCCATAGTGTTTATGTTGTACAGGCAGTAGGAGTAAATCCAACATACTCACAGCCCCAGCCTCCACCCAGACCCTCCCCTACCATGATGACCACTCACACCATCATCTGAATTTTTATGTCTCCATTTATCTTTTCCATTTTGCTACTATGTAGTACTCATTTTGATGGATTTCAGTTGTTTCCTTTCTGTGTAAACTATGCAACCTCCAAAAATATGCTTATAGATACTGATATTTGGTATTATCCAAAGAAATGATGGTACAAAACACAACTCTACCATAATTTGAAGCACATACAGTTTTAAGTCAGCTGTTTTAGTGACGTTTTTCCATGTTTTTTTTTAATTGAGGCATAATTGACATAACATTTTCAGGTATACAACATAATGATTCAACATTTGTATATACACTATAAAATGATCACTATAATGTCGGGTTTCCTCCTATCGTCATATAAAGTTACATGTATCATAAATATTGTTGACTATAGACACCATGCTGTATATTATATCCCCATGACTTATTTATTTAATGACTAGAAGTTGTTATATCTTGACTTCCTTCACCCATTTCATCCACCCCCGTTCTGGCAAGCACAAATTTGTTCTCTGCATCTATGAGTTTTGTTTTTTTTCTACATTCCACATATAAGTGAAATCATACGGTATTTGTTTTTTCCTGACTTATTTAACATAATACCCTCAAGATCTATCCATGTTGTTGTAAATGGCAAGATTTTATTCTTTTTTATGGCTGAATAGTATTCCATTGTATATAAATTCTTTATCCATTCATCCATTGATTGTTTCCATAATAATACTGCAATGAACGTAGGGGTGCATATATCTTTTTGAATTAGTGATTTCATTGTCTTTGGATAAATACCTAGAAATGGAAATGCTGGATTGTATGGTAGTTATATTTTTCATTTTTCACCAACAGTGCATGAGGATTCCCTTTTCTCCACATTCTCATTGACATTTGTTAATTCTTGTCTTTTTGCTAATAGCCATTCTGACAGGTGTGAGGTGATATCTCATTGTGGTTTTGATTTGCATTTTCCTGATGATTGGTAATAAGCATCTTTTCATATGCCTGTCGACCATCTATATGTCTTTTTTGGAAAAATCTCTGTTCAGATCTTCTGCCCATTTTTTAATTGGATTGATTTTTGCTACCAAGTTGTATGATTCCTTTATAATATATTTTGGATATTAACCCCTTATCAAATGTATCATTTGCAAACGTCTCCCATTCAGTAGCTTGCCTTTTTATATTGTTGATTTCTTTCATTGTGCAGAAGCATTTTAATTTGATCTAGTCCCATTTGTTTACTTTTGCTGCCATTGCCTCTGGAGTCAGATCCAAAAAATATCTCCCAAGAGCAACATCAAGGAGCTTACTGCCTGTTTTCTTCTAGGAGTTTTATGGTTTCTCATCTTTTATTCAAGTCTTTAATCCATTGTGAGTTAAAGTTTGTAAATGGTGTAAGATAGTGGTATAGTTTCATTCTTTTGCGTGTAGCTATCTGGTTTTTCCAGCACCATTTATTGAAGAGACTGTCCTTTCCCAATTGTATATTCTTGGCTCCTTTCTCGTAAATTTAACTGACTACATATGCATGGATTTATTTATGGGCTCTCTATTCCATTGTGTAGGTCTGTGAGTCTGCTTTATGCCAATACCATACTGTTTTGATTACTGTAGCCTTATAATATAGTTTGAAATCAAGAAGTATGATGCCTCCAGCTTTGTTCTTTCTCAAAATTGCTTTGGTTATATAGTACAAATTTAGTCGTTCCATACAAATTTTAGGATTGTTCTATTTCTGTGAAAAATGCCATTGGGATTTTGATAGGGACTGCACTGAACCCATAGATTGCTTGGGGTAATATGGACATTTTAACAATATTATTTCTTCCAATCCATAAGCATGAAATATCTTTAGATTTATTTGTCTTCTTTGATTTCTTTTATCAATGTCTTTAAATTTTCAGTGTAAGGGTCTTTCACCTTGATTAAATTTATTCCTAGTTGTTTTATTCTTTTTGATGTAATTGTAAATGGGATTGTTTTCTTTTTTCTTTTTTTTTTAAAGATTTTATTTATTTATTTATTTGACAGAGAGAGACCAGCAAGAGAGGGAACACAAGCAGGGGGAGTGGGAGAGGGAGAAGCAGGCTTCCTACTGATCAGGTAGCCCGACACGGGGCCCGATCCCAGGACCCTGGGATCATGACCTGAGTGTAGGCAGATGCTTAACGACTGAGCCACCCAGGCACCTCTGGGATTGTTTTAATTTCTTCTTTCTGATTGTTAGTATATAGAAACACGACTGGTTTTGTATACTGATTTTGTATCCTGCAACTTTACTGAATTTGTTTATTAATTCTAATAGTTTTTTGGTGGAATGTTTAGGGTTTTCTGTATATAAAATCTTACTGTCCACAGATAGTGATAGTTTTATTTCTTCCTTTCCAATTTGGGTGCCTTCTATTTCTGTTCCTTGCCTAATTGCTCTGGCTAAGACTTGCAATACTATATTGAATAAAAGTGGAGAGAGTGGGCATCTTTGTCTTGTTCCTGATCATGGAGGAAAAGCTTTCAGCTTTTCACTGTTGAGTATGTTTGCTGTGGGCTTGTCATAAATGGCCTTTATTGTGTTGAGAAATAGTCACACTATACCCGCTTTGTTGAAAGTTTTTATCATAAATTGATGTTGAATTTTGTCACATGCTTTTCCTATAACGTTGAGATGATCATATGATTTTGATTCGTCACTTTGTTAATGTAGTTTATCACATTGATTGATTTGTGGATGTTGAACCGTACTTTCACGCCTGGAATAAATCCCACTTAATCACAGTGTATGTTCTTTTTAATGGATGATTTTATTTGGATTGCTAATATTTTGTTGAGGATTTTTATATCTATGTCCATCAGGGATATGGACCTACAATTTTCTTTTTCTGTGGTGTTCTTGTCTGGTTTTGTTATTAGGGTAACACTGGCCTTCTTAAATAAGTCTGGAAGGATTTCCTCCTCTTCAGTTTTTTTTTTTTTTTTTTTTTTTGGAAGAGTTTGAGAAATGTTTCTTTGTCTGAATACCTGGTCACATGTTCTACCTCCCCAGAACTATCAACCAGTGTGAATTTGGTATGTATCCACTTTATAGAAATTTCGCTTATATTTTTATCTTTGCTCAATCCTTTCATGTGAGTTTAAACTCATATAAAGCTTCATACTTAATTTTTCTGCAATGTCATATAGATGTAATGGCATGTAAGACCTTTATGCTTTTTAAAGAAGTCTCCTTATGGGCTCATTTTTATGTGTTCAGTGTATTTTAATCCATAATGGTCTGGATTCTCTTTTATTGCTCAAATTTTAACAGACCAGAGATGTAGCTCACTTATGTCATCTCTGGACAGGACTATATTAATTTTATAACGTTTTATTATTAAAATTTCCAAATACAGTTTGTTTTTATTAATAGAAACAGACTAGCATACCCAGAATACCTGAAGGTGGGGCTGAGATAAATACCATTTCCTTGCTTGGGCAGGGGCTTACATGGTTTGAATCTTGCAAAAGAAGAGACCACTAGGGCTTTCTTATCAGCTTGCCCAGATGTGAGACACAAGAGGAAGAAAAGGCTTTTACCTTAAACAAAAATGAACTTAAAATAGATCACAGACTGAAATAAAATGTAAAAGTACAAAATATTTAGAAGGAAATATAAGAGGAAATTGTCAGGATTGAAGGCTAAGTGAACTATAAGGAAACATTAAACAAACAAAAGTATTGAGAAAAGGATCTGTTTCCACATTTAAAAAACAAGAAAAGAAGAAGCATCTGGCTGGTTCAGTCAGTAGAGCATGTGACTCTTGACTCGGTTGTAAGTTCAAGCCCCATGCTGCGTGTCAAGTTTACTTTAAATAAATCTTAAAAATAAAGTAAAATGAAAACTAGTAAAAGAAAAGCAAAAAAACTGCAAAATAATAAAAATCTAAATGGAAATCAGTGAAGTAAACAGACTATAAAGTCAGTAAAACCAAAAGCCTTATGAATAATAAAATAGATAAGCCTCTAGCTAAGATTTATCACATTAAAAAAGAAAACACACCAATTACCAATATCAGGAATTAGAAAGAAGACATCACTACAGATTATACAAATATTGAAAGGGAATAAGGGAAAATTATGAACCTATCTATACCAATAAATGGACAACTTAAATGAAATGGACAAATTCCTTTAAAGGCATAAATGACTGAAGTTTACATAATAAAAAATAGGTAATCTGGGTAGCCCTATATCTATTAAGTTAAATTTGGAATTAGAAACCTTTGCATAAAGTTATTTACATCTGTTGCATCTCTATGATGGATATAGAATACAATGGTGTACTACTAAACACAGTTTCCCAACTTCCCATTCAGGGACAGCATTCATAGCTTGAAAATGGCTGCATGGTAAACACTATAGCTCAAAGCTTGACTTATTGTTTTATTAGCTGTGAAGATTTAAGAAAGTAGACATCATGTTAATAATTCAAAGTGTATTGTGTCTATAGTTTTCCATTGGGAACAACATAAAATTTTGAGGAAATATTTTCAGTATTCAAATTTATTACCCCATTAAGTAAATAAGTTACAACATCATTGATAAATGACTGAAGTTCCAACAAAGTTCTTTGCTGTTTCATTGTATTCTTGTTAATGAAAATAGAAATATTAACCAACATTTATTTCAAAAGAAGGCAAAAGATATGAAAGGACATTTTACCAAAGATATGTGGGTGGTAAATAACATTTTAAAAATGCTCAAGGTCATGAGTCATTAGATAAATGCAAGGTAAAGCCACGTGAGGATCTACTACTACCTATCTGTTAAAATGACAAACATTAAAAACATTGATCATAGCAATTGTTGGCTAGTATATGGAAGAACTGGAACTCATTCACTCCTGGGGGGAAGTAACATGGTATAAGTACTTTAGAACACAATTTGTCTGTTTCCAAAAATTTAAATATTTCTCTGCCCTGTGACAAAGGTACTGTACTCCTAGATATTATCACAAGGGAAATGAAAGCATAGACCCATATGAAGACCTGTACATTCATGGTCATAGCTTAATTTGTAATAGCTAAAAACCCATGCCATTTAACATATTAAAAGGTTAAAAAATTATAGTGCATTTGAATAAGGATTCTGGGAAGGTAGTAGATAGGAAGCACTAGAAAGTAATCTCCCTACCCTGACAACAATTGTACTGGCAGAATGTGTCTACTGTAATTATTTTGGAACTCTGGGGTCCATTCAAAGGCTTACAACTTCCAGTGGAAGGCTTAGGCAGTAGTAAATTACAGTTAATTTGGGTTAGTGTCAGTCCTTAGCACTGTAGCCGTTCCCATCCCTTATCCCCTTGCCCTGTGGTAGGCAGCTATGTGTTTGTCCCTGGAGCAGCATGCATGCAATTTTTGGGAGCCTGGGTAGGACCCCACTCCAAATATTGAGGACCTGTGCTCTAACCTGATTGCAGAGGTGAAATCACAGTAGCGGGCAGCCATTTGTGCAACCCTTATCCAATTGTTGCAAGCCCCTCCCTCTCTGGCAGAGTGACTTTCAGGGAATTTAGGTACCAGCACATTTTTTTCCCCTTCATTTTTCTTTCTCTCCTTTTGGGAGCCAAATATTTAGGATTAAGACATTCCAAAGCAATCACATATACAGGAGAATTTTAAAATTCAAGGCACAGGCTCAGAAAAGACCTGAGATACACCATAGGCTGTTCCCCAGCAGAGACAATCTATGACAATTAAATTTTAAAAATTAAAAATGGCAAACCCTGGGGAAAGATGAAGAATCTGATTTTCAGAGTTAACACATTATTAAATTTAAATTGTCCAGTGTTCAAAAAAAAAAAGAAAGAAAGAAATCACAAGGCATATAAGGAAATGGGAAAGTATGGCCCATTCAGAGGAAAAAAAAAAAATCAGAAATCTTAAAAAGACCTGATGGCAGCTCTACTAGACAAAGACTTTAAAACAACTATCTTACAGATGATCAAATAACTAAAGTAAGATGTGGAGAAGGCAAGAAAATAATGTATGAACAAAATGGAAATGTCACACAAGACATAGGAAACATAAAAAGAAAAAAAATTCTGTTGCTAAAATTACCATAACTGAAATGAAAAATTTGCTAGAGGGATTTAAAAGCAGATGTGAGAATACAGACGAATCAGTGAACTTCAAGATAGGAAAATCAAAAGAAAAAAGATTGAAGAAGTCAACAGAATATAAAGCACCTCTGGAACACCTTCAAGAGGAACAATACACATGTGTGAATCCCAGGAGATGAGAGAAAGGAGAAGAGAGATAACTTGAAAGAATTAACTACCCCAATTTGATGAAATACATGAATATAAGCATCCAAGAAGCTCAATGAACTCCTAGAAGGATAAATTCAAAGAGGCCCAAATCAAGACAAATTACAATCTGTCGAAAGACAAAGAGAAATTTGAAGGGAACAAGAGAGGTGACTTGTTGCATACAAAGGATACTCAATAAGATTATCCACAGATTCTTCATCAGAATCCTTAGACGCCAGAAGGCAATGGGCTGGTATGTTAAAAGTACTGAAAGAAAAGAAAATGGTAACCAAGCATTGTATATCTGGCAAAACTGTCTTTCAAAAGTAAGGGAGAAATTAATTCCCAGATAAACAAAATCCAAGGAAGTTTGTTACCGCTAGACCTGCCCAGCAAGAAATGCTAAAGGGAGTCCTTCCACTTGAAATCAAAGGGCATTGGACTAATTCTAAGCCATATGAAGGAATAAAGATCACTTGTAAAGATAAATACATGGACAATTTTAAAAACTACTATTATTGTAACTTTGGTTTATAACTCCATTTTAAAATTTCTACATGATTTAAAAAGCTCGTGTTTTCTTAAAAAGCTTGTACATCTTTAAGAACAATTATTAGCCTATGTTTTGGACATAAAATGTATAAAAATGTAATTCTGTGATATCAGTAACTGAAAGAGTTGGGAATGGAATTACATAGGAGCAGAGTTTTTGTATGGTATTGAAGTTAGGTTGATATAAATTCAAATTAGAGTGTTAATAATTTTTGAATGTTCAACATAATCTCTATGGTAACCACAAAGAAAATAGCTATAGAATATACACAAAAGGAAATGAGAAGGGAATTAAAGCATTTTACATTAAAAAAAAGACAGTAATATAGGAAATGGATGACAGAAAAGCCATATAGAAAACAAATAGCAAAATCACAGAAGTAAATCCTTCATCAGTAATTACTTCAAATGTAAATGGATTAAACTCTCCAATCAAAAGAGAGACTGACAGAATGGATGTTTAAAATATTATCCCACTATATGCTGTCCACAGAGACTAACTTTACAGCCAAAGACACAAGAAGGTTGAAAGTGAAAGGATGGAAAAACATTTCATGCAAATAAGTTTCCATACGAAAAAAGTTACAACACAAATTTGGACATTTTTATATCACAATAAAAGGTTTTATACAGCAAGAAGGTGTAACAATTATAAACATTTGTGAAACTAATAACAGACCAAGAAAATATATGATTCAAAAATTGACAGGAAGAAAGAGTTTTACAATAGTTGGAGACTTCAATACCCTGCTCTCAATAATGGAAAAAAGTCATTAAGGAAATAAAGGTCTTGAACAATACAATAAACCAATCAGAACTAACAGAAATGTACACAATACTCTAACCACCACCAACAGAAAACATTGTTCTCAGGTGCACATAGGACATTTCTATGATAGACCACATTAGGTCACAGATTAAGGCTTAATAGGTTTTAAAAGATATTATGCAAACTATTTTCTCTAATCTCAACAGGATGAAGTTAGAAATTGATGAAAGGCAAATTGGAAAATTCACAAATTTGTGGAAATTAAATAACACATGCTTAAACAATCAATGAAACAAAGGAGAAATCACAAGGAATATTAGAAAATACCCAAGATGAAAGAAAACAAAAACACAGGGCACCTGGGTGTCTCAGTCAATTAAGTGACCGACTCTTGATTTTGGCTCGTCATGATCTCAGAATCATGAGATCAATCCCCAGGTCAAGCTTTATGCTCAAAGCAGAGTCTGCTTAAGATTCTCTCCCTCTCCCTCTGGGCCTCCCCCTCCTGCTCACATGGGCGCATGCATGCTCTCTCTCAAAAAAAAAAAAAAAAAAAAAGGAAGAAGAAAGGATGGAAGGAGGGAGGGAGAGAGGAAAGAAGGAAGGAAGACAGGAAGGAAAGATAGAAAGAAAAGAAAGGAAGGAAGGAAGAAAACAAAAACAACATACCAAAATTTATGAGATGTAGCAAAAGCTGTATGGAGGAAGCTTATATTAAAAAAGACAGATGTTAAATCAACAACCTTACTTTGCAACTTAAAGAACTAGAAAGAGAACTAAACCAAGAGCTAGAAAAAGTTAAGAAATACTAAAGATGGGGTGCCTGGGTGGCTCAGTTGTTAAGCGTCTGCCTTCGGCTCAGGTCATGATCTCAGGGTCCTGGGATCGAGCCCTGCATCGGGCTCCGTGCTCCACAGGAAGCCTGCTTCTCCCTCTCCTACTCCCTCTGCTTGTGTTCCCTCTCTCACACCGTGTCTCTTTCTGTCAAATAAATAAAATCTTTAAAAAATATATACTAAAGACTAGAGATTTAAAAAATAGAGAATAGAAAAACAAGAGAAAAATCAACAAATCCAGAAGATGGTTCTTCAAAAAGTTGAACAAAATTGACCAACGTTTAGCTAGAGTGACTAAAAGAAGAAAGAAGACTCAAATTACTGGAATCAGAAATATAAGTGGGGGCATTACTACCAATTCTACAGAAATAAAAAGGATTACAAGAGTACTATGAAGAAGTGTACACACAAAAAATGGAACCTAGATGAAATAGACTAATCCTTAGAAACACAAATCCTATCAAGACTGAATCATGAAGAGAATATCTGAATAAACTTATAATTAGTAAGTATAATGAATAAACAACCAAAAACCTCCTCACAACAAAGCTCTGGACCCAGTGACTTTATTGGTGAATTCTACACATTAAAGAAATAGCATTAATCTTTGTTAAGATTTTCCAAAAACTTGAAGAGAACAATTCCTAATTCATTTGCCCTGATACCAAAGCCAGAAAATGATAGTATAAGAAAAGTGCAGACCAATATCACTTATGAACATGGGTGCAAATATCTTTAACAAAATACTAGCAAACAGAATTTAGCAGCACACTGAAAGGATTATACACCATGTTTAAGTGGGATTTATTCTTGGAATGCAAGGAAGTTTCAACATATGAAAATCAATCAGTATAATACACCACATTAACAGAAGGAAAAAACATAGGACCCTATCAATTTATGGGGAAAAAAAAGCATTCGACAAAATCCAACACCCTTTCATGATAAAAACACTCAACAAGGTAGGATAGAAGGAAACCACTTCATATATATCAGGATAGATACTATTAAAACATCTTTTAGATTTTTTTAAAAGATAAAACAAGTGTTGGTGAGGATGTGGAAAAATCAGAACCCATGTATACTGTTGGTAGGAATATAAAATGATAGAGCAACTGTGGAAAACAGTATGGAGGTTCCTCAAAAAATTAAAAATATAATTACCATATGAGCCAGTAATTCCACTTCCAGATATATCTATAAAGAAAGCAAGGGGGCACCTGGGTGTCTCAGTTGGTTAGCTGTCTGCCTTCAGCTCAGGTCATGATCCCAGAGTCCCAGGATTGAGCCCCACATCGGGCTCCCTGCTCAGCAGGGAGTCGGCTTCTCCCCCTGCCCCTCAGCCTACTCATGCTCTCTCTTGCTTGCTCTCTCTCAAATAAAATCTTAAAAAAAAAAAAAGAATAGAAAGCAAGGTCTCAAGGAGATATTTGTATACCCATGTTCATAGCTGCGTGGTTCTCAATAGCTAAAAGGTGGAAGTAAACCAAATATCCATTGACAGATGAATGAATAAGCAAAATATGGCATAAAAATACAATGGCATATTATTCAGCCATAAAAAGAAATCCTGACACATGGCATAAAACATGGATGAACCTTGAGGATATTATGCTAAGTGAAATAAACGACTCACAAAAAGACAAATACTAGATGACTCAATGCATATGAGGTACCTGAAGTAGTCAAATTCAGAGAGACAGAAAATAGAAGGGCGGTTTCCAGGGGCTTGGTGGGGGGGGAGGCTTTGAAATTATTGTTTAATGGGTACAGACTTTTTGTTTTGCAAAATGAAAAGAGCTCGGGATGTGAATGGTGGTGATGGCTGTACAATATGAATGTACTTAATACCCCTGAACTATGCACTTAAAGATGGTTAAGATGGTAAATTTTATGTTATGTGTATTTTACCAGAGACTTTTTAATTTAAAAAATAAAGCATAAAAAATTGTGATGGATTCACTCAAGAGAGCACTAATCAACAGCAAAAGGAATGAAGTGTTCATACATACAGCATGGATAATTCTCAAGATAATTACACTGTAAAAGAAAATAGACCAAAAATAGGGTGTAAATACTTTATGATTCCAGTTGTATAAAATTCTAAGAAAGGCAAACAAATCTGTAGTAAAAAGAAAAAAGGTAAATCATGGTTTTCTGGGAAGGCATGAGGGATAGTAAAGGGCACGAGGTAGCTTTGTGGGGGATGCATAGGTCCATTGTTATTGTCATGGTTCTGGTGTTGGTTCCCTGAGTGTATACATAACTGAAAAACTTCTCAAATTGTACACATCAAATATGTACAACTGTTGCATGACAATTATATCTCAACAGAGCATTTAAATAAATTGTTGCACATAAAAATCTGATCTCTGATTCATTTTAGAAAATTAGATTTGGCAACCCTACATTGACTCTCTTCTCTGTCTTGGCAGCAAAAATGGTTGGCTATGTGACAAATGCTACATCCCTGGAGTACGGGATCTACCTTCTCTCAGCCCCCATTCTCCTGCCAACGCAGCAATGGCTGTGGCACGAATAGTGCAGAGAGACTTAGTACCCACAAAACCTTTAGATTTTTGCTTTGTCAGTGACCTGAGTCATAGGACAGAGGTCTGGAGGTCCTGAGAATTTCTGCAAAGCCTGAATTCTGCACAGTCACATTCAAAGGAACATTTGTGGATGCACTTTTAGAACAGGTACATTCCCTTTAGTTTCCTGCAGACTCGTCTACTTCATCATCACCTCCAGTGTTTCCATACAAATTATGGTCTCAATTGGGCCCAGTAAGTCTTACAGTTAGGACACCTGTATACCAGATGCTAAACTTCAAGGCATATGGCTCCTTGGCAGGTACCAGGGAAACAGTGTCTGCTTAACAGTGCTAGGTAACATGAGGCATCCTGTGGAAATGGGGCCCTATTCATGCTGCTCCCAGACACAGAGGAGGTTGTCACAATGCCCCGTCCTTAGGGTAATCTGTGGCTCACAAAAATTCATGCCATTCAGATCACGTTAGGCCCACAAAGTCCTACCATCTTCCCCAGGAAGCCTTGAGTAGCAACACAAAGGAGGCCAAATCTGGACTGAGAGCTATTCTCCACTATCCTGCTCTTTCTGAGGCAATACATTTGGAGACCCTTTTAGTTCGGTAGACCTTAACTGTGTTCTCAACCCACTTCACAGTGATCAGAACACATGGGATTAAAGGTGGCTTTATCACGAAGGCAATGTAAAGTAGGTAGTTGTTGGGATGGGTAATGTAGAGTCTGGATAAATCCATCATGAGCATCATATGAGATCTTCCCTTGAAAGAAGGGAAACCTTCTCCAAAAGCCGCCAGGAGAACCCAGCTCAGCTCTTTACGGTCAAAGATGGGTCGTATCTACAGCTACATTGGTCACAGAAGGAGGGAAGGACATCTTCCTTTGGCCTCAGGCTACTCAGGATTCCCTCTTGGCAAAAGAGAAGAGGTCTGAACACAGGGACTGGCTGACACGTGCTCCTGGAGACCTGCCAGAGCTCAATGGCTTCTACCACAAACACAGTGACAAAGGTCTGGCAGAGTCCACGGTGAGAAAATGTTACTTTGTTCCAGAGACCTTCCAACATAACTAGCATTCATAGGGAATCTGCCCAGTGTGGACACTGGGATGAAGGAGGTTCAACCTCTGGCTGATGGCCCCCTCGTAAAGACTGTTCTCAGAGCTTATTTCCACTGCACGTCGTTGTGCTGGAGGAGGGTGCACATTCTCTGCACTCCTTTCCCTAGTGTGAATTTTCTGGTGCCGGACGAGCGTAGGCCTCTGGCTAAAGGCTTTTCCACATTCGCCACACTTATATGGCCTGTCTGGTTTGTGAACCTTCTGGTGTTGCCTCAGATTAGACCTTTGTCTGAAGGTTTTCCCACATTCGAGGCACTCATAAGGCCGCTCACCGGTGTGAAGTCTCCGATGGTTATTGAGGCTGGAGCTTTGGTTAAAGAACTTCCCACATTCGGGGCACTGATAAGGCCGTTCACCAGTGTGAAGTCTCCGATGGCTATTGAGGCTGGAGCTCTGGCTAAACAATTTCCCACATTCGATGCACTCATAAGGCCGTTCCCCAGTGTGGACTCTCTGATGCTTCATGAGGTCGGAGCTCCGGCTGAAGGCTTTCCCACATTCGCTGCACCCGTAAGGCCGTTCACCAGTGTGGACTATCTGATGTTGGATGAGACTGGCGATATGGCTGAAGAATTTCCCACATTCGTTGCACTTATAAGGTCTTTCTCCAGTGTGAACCCTCCAGTGCTTTATGAGGCTGGAGTTGCAGTTGAAAGACTTCCCACACTCACTGCACTCGTGAGCGCTTTTGCCTGTATGAACCCTCTTATGATGAATGAGGTTGGAGCGCTGGCTGAAGAACTTCCCACATTCGCTGCACTCGTAAGGCTTCTCTCCTGTGTGCACCCTCTTATGCTGAATGAGGTTGGAGCTTCGGCTAAAGAATTTCCCACAGTCACTGCACACGTGAGGGCTTTCCCCAGTGTGAACTCTCTGATGTTTAACGAGACTAGAGTGTTGGCTAAAGAACTTCCCACATTCGCAGCACTCATAAGGCTTTCCTCTATTGTGATCTCTCTGGTGCTGATAGAGGCCGGAAGCGTGGCTGAAGAATATCCCACATTTGTTGCACTCATAAGGCCTTTCTCCAGTGTGGGTTCTCTGGTGCTGAACAGGTGTGGGCTTGTCACTGAAAGCGTTCCCAAATTCACTGCACTTGTTATGGCTCTGCATGCCAGTGCTCTGGGGTGGCTCCTCCACTCTGTGAGCGACCTGATGCCACAGAAAGCAGGATGTGGCCGTCCCACCCACAAAGTCCTTCCCATCCTCCCTGACTGTGAAAGGTTCCTTTGATGTGTCATCTCTGCAGCTCTTCACAGGTGAGGCCCTGTCCTCATCCCTTCTGACAGGCTTGTCTATATTCTGCTGCATCTGATGCTGGTAAAGGTTTGCATTGGACTTGATCCCTCTCCCAGCCACCTCACACACGTCTGGTTTCTGCCTGGCATGTGTTGCCTCGTGTTCAGTCAAGTGCAAAATGTCTTTCAAGTGCAGGCCACACGTGTCACAGGAGTAGTCCTTCTGGTTGGACAGAGCCGCCTTGAGCTTCCTGTCCTGTGACACTCCTTCTGCAGACACTCTACGCTCACCCTCCATTCCACAGCAAAACCCTGAAAGCAGAGAAGTGCTGGTGAAGTTCCTAGGAACTCAGATGGAAGGAAGCAGCCCCGTGACAAATCATGCCTGGCCCTGGCATGAGTCCTCAGGACTGCTGGCAAGAAGAGGAGCCTGAGGTCAGGGTAAGGATGTCTGCTCTGCACTACTGTGCCTGGCAAGGTCACAAACCAGGGAGGCCTTGCCAGGACCCAGGACACAAGGATGGGGCAGAGTCTTAGGCCGGAAGGCGGGGTTTCCAACTCATTTCTTTCTAAAGGCTTTCCAGCAGGGCCTTGGCCACTGCTAACACATGGGACCCTGTGCAGAACGGTGTGTCCAGGCCCAGGGCAATCTGACTGCAACTGAGTGGCCGCTGTTTAAGGACTATGAAAGGGAATATGCACCTATAGTGCCAGAGTAAGTGTAGGTCCACGTTGGAGACAGTCACAGAGGGAGCCTTGGAAAGAGTGAGCCAGGGGCCGCAAGTCAGAGCAGAAATGACAAGTCGGCGATGTGTCAAGAATAGGAAAGGAAAGGTAGAAGAGAGATGTGGCCGTTGGCTTCGGCACCAAAACAATGATGAACATGAGAAAAACTGCAGGTGTGATTTGAAGACAGCAGTGATGTCACCTGTCCCCGCATCGCCTACTCACCAGACATAGGTCCGCTGTATGCCCCTCTTGCCATGGCTGACGTCATATCCACCCTGTCAGGCACCCATGGCTCTGCCCCCATCTGCAGCTGGGCGACTATGTGAGACCTGAAGGAGGTAAGTCCTGAGGGAAAGACAGGGCAGGTAAGTGGCCAGCACCTGGCCAGGTGAACCACCTGATGACAGACCAGAGGAAAGAAAGTGAAATATTACAACAGGAACACACAGGGAGGTATAGCAGGAACATCCCAGTGGTCACAGCAAGTGGTAACCACATCAGGGCCAGGATCCCCAGCAGTCAGGCCCTAGGAAACGTTAGCTAAAGGACATGATCACCCAGGCAGAGAGTGGCCAAGCCAGCCGGGATCCACTGGGCTACCTGCAAGACTCCTCAGTGCCGGCCCCTTCCCCACAATGCTTTGGGGCTGCTCAGGAAGAGGATGGGACGTGCACTTGGCATGGGCCTGGAATGTGCAGCACATATCCTGGGAGAGTGGGGCAGGAAGCGGTGCCCATAGGTCTGGCCATGGGAAGGAAAAGGGGGCAGGCAGAAACGGGCTCAGGAAACCCAGTGGGTGTGAAGGCCTTACCCAGTGAGGCTATAAGTGCAAAGTTCTCCAGCATCACGTCGCAATACAGGAGCCTCTGAGCCTCATCAAGGAGCCCCCACTCCTCCTGGGAGAAGTAAATGGTCACGTCCTCAAAGGTCACACAGCCCTGCCATGATGGGGACAGTTCATTTCAGGATCAGCTTCTCTCCTCAGGCCTCCCCATCTGTCCCCTGCTCCCCCTTCTCCCCAGCTTCCCAACTCAGAGGAGATCCCAGGCCCTGGCTTCACTGGTGTTTGCTCCGTTCTGTGCCTCACCTGACCTCTGTGTCAGTCCACAGCATCAACGGGCAGGTGGGCAGAGGGACACCACGGCCCAACCCCCTCCTCTGTGGGCCCCCTCCCATGTCACCAACCTCATGCTTCCCACACACAGACATGGACTCAATCTTCTCCCTTAAGTGCCAGTACCAAGGCCCTGGGGCCAACAGCTCACACTCACTCCTATATGCATATCACTTCTTGGACTGCACCTTCCTCAGACTCTGGACCTCACCACTGCACCCCATTGTCACTGTACTCTCTCTCCATCCCAGCCCACATCATAGCCATTGCCACGGACCCTCACATGTCACTCTGCACACAACCTGCACAAAGTTCTTAGCAAATCCAACCATGATCCCATCCAGATCCTTGGATGGCTCCCACTGTCAAGGGCAACACCCGCCAGTGATCTGAAGGTCTCCCCGCCCAGCTCTTTCCTGGCTTCAATCTAAGCCACACAGAACCACAGAGATATCAGATACCCTTGGGCCTCTTCCTCTTCTATGTTGCACATGGGTTCTCCTATGCCCACCCACTCAGGGTCACCCACTCCCAGCTGACCCCATTTGCCCCTGAGCTAATTCCTCAGCCCAACTGAAAACCCCCGGCCCCATCAAGGGGCACCACAGACGCCTGCCGAGGATGCAGAGGGGTGAATAAGCACCAGTCCAGGGCTCGCTGTAATACTACCTCCATTACTACTGAGCCTCCCCATCCTTCCCATACCTACACCACCTGCTAGACCCCCTTCCCCACACAGCAACACCATCACCACCACCACGACCACTGCTCCTCCATCTCTGTCTTGATGATGCCAAACAAGCCAACCACGGTGTCCCACCAAGAGACCCCGTTCTCAGTTCCCAGGCCCTGCCTTCCTCTTTCTCTCTAACAGCATTGCCGCCTTGACCTGAAGGTTCACCTTCTTGAACTGGACACACAACCACACCCTTGTCCACACACCAGATGCCACATTTTAGATGTTTTAACTGTGGAAAGACTAACCAAGTAAGAAAAACAAAGGCTATTTATACTGAGCTTGCAACAGCAAGGGAGGGAGCCTCTGTCGCTTATGCTTTGGCAGACTCAAAGCTTTATAGCAGAAAAGGGAAGGCTTCAGATGTGCCCTGACTGGGGGCTGCTGGCCCAGAGAAGCTGCAGGCAGGCTAACTAGAAGCGGGGCATCCTATGTGTTCGGTTAGGGGTACATATTTGCTTTTCTCTGCCTGGGCCAAAGGTGGAAGTAGGAACAAATATTAGGGAAGCTGTGAGTTATTAATCCAGCTCTGGTCATCTGGGGCCGCTTGTTACAGAAGTTACTGTTCCCGGATTGTCACTAGAGATAGCAATCTGGCTTCCTGTGAGTCTAATTTAAGCAGGCTAGCTTCCTGGGTTGTTTATTGTAGATAAAGAGGTTGGTTTCCTGGGCAGGTCCCTACAGGTTGTGGGTAAGAATTCTATTTTTATATATGGTCTGGCCTTTGTCCCTTTGTGCATTTGGTCTCTCATAACCTTAACTATACCACCCCCAAACACCATAACCAGTGGCTAGCTGCCCACTCAACTCCATTCAGGGGTCTCTGGAACATCAGAGCTTAGCAGGGCCAAAACCTCACTTCTGCTTTTATATTGAAAATTCCTTCTACAACCAACTTCTCCAGCTCCTTCCCGCATCCATCCTTCCAGCTGCTGAAGCCAAAAACCATCCCTTCTCTTTCTCACCTTCCACATCAGAAAATCTGGTCAGCCTGACTTAAAAGCCGGATCCAGAATCCAATCACTTCTACTTCCAGCCACCTGCAGTGCTCCCCTGAACTACTGCAATAGCGGACTCCCTGCCCTCCCTGCCTCCACCCTTACCCCAAGTCCGTTTTCCACTCTGCGTCCACGGGGAGCCTGTCAAGACCCGAGTCAGATAATCTTCCTCTTCTACTGGAAACCGTCTATGGCTCCCAACACCCTCAGAATAGAGGCCCAGCTCCTCAGCCCGCCATTCCGGGGCTCACTGTCTCCCACCTGCTCTCCGAACACTCAGCTCAATCTCACCGCCAAGACTTTGCACACGCCGGTCCCTGTGCCTAGGAAACCCTTCCTCGCCTCCTGCCCCTGGATTTCGGAAATGAGAAGCGCTCTGTTATCATCTCCGGCCTGGATCCAGCACCCCAGGCTGGGCGTAGCTCCGCTCCAGCGCCCCCAGACTCAAAAGCCGAGGAGAGGTGGGAGAGGAGAGAACAGACAAGACCCACCTCCGCGGTCCGGGCGCCAGGCACGAGGGCGTGGGGGTCGCGGTGGCTACTTGTGCACTCACCTGTGCCGGGTCCCTGAGTGCCGCCGCCGCCGCCGCAGCCGCCGCCATCGGTGCCCGGGCTCGCAGCGGAGCCGCCGGAGACGGGTCAGCCCCCGGTAACCCCCGGCTTCGCCTGGCCCCGGGCGCGGCGGGCCCTCGGGCCTCGGGCTCCCGGCTGGTGCAAGCGCGCGGGCCGCGGGCCGCGGGGCGGAGCAGGGTCCCAGCCCCCCGGTCTCGGCCCCCTAGCTCCGGAAAGGCCGGAGGACGCGGGCGTGCACACCCGGCCCGGACCGGGACTGGCAGACCTGGAATGCAGGAAGTTCCGGCCCGAAGCGGCGCCGCGCTCCCGGGCTGTCATTGGCCCCGCGCCAGGCACGGACTACAGGTTCAGTCTTCCCCGCCGGCGTTTCCCGTCCCGCCCCCGGCCGCGCTGGAGGGCTGTGCTGGGGGCGGTGCTGGGGGGGGATGCCGGGGGGAGGCTGTGCGGGGGGGGGGGCGGAGGTGGTGCTGGGAGGGTGGTGCTGGGTAGTGGGGTGAAGGGGGCGAGGTGCTGGGTGGGTGGTTCCGGGGGCTGTCGGTGCTGAGTGGGTGGGGGGCCATGCTGGGAGGGCGGTGCTGAGTGGTGGTCGTGGGGACAGTTCTGGGAGGTGGTGCTGGGAGGGCGGTGCCAGGTGGTGGTGCGACTGGGGAGGTGCTGGGAGGGAGTGCTGGGTGGTGGTGCGGGAGGCGGTGCTGGGAGGTGGTCCTGGGAGGGCGGTGCGAGGGCTCGGTGCTGGATTGTTGTGCGGCGGGGGGATGGTGCGAGGGGCGACGCTGGGAGGTGGTGGTGCAGAGGTGGCGGTGCTGGGGAAGTGCTGGTCGTGGTGCGGGGGCGGTCGTGTGGGGACGGCGCTGGTGGGCGGTGCTGGGGGCGGTGCTTGGGAAGTCGCGCAGGGGGCGGGGTGAGGGTGCGAGGGGGCGGTGCGAGGGCGGGGGAGTCAGTGCGAAGGGGCGGTGCAGAGGGGCGGTGCGCGCGCAGGTTTCCTGCTTCTCGCAGGTTCCCGCTGGTTCTCGGTGTTGGGGACACGGGAGCTTTTCCTCTTAACCGACTGGCCCCAGATTTCTCTGTCTGCCTGGAGCCAAGTCCCAGTCGCCATGAGGGGTCTCTTACGGGAGACCTATTTTTGCGTGCGTGGTTGGAGGCGCGTCCTGCACCTCTCAGACTTTCGGGAGGGCCCAGGTTCACACTGACAAATGAAGGTAAACACCTAATCTGCGGGGCCGTGTACTAACACTGAATGCAGCTCTAATTCAGTGCTTCTCAAACCAGCATCAGCATCATCTGGAAATTTGTTAAAAATGCAAGGTCTTGGGCAGCAACCCAAACCTAGGGACTCAGAAATTCTGCGGGTGGGGCCCAGCCTTCTGTGTGTGAACAAGCTCTCCAAGGGATACCAATTTGATAAAAGGGACTTTTGGTAGGTAACAGGGTCCACACGTATTTACTGCTGGATACCTAAGAGCCAGCCGCAGCAGCATCAACCTCATCATCATCACAAGTCCCACTGTGGGAGGGTAAATCAGAGACACCTCTCTACAGGGTAACTTGGAATATTTGTCAAAATAATGACTCTAATTCAGAAAGTAACAGCATAGGTGATGGTGATAATGTTCACGTGAAAGCACACTTTTTTACCATTTGGCTATTTTATTTTATTATTTAAAATACGTAGGAAAAATACGTCATGCAGGAGAGTTTCATAAACAACAGGTAGGCCTATCGTGCAAGGGCCAGATTCTTACAGGCCGCATGATTCAACATTTGAGAACATCAGGGTTAAATGTCCTCAGGGTTAAATGTCCTTGAGTGGACACAATAGAATGGACATGGTTTCAAGTTCATTACATAAGATGCGATGTCATTACTCATGTCTAATTCTCAGGCATTAAAAAATTATTCAAGATGCTTGTTGAGGAATGATACCAGGTCCTATTGTGCTAGGTATAGGGACCACTGCAATAGGAGCTTGTAGTGAGATAGAGGGATTGAGATCAACTCTTATAGCCAAGGAACAGGTGGGGGCTAGGGGATGGGTTCTGGCTAAACTGACCTAACAGGATTCTTGTTGAAGGCAGGTTAGGATGATGAGCTGACACCTGGGGGGTGTTGGGGAATGAGGAACCCGATCAGATATCACCAGTGATCAGATACAGAGGGTAGTTCTGGTCAAGCTGACTTTGGGATTCTTGCTGCAATGCAGAGAGGAACATGGAAGTCTGGAAGTCAGGGCCTCGTTTAGAAGAGAATTCAGAAGAGCCCAAGTAGAGATTGATCAAGGAGAATATCTTTGTCACAGGAACCAACACTTGCCCCTCTCCTGACTACCCTGTGGCACTCAGAGCAGCCAAATCCAGGTACAAATATCCCATCACGAGATATCCCAGCTTGATGTCCATCGGCTGGAGGTTACCAGGCCTCGTCCTTGACAAGGCTTAATCAGCCTGCCACCTGAACCTGCAGCCCACCAGGGAGCACTCATTCCAGGAGAGGTGGAAACCGAGGTCCAAGGAGGCAATGCCAGAACGAGGCACAAAATGAAGACATAATGAAGACACAATTTCACAGTCGCTTCTGTCCATTTATCATTGCCCTCATTTACGTGGTCCAAATTAAAGGTAAGGGAAGCGGGGTGTACAGAAAGAGATTGGTGAGGGGCGCCTGGGTGGCTCAGTTGGTTAAGTGTCTCACTCTTGATTTCGGCTCAGGTCATGGTCTGAGGGGCCATGAGATCAAGCCGTGTGTCAGGCTCTGCGCTCCAACAGGGAGTCTGCTGGAGATTCTCCCTGTCCCTCCGCCCTTCCTCCACTATCACTCTTACTCTCTCTTGCTCTCTCTCTCTCTCTCAAATGAATACATAAATCTTAAAAAAAAAAGAGAGATTGATGAGCATATAACCAGTTTCAAGACAATCCATCAATTTGGTAACCAAATACTTATTTTTGTTCCTGCTGTGTATTCAACACTCATTGCCTCTCTTTTACGTGACAACCTAAAAACCCCCTCCAGTCACTATCTTAGTACTTATGCTCCTAACCTAACCTAATAGCAGGTTATATGACAAAATAGATTACTTGTCACCTCTCACTCCCACTATAAGTTGTGGTTCAGGGACCTACCAACCTAGATTTCTATACATAGCAAAAGTGTCTCTCAAGAAAAAAGATATCTGAAATAAGATTATTTCAAGCCCCAGATGAAAATTTTAATGGAAAATGAACCCACATAAAATGCAATTCTAATGATTATAACTCAACAATGAAAAGTGATTTTCGGGGTGAAATCTTCAGGGTGATAGGGATGAGAATCTGAGAGAGGAGTGTATCAGTGGATTCCTGTAACTGTGCATTCTCTGTATAAGATGTGAATATTATCTGCTGTGGAGTTAGAATGATGGCATTACCATGCATACCATAAAATCATAGTATTCAAAATGGGACAAAGTGATGAATATTCCAAGTTCCCTATATTGTCTAGGAGAAAGGTAAACGTATTTATAACTCTGTGCACTAATGTGTTAAAATAAGTACTTGTAAATTTTAGCTTAAATAAAAGAAGTAAAATCAAAGAATATACTTTCCAAACTAGAAAAGAAATTGGGGATTATATATGAGTAGAAAGTATTTTTAAAGGATCGGGTAAAGAACCAATGAGGCAAAGAAAAGCACAAAACCCAAACACATCAAACTTTACATTAAATTACTATCAAATAAACATTCAAGTGAGCATTTAGGGATTTTTAATGTCTCAAAATGCCCCTGAAGGATTAATTATAATTAATTTTTATATTTATAAGTCTGATTCTACTTTTTGTTTGTTTATTCATTTGGGTTTTTTTTTTTTTAAGATTCCACATATGAGTGAAATCAAATGGTATTTGTCTTTCTCAATCTGACTTTTTTCACTTGGCATAATGCCATCTGGGTCTGTGCATGTTGTCAAAAACAGCATGAACTCATCCTTTTTTTTTTTTTTAAAGATTTTATTTATTTATTAGAGAGAGAATGAGAGAGAGCACGAGAGGGGGGAGGGTCAGAGGGAGAAGCAGACTCCCCGCTGAGCAGGGAGCCCGATGCGGGACTCAATCCCGGGACTCCAGGATCATGACCTGAGCCGAAGGCAGACACTTAACCGACTGAGCCACCCAGGCGCCCTGAGCTCATCCTTTTTATGGCTGCATAATACTCCACCCACATCTTCCTTATCCATTCATCCATCTATAGTCGAACTCCTAGGTTGCTCCCATATGTTACCTATTGTAAATAATGCTGCAACAAACATAGGGGTGCATATATCTTTTTGAATTGGTGTTTTTGTTTTTTCTTTGGGTAAATACCCAGGAGTGGAATTGTTGGATCATACGGTATTTCTATTATTAATTTTTTGAGGAACCTCCATACTGTTTTCCACAGTGGCTGTACCAATTTACATCCCTACCAGCAGTGTACAGGGTTCCTTTTTCTCCACATCCTTGCCAACACTTGTTATTTCCTGTCTTTTTTTTATTTTAGGCAATCTGGCAGGTGTAAGGCAAAGGATGAAATTTTTCAAATTGATAGACATTATATTTAGAGCAGCTTTAGGTACAGCAAAATTGAGCGGAAAATACAGTGTCCCCATAAGCCTCTTCCCCCACACATGCATTCAGGTCTTCCTTCCTTCAACATCTGTGTAGGGCTGTGCATTTGTTATAATCCATGAACTAATATTGACACATCAGTATTAAACAAAATGAATCCAGGGGCGCCTGGGTGGCTCAGATGGTTAAGTGTCTGCCTTCGGCTCAGTGCATGACCCCAGGGTCCTGGGATCGAGTCCCGCGTCGGGCTCCCTGCTCTTTGGGAGCCTGCCCTCTGCCAATCTCTCTCTCTCTCTCTGTCTCTCATGAATAAATAAATAAAATCTTTAAAAAAAAAATGAATCCACAGTTTACATTAGAGTTCACTGTATTGTACTTTTGAGAAAGGGAAACTGAAGGAAACCTGTTTTTAAAAAACTGCTTCTGTTCTTGCTAGGACCTGCACCCCCAACCTTACACATGCCTTAATATATGTCGTCCTTGTGAGGGTCCAGGAGTTCGTGATTTCTTTGGAGTCTTCGAGCACAATAGCTAACATCTAAAGGGGTGATCAGGTGAGGTTGTCCTGTACATTTTCCAAGGTCACTGACTCCAGACACCTTGAGGCCAAGACCCCTGGCTCCAGGTTGTAAGTGACTTATGGAGGACACCTGAGTACTCATCCTTGTTAGACCAGTTCCTGGATGCCTAAGAGGACACATATACCAGATCAGCATCCTCAAAACTCCAGACCCCAAACAAAGATGAGACTCTCTCTCCTTTCCTTTTGAGTCTTCCAGATGTTCCATCTGTGTCTACTCTGTCTACATTTTCAGTAAACTCTGCTCTTACTTCCTGAGGGCTCGTGTTTGATTTCCATCCTGCCCGAAGCCAGGGATGCTCTTGGCTGGTACTGTGGGACCCCCTCTGGGTCCTTGGACCTGGCCTCCTTGCGTCACTCTCTATGGGTTTTGACAAATGTATAATATCCTGTGTGGTGTCTAAACGGGATCTCTCCTGATCAAATGAGGGCCCCCAAATGTGGAGCAACAATTGGGTGGCAGCCGGTGGCATGGGCAGTGAAAGAATTCACCTGAGGCAGAACAAAGGAGATAGATGTTTACTGAATATACCACAAGGAGCCCGGGGCAGGACAGCAGAGGAAAGGCCATCTGCCAGGAGGCAGTGGGTGGGGACTATTTTTAAAGGGGGAAGATGAAGAGGTATGACAATATATGGAATTCCCCATTTTTGGTAACTGTGCTTGGTTGTAAGTAGCCCATTGGTCAGTTAGGGCCTGTGGATATTTTGAGATGGGTCGCCTGATGTGCCTGTCTGGATTCAGACAGGGGGTCTCTGTGGGCCCTTTCTACACTCCATCACTCGAGCCTGTTTGCCTAAAAGCGACCTCTACATCTTGTAGCCATTATTATACTTTCATACAAAATACTTACACTGCCCTAAAAAAATCCCGTGTTCCATCTATTCATCTATCCATCCCTCCCGCCGCTGCAAACTCCTCATAACTACCGACCTTCTTACTGCCTCCATAATTTTGCCTTTTCCAGAATGCCATTTGGTTGGAATCATACAACATTTAGCCTTTTCAGATTGGCTTCTTTCACTTAGTAGTATACATTTAAGTTTCCTCTAAGTCTTTTCATAGTTTGATAGCTCATTTCTTTTTAGCACTGTCTAATATTCCATTGTCTGGATGTACAATGCTTTATATATCCATTCACCTACTGAAGGGCATCTTGGTTACTTCCAATTTCTGGCAATTATGAATAAAGCTGCTGTAAACATCCATATGCAAGTTTTTGTGTGGACATAAGTTTTCGCTTCTTTTAAGTAAATACCACGGAGTGCAGTTGCTGAATTGTGTTAAGAGTCTGTTGAGTTTTGCAAGAAATTGCCAAACTGTCTCCAAAGCAAATGTACCATTTGCATTCCCACCAGCGATGAATGAGAGTTCTTGTTGCTCTGTGTCCTCACCAGCATTTAGTGTTGTCAATGTTGTCAATGTTTTGGATTTTGGCATTCTGATAGTGGTATGATAGTTTGTAGTGGTATGACGTTGTTGTGTTAATTTGCATTTCCCTAATGATATCTGGTGCTGAACATCTTTTCATATGCTTATTTGCCCTCTGTGTATCTTTGGTGAGCTATCTGTTCAATCTTTTGCCCAGTTTTTGTTGGGTTGTTTACTTTCTCTGTGGAGTTAGAAGCCCTTTGTTTGCTTTAGCTCACAGTCCTTTATTATATACACATTTTGCAAAAAATTTCCTCCCAATCTGAAGATTGGTCTTTTTACTCTATTGACAGTGCCTTTCACAGAGCAGAAGTTTTTAATTTGAATGAAGTCCAGTTAATCAATGTTTTTCTTTTATGGATCATCCTTTGGTGCCGCATATAAAAAGTCACAGCCAAACACAAGGTCATTCAGATTTTCTCCTATGTTATCTTCTTCTTCTTCTTCTTTTTTAAAGATTTTATTTATTTATTAGAGTGAGACACAGTGAGAGAGGGAACACAAGCAGGGGGAGTGGGAGAGGGAGAAGCAGGCCTCCTGCCGAGCAGAGAGCCCGATGCGGGGCTCGATCCCAGGACCCTGGGATCACGACCTGAATTGAAGGCGGACTCTTAACTGACTGAGCCACCCAGGTGCCCCACCTGTGTTATCTTCTAAGAGTTTTGCTGTTTTGTCCTCTAAATTTAGGTCTGTGAACAATTTTGAGTTAATTTTTGTGGGGATGAAAGGTCTGTGTCTAGATGATGATGATGATGATGATGATGATTTTGGTATGTAGACGTCTCATTGTTCCAGCACCACTTGTTAAAAAGATTACCCTCTCGCCATTGAACTGTTTCTGCTTATTTGTCAAAGATAAGTTGACTAGATTTGGGTCCATTTCTGAACTCTTCAAGACCACCATGCAGTTCTCCTATTCTCAGCAGACACTGACTGGTGTCCTACAAATCTGACTCAATTCTGACTCTCTCTACCTGAAGTTAGCGTCATATCCTGCAGATTAAAGGCTCAGTCTCACAAGACTGTCCCCTACTTCAGATGCCAGTTCCAAGTCCAGATTGTTACCTATGCTCCTGGCTGACTGACTGACTCTAAATCAGAGGTTCCCACAACCTTCTCTTTGGATTTGATCATTTGTTAGAATGGCTCACAAAGCTCAGGGAAACATTTACCTACACTTACCAGTTTATTATAAAAGATATTATACAGAGTACTGATGAACAGCCAGATGGAGAGGTACATAGGGCCAGGTCTGGAAGAGTGCCAAATGCAGGAGCTTCTGTCCCCATGAAACTGGGGTGCACCACCCTCCAGGCATGTGGATGAATTCACCAAATTGGAAGCTCATCAAATTTTGTTGGTCAAGAGTTTTTATAGAATTTAATCTGTAATGCCCCCAACTCCCTTACCAGAGGTCAATGGCTGGAGATGAAAGTTTCAACCTCAAATCACTTGATCTCTCTGGTGATCAGCCCCATCCTAAGGCTATCTGGTGGCCACATCCTAAGTCAGCTCATTGGCATAACTCAGGTGTACTCAAAAGGGGTTCCTTATGAATAACAGACACTCCTATCACTCAGGAAATTCCGTGGGTTTTAGGAGTTTTGTTCAGGGACCAGAGACAAAGACCAAATATATTTCTTATTACAGCACAGTACCTTTGATATAATGTGGGGGAAATGACACTTTATCTCTGTGATCTTCTTGCCCGAGTTCCATAACCCCGGTCTAATTATGAGAAAATCATGAAATAAATTCCCATAGAGGCACATCCTACAGTATACCAGTACTACTCAAAACTCGCAAGGTCATCAAAAACAAGGAAAATCATAGAAACTGTCACGGGCAAGAGAGGCCTACAAAAACATGACAACTGAATGCAGTGCAGCATCGTGGATGGGAGTCTGATACATAGAAAGGGCATTAGGTTAAGAACTCAGGAAATTTGAATAAACTATGGGCCTCAATAATAATGTATCAGTAATTGATTCATTCATTGTAGCAAATGTATCACATAATGTAAGATGTTATTCCTTACATTCCTATATACCTCATTGGTATGAGGGTGAGAGAGGTATATAGGAACCCTCTGTACTATCTGTTCATTTTTTTTCCATCAATCTAAAAGTCTTAAAGTATTTTATTAATTTTAAAATTCTGGGCACTCTTAGAGTTCACAAGTGTGGTGTGAACAGAGGATATGTCAAGAAAAGTGTGAGGACAAAGGATCAGATCTACAGTGCTGTTGTTTGCAGGTAGGGAAATTGGGACTTGCATATATGAACCCTTCCAATGAAGTTCAAGGTTAATCTTTTGTTAGTGCTGTCTCCAGAGAACCAAATCTCCAACTTCTATATGTGGACTAGTTTAGATGGGAAGACAGGAGGAAAAATAGTGTTAACCTGTTGATAAGTAAGGGTATAGTTTAATAAGTCCATTACAATATTGGAAAATGTCGGAATTGACCAAATTGGAATCTTCCTTAGCTCATGTCTATGTGTGGAATTCTCATAGATGTTCTGGTAATTATGCCACAAAAGAAGAATTGATGTGGCCTCATTGGTAGAGAGCAGAAAATCATCAAAGCCACAGATAAAACCTTCGACCAGGGAAGGCCAAGTTTCTCTGAGAGTTTTGCGATTTTAGATCTAATAATCCATTTGTCCACTCTATCAAGACCGGGCAAAAGGAACAGCCCAGATAGAGAAAAGTTGTTCTAACAGAAATTTAGCAACAGCAAGCAGTGGTCCTCTTATATGGGAAAGCTTTGATTCAATGAGGGAACACCTGCATAATGGTAAGGACATGTTCATAACCATAATATATAGGAAATTGAATAAAATGTAATTGCCAGTACGAAAAGGGTCCTGCTGGAGGTGGCTTTCTTCCTTGCGCCACCATTACACTTTTACCAGGATTATGTTTTCAGCAGATAGGGCAAAAGAATACCCATTGTTTCAGGTAAAGAGTAAAATTTTCCCACGAATACGAATGGAGTAGCTGATCTAGTTTTTCTTTCCCATTTTGTGAAAGTCTTAGACTGCATTTCAGGCAAGGGATTGAGGAGAGCCCAAACGGCCATCTGGGTGTCTCCAAAATTTATCTGGATGCAAAAGACATCCAGCTTGTTTCCAATTGGCCTTTTAATCTTAGGGACTTTGAACTGAAAGCTTTTCATTTCTTCTATTTGAGGGTCAGATGGAAGGCAGAGTAGATTTAATATTCTGTCTGGTTGTTGTGGAATTGGGACAGATTTATGAGTTGCTGGATTGGCATGTTCGTGAGCTGCTAGCTTTAGCAAGTTCCCCCTTTGCTTTGGGATCTTATTGCCCATATGAGTTTCTATTTTAAATATGCCCACTTCTCTTGGTAATAATAAATCCTCTAAGTGATCAGCCACACATTTCCTATATTTAATTGGTGTTCCAGTGGCAGTCATAAATACCAGTCGTGTACTGTTAACCTTAAAAATAAAAATGTCAATTGTCTTACGAGCAAAATGGGTTTATTCAGAGTAAGAGAGAATTGCAATTCAAGACACGCAAGCTACAGCAAAACCATAGGCAAGTCCAAAGAACAAAGGAGAGGAAGCTCTTTTATAGAGAAAAGGGGGAATTTGGGAGGGGCTGTTAGCAACAAAAAGTCCGTCGGAGTAAACAGAGTCCAAAGTGTAGTGGCTTTTCATTGGCTAAGTTGTAACAGCCTCTCATTGGCTGGGCTGTTGCTGGGCAAGGAGAAAATCTTCCTTCCCCCTCCTAGGGTAGTAAAGGAGACTTCTTCCTGTTGGAAAATGCCAAGTACGTCTCTTCCTGTTGGCTCCGCAAAGGACTGTGGGGAGTGGTATGGTGTGAGAGCTCCCCCTTCTGGCCTCTGACTCCATTTAATTTTTTTTATTTTTTAAAAGACTTTTATTATTATTATTATTATTATTGTTGTTGTTGTTATTGTTGTTTTTAATTGGCTCCATGCCTAGTATGGAGCCCAGTGTGGGGCTTGAACTCACCACTCTGAGATCAAGACCTGCACTGAGATCAAGACTTGGACGCTTAACCCACTGAGCCACCCAGGCGCCCCCTGACTCCATTTTAAATGAGATTTTCTTTATTCAGTTTCACATTTACAAGGAATGTAAGGTTTCAAGGGACAAAATACAACTTTGCTGTCCAGGTGCAATATTTAGAACATGATATCTGCCCTGAGGGAAAACCCTTTTCCTCGGGACTGTCAAGACCATCTTTAACTACCCTCCACCTGAAACAAAAAGACAACTCTGGGGCTTTCTGGGATTAATTGGATATTGTAGGAAGTGGATTCCTAATTTTTCTAATGTAGTGTCCCCTTTATATGGTATAATTTAGGAAACTACTTGACCTCCTGCAATGGGACTCACTTTCCATGATGGCATTCAAATCTTTAAGAACCTTCCTTTCCTCTGCTTCCACCTTGAGACAAGCAAATTATCCTTTGCCTTTTTCCCCAGTCACTCATGAGAGAGAAGGACACACTTTAGGTGCCTTATCTCGGAAGCTTAATGGAAGCTAAAGGCCCACTGAGTATTTCAGCCTCACTCCAGACTGTGTGGCTGAAGCCTTTTCTTGTTTTAGAGCAGTCATGGGAACAGCAAAATTGGTTCAAGTTACAGTGGATCTTGTGTTGGGTCATACCCTGAATTTTATGTATGCCATGATGCCCAGATCCTTCTCCTAACTGAAATACTGTGTGTGTGTGTATGTGTGTGTGTGTGTGTGTGTGTGTGTGTACCTCTCAGCTTGCCTCTCTTGAGATTTGTTTGCTCTCTCCTTCTCACATTACCATCCCCCGTTGTTCAAAATCTTTGCTCTTCTTCTTTTCCTAACTGGAGGATAACCATGTGATTGCATTGCAGCCACCGAAACTTAACCCTTCCTCATCCTGACCTTTTAGAGGTTCCCCTTACAGACCCAGACCTCACCCTCTTTGTTGATGGATCTTATCTCCTCACCTCAGAAGGAACATTCCAGGCAGCATATGCCACTACAGATTTCCAGAACCCCATGAATATGAGTCTCAGCCTGACACAAAATCATCCCAGGTAACAGAATTCATCCCAGATAGCAGAACTTATGATTCTCACAAGGGCCTGCACTTTAGTTAAGACTAGGAGAATTAATATCTGCATAGATAGTAGATAGCTTTTGAGCTAGAACAGTGGAACTGAATAAAAGGGAATGTCATTTAAAATGGAGTTGGGAGGCCAGAAGGGGGAGCTCTCATGCTGTACCACTCCTCACAGCCCTTTGCAGAGACATACTTTGCATTTTCCAACAGGAAGAAGGCTCCTTTACTACCCCCGGAATGGGGAAGGAAGATTTTCTCCTTGCTCAGCAACAGCCCAGCCAATGAAAGAGTCACAACGCAGCCAGTCTTGGACTCCCAGTTTACTCCAATGGACTTTTTGTTGCTAACAGCCCCTCCCAATTTCCCCCTTTACTCTATAAAAGAGCGTTCCTCTCCTTTGTACTCTGGATTCCCACACTGTTTTGCTGTAGCTTGCCTGTCCTGAACTGTAATTCTCTACTATTCCCATATAAACCCATTTTGCTGGTAAAATCATTGACAGTTTTATTTTTAAGGTTAACACAAGCCAGAGCTTCTAGTAAGTGTCTAACCATGAGTTACTGAACCCAGTAGAACAAAGAAGGTCCTCCACATATTGACTGAGCACTGAATTATAAGAGAAGCCCAGAGTCTTCAGATATGCACTTAACATTCATGCAAAACAAGTGGGGACTTTGGAAAAACCCTGGAACATGGTGGTCTAGGTACACTGTTGAATTTTGCATGCAAGGATAAATAGGGATTGGGGGTTAGATAAAGGGGGTCTGCTGAAGAAAGCAGAGCATAAATCAACCACGATGAAAGAAGTCACGTCAGAGGGTATAGAAGCAGAGATAGTGTTGGGGTTTGGGAAAAACAATATGCATTTTACAATTTTATTTATGGCTCACAATTCTTGGATAAATTGGTAACCCTTTCCATTAGGTTTCTTTACAGGTAGAATAGATGTGCTGCAGGGGCTAGATGTGGAGATAAGAAGTCCTTTGTCAAATAACTATGAGCGATAGGTCTGAGACCACAAATCACCTCATTTTTAAGGCACTGTATTGAGTTAATTTAGGGAGAGACATAGTGAGGTCTATATGCACCTTTAAGGGCTCTGCCTCTCAGAGGTTTCCTACATCTGTCATGACTTTAGCCTACAGTGAGTCAGGAATGTGAATGAGCATGTCCCAGATGTGGGGCTTATCAAGGGCTTGGGGAGCTCTGAGAGGTCAAGAAAAACGGGGCATCTATCAAAACTGTCAGAGGGCACAATGAATGGGGGAGGAGTCTAGAACTTCACAGGTTAGTCTCTTGGGTCATGTTAAATATTAACATTACAATTAGAAATCAAATCTCTGCCTAATAGCTTAAAAGAGGTTGTGGAGCTTAACCAAAAAAGCTGTGTTGGGCACCTTGGGGTCTAAGGGACCAAGAAGGGTTTGTTTGTTTGTTTTTTTAAGATTTAATTTATTCATTTGAGTGGGGGGAGAGCGAGCATGAGCAGGGGAGGGTGCAAGGGAGAGGGAGAAGCAGATTCCTTGATGAGCAGGAAGGCCGACATGGGGCTTGATCCCAGGACCCTGGGATCATGACCTGAGCCGAAGGCAGATGCTTAACCGACTGAGCCACCCAGGTGCCCCAAGATTTCATTCTTTTTATGGCTGAATACTCTTCCGTTGTGTGTATATAGCACATCTTCTTTATCCATTCATCGATTGATGGGCACTTGGGTTGCTTCCATAACTTGGCTATTGTAAATAGTGTTGCTATAAACAAAGGGGTGCCTGTATACTTTCAAATTTGTGTTTTTGTATTCTATGGGTAAATACCCAGTAGTGGGATTCCTGGATCGTATGGTTAATTCTATTTTTAACTTTTTGAGGAACCTCCATATTTTTTTCCAGAGCGACTGCACCCGTTTGCATTCCCACCAGCAGTGCATGAGGGTTCCTTTTTCTCCACATCCTCACCAACACCTGTTTTTTCTTGTGTTTTTGGCATTCTGACAGGTGTGAGGTGGCATCTCACTATGGTTTTGATTTTCATTTCCCTGATGATGAGTGATGTTGAGCATCTTTTCATGTGTCTGTTGGCCATCTGTATGTCTTCTTTGGACAAATGTCTGTTCATGTTTTCTAGTGCCTCTTCATTATTGATTGTTTTCAAAGTATTACGATTTCCTTCTCAGTTATTCTTTCCATTAAAATTCAGAAATCCCCTTTCAAGTAATCAAGAAATAATTCCCTAGCACATTTCATGCAACTTGATGGCCAAGGTGGTTGGGCCTGATGCCTTATTGTCTGTGGTGTGGAAATAGTACCTCTTAGGTTACTTTTAATATTTCTTTGGGGGTTTATATCTCTTTTTAGGTTTGCTCTTTTTTCAGCCTGTCTTTGTAAATTATAGTTCCAAGATTCATGTTTGTCATTTAAATTTTTAATTAATTAGTGTATTTTTGTACGTCTTTAAGTAAATTTGTTTTAATGCCATCTCAGGAGATGAAGGGCAGTGATATTAACATCTGTGTGTCTAGGCTTAGGCACAAGTTTGATTCCTGGCTCAGCTGCTGTGAACTTTGAGAAGAAAATGTTTATAAAGCCATCAAGTTACTAGTAATCAAGTTGTCCGTTTTATGCTTGGAGTGTTTCTGTTGTTGTTGCTTTCAAAATACACAAGTTCTTACCAACAACTGCCTCAGATGATGGTGGTATCAGTTCTTGCTCCACACATATGACAGGTACCTGAGACTTGAACCCCAAACTACACGCCAGCATCGCGTGGCTTCTCGCTGTCCTCTCCAAAAGCTTGGCCAAGCCACCCCCTGCTCATCAGGACCACTCTTCAGGGTTCTAGGCACTGAGGATTAAATAGAATCACCACGCTGTTCACCAACATTCTGAATCTTACTCTTCGCTCTCATATAACTCAACTACAGCCCCTACATATCCCCGAGTCAACCAGCTGTTTTCTTATAACCCCTGGATTTTCAAATCTCTGAGATGCCTTTGCCTTAACATGAGACCATGCAAAGTTGGGGATTTGATCTGTATTATAATCCAGCCATCCACAGGATTAGACTTTGGGTTTAGTTTTCAGAAACCTCAACTCAGTGGTGGAGGGAGATAAGGGATTCTTTTAGGACAGTTGTAAAAGCTTTCTATTCCTTACCTTGACTTTGAGCTGAGAATTTGAAGCCCTGAGCTCTTCTTTCTGTACTTCAAAGCAAGCAACCAACCAACCTTTTAAATTTTCACTAAAATGATCTATGGCAGCAACTATATGGTTGGTTCATCTAGAACCTTACCTCAGAGATGCTTCAGTACAGGTATCTTGATTACAGGTGTCGTGTTGGTCCCAGCCTGTCGAAGGTAATGTTCTCAGCTAGGAACACCTGAGGCTCTCGCCAGGCCCATATTACTTGTAGGGAGCCCCAGACATTTCCCCCAGGAGGGTCAATGTTGTGGCTGGACTGGATGTTGTTACTTTGATTTCAGGATGCACTTTGGGGAAAACCATCGAGGCATTTTGAAAAACAAGACTAATTACAAGTCTCAGCATGCCGGGGCCACAGAGCAAGGTCACAGACAGAGAGAACACAGACCTGGGGCTCTGCCTTTATTAGGGTCTGAGGATGGGGTCTCTGGGGTTTCATGAGGTCACTCTATAATTTGAAGCGTAAGAGTGCGAATCAGGTCACGGGAGACTGGAGGCAGGGTCACCCAAGAAGCATCATTCTTTTTTTTTTTTTTTAAGATGTATTTATTTTAGAGGGAGAGAGAGAGCGTGTGCACGGAGTGGGATAGACGGAGAGAATCTTTAAGCAGACTCTGCACTGGGCAGGGAGCCCAACACGGGGCTCGATCTCACAACCCTGAGATCATGACTTGAGCCAGAACCAAGAGTCAGATGCCCAACCGACTGAGCCACCCAGGCACCCCAAGGAATGCCAGTTTTCATGGCTACCCAGTGTCTGCGGAAAGGAGAACTTCATGGGTGTGGGGGTGCCTAGTTCCTTACCTGCTTATTTTACTAGTAACTGTGTCATACAGCTTTTAATATGTTTATCTGGAGTGGATGTCTTTTGAAATGGAGGCCTTGGCAATCGATGCTTAACGTCAGACATTACAACAGGCAATAATAACTTTAGTCACCGGTGTGCCACGGCCCACCACAGACAACCGTTGTCTCCTCCACCATCAGAAACGGGCGTGAATGCAGTTGAACCTGGTCACATCAGAGAACCCGGTCCAGATTCCTATCCTTCAGATTCTGTTCCCTGGAACCACTCACCGTACCAGCACTGTCTGTCTGTCTGAATTCAGCCAGGGAAGCAGAACCACTCTGAGGATGCTGGGGTAAGGGATTGCTCATAAGAATCGGAACTTGGGGCGCCTGGGTGGGGGGCTCAGTCGGTTAAGGGTCAGGCTGTTGATTTCGGCTCAGGTCATGATCTCAGGGTCCTGGGATCGAGCCCCACGTGAGGCTCCGCGCTCAGTGAGGACTCTGCTTGAGGATTCTCTCTCTCCCTCTGCCTTCCCCCTGCTCGCATGCTCTCTTTCCCAAATAAATAAATAAATCTTAAAAAAAAAAAGAAAAAAAAGAACCGGACCTTCCACAACTGCTTCACTTCCGCCAACCAAATCTCATGCCAAGTGCTTCCCTGGCCAAGTCTAACCCCAAAGCATGCAGGGCGAGGGCTTCTGAGGAAGCTAGCTCTAGTGTAGTGGAATAAACCACCGCAAGATCCATGCAGCGGATTTTTTTTTTAAAGATTTTATTTATTTATTCATAAGAGACAGAGAGAGAGGCTCCCCACTGAGCAGGGAGCCTGATGCAGGACTTGATCCCAGGACCCTGGGATCATGACCTGAGCCGAAGGCAGACGCTTAACCATCTGAGCCACCCAGGCGCCCCATGCAGTGGATTTTAAATGAGATGTTTACATGAATGAGTTGGAAAGGAATTAGGAAGATTTTTCAGGGAAATTATGATTAGAATCCTGACACTTACACATGTTCGATTGCTCACAAAGTATTTTAATGGACGTTCTAGAACTTGATCTTTGGCGCTGACCTTCGGAATGATGTCCATTTCCTAGTCGAAGAGACTAAGTGATAGATTAAGAGAGTGGCCTGATGGCACGTGGTTAATAAGGCAGAATTGGTCTGAGGTCTAGCTTACCCGCTTCCAAACGTTTATGCTCTGTTCTGGACACGGCAATAGAGTGCTCCTGGCCCCCCTTCTTGATCGGTGTAGATGAGTCTCTGAGAACCGTGCCCTCATTCTCTCTGATAATCTCATCTCTCCCTCCCATCATTTTACACATGTGTCTTGATATTTCCTCCCTCCGTACTTAGTTTTTCATTCATTCTCCCGCAAAATGTCTACTAACTTATAAAATTCCCCCTTTTCTACAGAAACCCTCACCCCCTCTTGTCACACACCTTGCTGATCTCCTGACATCGTTCCCAAAACTCTCTCTCACAGATCTTCTTCCATGGAAACATGTAACTTTTTGTTACAGAAAAGTCTAAAGATTTGGGTTCTAATTCTGGACTTAACTTTCCCCTAGGCCACAATTTTCCCTCTAGGCTTTAGGCTCCTCATGTCTCAGATGTGGGTTCACTAGGATCCTATATGTGAGACCCCTTTGTAAACTCTAAAGCACTAGAGAAATGCCATTAGCTGTTATCCTTTCTTGTGGGATTCTCAAAGGAAAAAGCTGATGCTGAAGGATCCACCGAATCCAAAATATTGCTCGAATTTATTAACAGGAGCAGCAGAGTCCTTGAATGGAATCAGCCTGAAGAGGACCCCGAGGAAGTTGTGCATACCAGAGGGGCAGGTACTGACAGCCGGCTGGGCGGAAAGTGGGTAAAAGGAAAACACTAGGGAATAATTCTCCCTGCCTGCCCTGGTTTGGGTTCCCTGTGTGGGATGGCTTCTATCCAGGCCTGGGTCTCTAGCCCTGGGGCGTATGGATCGTCCAGAGTGAGTCAAGGCCAAGGTTTCATCCGGTATTGGCAAATGCTGAAGAATAAGGGGTTTTGAGTCTCCTAGGTCTGATTTGAATCCATATAAACTGTGAAATGGCCAGGTCACCCAATTTCTCCGTCCTTCAGACTGCTAGCTACAACACAGGGGGGACAGGAAGGTGGAAGGTAATTTACAGCATTTGTGAAAACCTATACTTAGCTATAAAAGGTTTTGCTCAAGGGTGCTCAATGAATTCTGCTTGCAGGAAGAAATATTTCATAATATTAGTTCCCTCAGCACAAGGAACATAGCTTACTCATTGACGCAACCCCAGACCTTGCTCAATGCCAAGACACACGATGGCCACAAGAAAAATCTTCCGAATGAATAAATAAATGGACAATACAGTAAATAAAGAGGTCTCGAGGCTAAAAGTGATAGCAGGGGGAGCCAAAAGCAAAAATGTCATCTGGCCTTAGGTGTGCAGTTGGTGAGGTTGTGGTGTCCTGCCTTCTCTGAACCGTAACTTGTCGTGGAAAACAGTGCATGTATGTAGAAGACCATTGGCATTTTCTCTCAAGATGAGGGCACTTGAGTGGGTTTTTTATGTCTAAGAGACCTTAGATTTACCTCTCCTATGAACTATCTCATCATAGTCTTTGCCCATTTTTAAACTAGATTGTTGTTTTTTCTTATTGATTTTGAGGAGTTCTTTATATATGTGGAAAATTAACCCTTCGTTATATGAAGAGCTATTATTTTTAGCATTCTATTTGTGTTTTATTTTTGGCTTTATGTTCCTGACATCATACATAGAAAGACCACCCCAAAGCTGAGATTAATCTTTAAAAATACTTTTCCATGCTAACTTATGTATTGCATGGATTCCCATGCCTTATGTTTAGGCCTCTGCATCATTTGGAATGGATCCTGATTTGAGAGGATGGCTCTCTATGTCCTACCCTCCTCTGGAGTGCCGCTTTCTACATACTCCAACATGGCAGCTTGCGTCATCCAAGCGTGCAAGCCAGCAATTGAAAGAGGCTGCTATTAAGACAGAAGTCACAGTCTTTTGTAACCTAATCATGGAAGTGACATCCCTTCACATTTGCCATATTCCATTGGTTAGAAGCAAGACACGAAGTCAGGCCCACACTCAAAAGTAGGAACTTACACAAGGGCGTGCCTCCCATTTTTCTTATTTCTCACAGGAAAACTCACTCAGAGCATGTCCCCATAGAGCAAGGTGCAATGGACGTTTCTCCAAGAAGGAGACTGTCTGCAATCTCTCCCCAGGGTGAGAGGCCACTCGGCTCTGATCGCACTGTCTGCCGTCTCCAGGGTGGTTACCTAACTAGCCTTGCTAAATCTTTATTCATAATGTGGGGTGGTAACTCAAGTATGCCTGGCTCCAGAATCTAGAAAACATATTCTTTGGCTCTGAAAACCATGGAAGATGTGAACCCAAAAGTCCTGGGAAACAGGTCTGTTTTTCTGGGTGTGTGGTGTTTGGTTCTGGTTTACAGAATGCAAATTTAAAACATGTGTGAAGACAAAAGGAAAGGTCAGGGGTTTGAAGGCAACCTTTGTGGGGAAAACAACTTCTATACGATATATACGCGGGTGGATGTGGGTGTGGGGAGGCCAGGCAGGGATACCCAAGTGGCCCCAGCTGCCATTCATCTGCCTTAAAATGTTCTTCTTCTGACGAAACTCAGCCCAGAAATCCGCTGCTGCTTCTGCTGCCCTCTGGATGCTCTAATCAATCAACTGTACCGGCAAGACTTCTCAGATGCAAACGCTGAGGAGCGTTAAGTGGCTTCTGATCTGAGGTCCAGCACTGCCAGAGAAGGAGAGGCCGGAGCTCAAATGAAAGTAAGCCCTTGACTCGGAGGAAATGATTCTTCCTGCCACAGGAAGAGCCAGTACATCCTGAGGAAGCCACGTGTGTTTTGCGGAGTCTGAGCTTAGCCTGGCCCAGCGGGGGAGAGCGTGAATTTGCAATATTCAGGGATGGAGCGTGTGTCTGAGGCTTTTACCTGAATCCAATCCAGGCTCCAGGGGAGAAGATTTATAGGGGTGATGAAGAGAGTTGGTGTTCCTGTCCACAGATAGAGACACACAGGAAAGAAGCCACGTGGCCGGTGTGGAACTGAATACTCCCTTCACTTAGATGCAGGCCCGCATGCTTGGCGTGGTCTGTTCTGTGGTCAGTGTGGGCACATGTTTAGGCTGAGAGTGACTGGGGATTCTGCTAAAGAGATGACAGGCAGGCAGTGAGAGGAAGGGTGGTGTTAGTTGTCTACTGCTGTGTAACAAATTACCCCAAGACTTAATGGCTAGAACAACACATGTGTATTATTCCCCCAGGTTCTGTGGGTCAGGAGTCCCGGCATGGCTTAGCTGGGTGCCCTGCTCTGGGTGTCTCCTGCAGCTACAATGGAGTTGCCAGCCAGGGCTGATGTCTCCTCTCTTGGCTCAACCAGGAAGGAGCCACTTTCTGGTTCATTCTTTTCTCCTGGGCTGTCGGACTAAGAGCTTCAGTTCTTCATTGGCTGTCAGCCGGAGGCTGCCTTTGGGTCCTTCTCTCCAGTGTGGTAGCTGTATCATCAAAGTGTTTAAGCCAAGAAGGCACTTGAGAGAGTCTGCTAGCAAGACAGAAGTTGCAATATCTGTAATCTAATCACGGGAGCGACATCACATCACCTTTGCCATGTTCTATTCATTAGAAGCCAGTCACAAGGTCACGTCCACCCTCAAGGAAGGTAATTACACCAATGACAGGTGGGGGTGGGCATTGCACGCCCTCTTAGAAGTTGGCCTTCCACAGGAGAGGAAGAATCTGCAGGAAAATACCTATTCTTTTTTTTTTTTTTAAGATTTTATTTATTTGTCAGAGAGAGAGAGCACAGCAGGGGAAGCAACAAGGGAGAGGAAGAAGCAGGCTCCCCGCTGAGCGGCGAGCCCGATGCGGGGCTCCATCCCAGGACCCTGGATCATGACCTGAGCCGAAGGCAGATGCCCAACCGACCGAGCCACCTAGGCACCTGGAAAATACCTATTCCTGAGAACTATTTAAGGAGATAAACTTTTCAATGAATTAAATGGCAAAGAAGAAAAGTTATAAAAATGCCAATCATTCTAAAACACATTAGGGCCGATTTCCTGATAGTTTATAAGCACTGAACTTAATTTCTAATGAGGTGGCCCTGTAAAAATAGTAAATAATGAAAAATAGGTAACTGGCCTGTAATTAATTGAAACCAGATGTTCCTCACCGCCACCCCACACCTGGTCAAATTCAGAGTATTGTCCCCAGGGGAGAGCCTGAGAGTGTTCCAGTTACCTATGACCCCATAACAATAAGACAAAGTTTAGTGGCGTAAAACAACCTTTGTATTGCTTACAGATCTGCAGTTTGGACAGGGAGGTTGGCTCATGTCGGCTGGAGTTACTCAGTAGGGTTGGCTTATGGCTTATGTCGGCTGCACTCAGCATCAGCTGGGGCAGCCTAAAGACTGGGAGCTGGAACCCTCTCCAGGTTCTCTCATTCACATGTCTGCAATTGATGCTTCCTCCCAGCGGGGGCGCTGTGGCCAGGACACCTACCGGCAGCCCTTTTATGTGGCTGCTAGAGCTTCCTCACAGCATGGTGCCTGGGCTCCAGGGATGAGCATCCTGAGAGGAACTGAGGCAGGGTGTACTGCCTTTTGTGACTTAGCCTCAAAAGACTTCTAGTGTCATCCTTACCATAGTCTTGGGCCCACTGGACTCGGGGAGGGAATGTAGATCCCGCATCTTGATGGAGGAGTGTCTCCATCGTAAGAAGATCATTTTGTAAGAAGGCCACGTAGGATGGGATTCATCTTTGGAAAATACGGTCTGCCACAGAGAGCAAACTAGCCCCCACGCCATCCTTGAGCTTTCATGTCAGTGACACAGAGCTCATAAGGTGAACAGAAGTGTGTAGTCGTGAGAAATAAGACAGCAGGTGTAATGCTGATAAATAAGAAATACAGTCAGGCACCTGGGTGGTGCAGTTGAGTGTCCGGCTCTTGGTTTTGGCTCTGGTCTGACCTTAGGGTCATGGGATGGAGCACCCCCATGCCGGGCCCCTTGTTGGGCTCCATGCTGAGTGTGGAGTCTGCTTGGGTTTCTCTCTCCCTCTCCCTTTCCCTCTGCCCGTCCTCTCCTCTCTCTCTCTCAAATAAGTAAATAAAATCTTAAAAAAAAAAACAACAATCCTTTCTCCCTCTTCTCCCATTGAGTGGGAGACTGGGAATAGATCCATGAAAGACATTGTGCAGGGCCAATGTGCCAAGCCTGTGGGCTTGAGAGTCTCACTTGGCCTATTACCGTAAAGCCTATAAAACTTCCTGTATTACTTTTCTATTGCTGCATAACAAATTACCACAAATTTACAAGCTTAAACAACACCCATTTATTACTTCCCAGTTTTGTAGGTCAGGAGTCCAGACAGGTTTGCACGCAGGTTATTGCAACGCTGAAATGAAGACGTCAGTGGCCAGGCTCTGGAGAAGAATCTAGAAATACTCTAGACGTTCAATTTATTGGAGGAGGCTTCCAACATCCGTTCTTCTCTGCTGGGTGCGGCTAGGGAGGTTTTGACCACCAGAGGGCGCAAGAACCACGAGCCCTGTCGCCTGAGTTCCAGCTCCCCTCGGCCACCGCGGTCCAGGTACCAGCAGCATCAGCGTCGCTTGGGAGCTTGTTAGGAAAGTGGAATCTCAGGCCCTCAAACCAAACCTGCTGAATCAAAATCTGCGTTTTGTCAAGACCCCCAGGCAATGCGTGTGCACATGAAAGTTCGATGGGCTCTACCTCTCGGTGGTTCTCACTCTTGGCTTCATGTTAGAATCACTGGGGGTGGTGGGGGTGGGGTGGGGGGTGGGTGAAACCTCCTGATGCAAGACCTCCCTTCCTCCCAGAGAGTCTGATTTTAACACCCTGAGGCCAGAGTGTTAAAGGCTCCCCTGAGGATTTTCACGTGCATCCAAGGATGAGATTCTCTACAAGTCTAGCTCATTCCCGACTGTAGAGAACCTTGCGTAGGACCAGAGCTGTGCCGGAAGTGGGGCACATCGCCGGGGTGTAGCCATAGGCCAAGGACGCAAAGCCCCAGCCTCAGGGCTCTCCTGGGATGCAAGAGCAGACCTCTGGGACCCCCCGGGTTATAGTGAAGTCGGGGCCAATGTGAAACACTGAGGAAGTGTTCTCTCATATTCGAAGTGCTTCTAAGACCCGATTCAAACAGACAGAAATTCTAGTTCCCCTGCCTCCTTCTTGGTCGGTGCTCCCTGATCATGATGCTGCCTCCTGGTTGCCACCTTGAAAGCAGGAAACGTGTTGATTCTCCCCTGCAGAGTGTCTGCTCAAGGAAGCACCATCCACAAGGCTAGTGACCCGGGCAGCCCCCCTGCTGGTGGTGGACCCGCCACCCCCCTCCCGGCTGATGGTCGAACCTGTGAGGGGGAGTTCAAGAAAGAAGGTACCTGGAGGACAGAGGAACTCAGCCGTGTTAGGAGGGACTTTTTAAAAAAAAAATCTTTTTCTTCTTTTTTTTAAAAGATTTTATTTATTTATTTGAGAGAGAGAATGCGATAGAGAGAGAGAGCATGAGAAGGGGGAGGGGCCGAGGGAGAAGCAGACTCCCCGCCGAGCAGGGAGCCCGATGCGGGACTAGAACCCGGGACTCCAGGATCATGACCTGAGCCGAAGGCAGTCGCTTAACCAACTGAGCCACCCAGGTGCCCAGAAAATATCTTTTTCTTTTGGGGGCAGAGGAGGGGAGAGAGAGGAGAATCTTCAGCAGGCTCCACGCCCAGCATAGAGCAGGAGGTGGGGCTTGGTCTCAGGACCCTGAGATCATGACCTGAGCTGAAATCAAGGATCGGTTGCCCAACCGACTGAGCCACCCAGGCACCCCTAGGAGGGACTTTTAAAAACCTTCTTCCCCATTTAAGAGGTGTTTTGCAATCCCAATGCCCTTTTAGATACACTACTTTATTTACACTGTACCTAGACCCACGCCGCCTGAGCTGAGACTAGGTTAAGGACACAAATGTGGGAAACAGAGTGACAGAGAGGTGAGTGGATAAGCTAAAGTTTGCCAGGATGAGTCAGGCAGAATTAGGACAAGAAATCACTTTATGAAATGTCCTCATTTGCTAAGTGCTATTTCCAGGATGTGGCAATATCTGACTTCTGACTGTTCTTTCTTCACTGTTCCGGAGCATTTCTGGGGACTCCAGTGTTGTCCTTCCTTCTCCATTCTCCTTCCCCAAAATGAGGGTTTATTTTTTCATTCTAGAATTTTCAGTTAATCTCCTATTAAATGTCCACTGACTTCTGTGATTTCTCATGTTCAATAGAAGTTTCACCAAGTGTTCGGTAAATTCTCAATATATGCTAACAATAACGATAACGATTTCATTATAGCTTTCTTGAATGCAAGGAACTGATTTCCTGTTGTATCTCCAGGATTTTAACAAAATATTTGTGGAATGAATGAATCACGAATCAAGTGGAGGGATTTGCCAAGTTAAATGGAGGTGGGGGGAGCAGAGAGAGAAAAACAATCCAGCCTTGGGTGTGCAAGTGCCGTGGTGGGCGCGGGCCAAGCTCTGCCCCAGAACCCTGAGGGATGGCATGTGTAGACACGCTGTTAACACCATGGAAGAGAGCTGGGTTCGTCTTCTCAAATAATGGCCAATGCTCTGCATCCTACACCCTTTTCCTATTCCTCTCTATGGTGCAGAAAAAGGAAGTTAAAGTCTGGATGTATTTCCTGCTCACATGAAATGTTGTAAAGTTTTTTTTTTTTTAAAGATTTTATTTATTTATTTGAGAGAGAGAGATAAAGAGAGAGGGTGAGCCCAAGCAGGGGGGAAGGGAGAGGGAAAGCGAGAATCTCAAGCAGACTCCTCGCTGAGCACAGAGCCCCATTTGGGGCTCGATCTTGTGACCCTGAGATCGTGACCTGAGCTGAAACCAAGAATCTGATGACGCTCAACCCACTGAGCCACCCAGGCGTCAGTGCTGTGAAGTTCTTTGAAGAGTTCGGGGAACATCCAGATGTTGACTCTGTCAGTAGGGCCTTCTAGCTCTTTCTTCTGTCAAGTGCCTTACTCCTTTTGGGTAGAAATCCTTCTCCTTCCTGGGTCCCCAAACAACCCCCCGCCACCCAGATGTTTGAGGAGGGACATGGAACAATGTGCTCTGCCTTCATCCCATGTTTCTGCTCTGAGGCTCCACCTCAGGTCCCTCTCCCTCGACCCACTACACTTGCCCTTCCCCCATTGCTTCCCTCCCACCATCTCCCACATCCCAGTGAAAGGAAAGAGAAGCTTTGTTTCTCTATTCACGGATCGCGGGAGGAAGCTTCCATGAGTGCATGGGTGAAAAGACAGAGTATTATGACCAGAGAAGTTTAAAAAATGCATAATAATATTTATGTACATTATTAATAGTTCCATCACATGGATTCTTAGAATTAAAATTATTGGGCTGAACAAATGCAGACCTTTTAAATTTTTATGTTGATCAAAGTTATACATACACATAGTAGACAAGATAAAATAATTCGGCATGTAGTTGTCTTCTCCACCTCATGCCTTCTCATCCTTGATTCTACTCTCCAGAATCAACCACTCTCTTTTAGTGGACACTTCTGTTTTAATCTTCATGTTTACCAATAGAAAGTTTATGCAGTCTTGATTTTTTTAGCTGTATATATTACCCATTGACTTTTTACTGGATGATGATGAATTAGCTCTTACACATATAATTACATACTACACACATCCTTTCCCACACACCAATATCCTTCCCTTCCATCCAACCTCCCAGGGTTGTTATTTCATAATCTTTATGAAAACAACATTCAATGATTCTATGATTATGATTGGAAAAATGTTAGTCAGAGCTGAGCTATGTAGTGTGCTGTGATTTACATCTTGTCCCCATGCAAGCTTTTTGTTTTTCTTTATAACTGGAGTTAACATTTGCCTTTTTTCCCCCTTTGAATCATTTAACCTCCAACATCTCTGTTCTTCTGCTCCAATCTGGATTGGCTTCTCTTTCACAGGCTGCAGAATTCTCTCACTGGGACTTCCCCCTTCACCATCTTGCTAGGTTGATTCCCCCATTTTCTCCCTCCGGGTTAATTCCCTTGTTTTTTGGTGGAACTATCTTCTAGAAGCTTCTTGAGAAAGAGTGCTTGGGAGGCAATTTTGTGAGACATCGTATGTCTGAAAATGTCTAATCCCATTTCCTACTGATTGATAGTTTGGTGTTCTTCCAACTATAATCCTTCAACTGTATTTTTTTTTTTTCTTTCTGGAAACTTTTAGAACTCATGTTCTGAAGTATCATTATTGTATTTTAACAGTTGTGCTCCACACTCTGTAGGTCCCTTCCAATTTTCAGTTGTGGGATTTTTCTTGTAATATTTCTTTAATAATTTCTTCACTACTGTGTTTTCTGTTTTCTCTTTTTTTGGAATTTCTGGAATTATCCTCTAATTTTCTTATCTTTTACTATCCATTGTGTCTTGTATTCTACTTTCTAGGAGTTTTCCTTTTGGTTTAACACTTACAGTGTGTATATCATTCATCAGTTAAAGGAGGTGCTTTTCTATTTCCATATTACTATGAGTTTTTAATCATGAATCAAGGTAGAATTTTTTGGAATGCTTTTTTTTTTGCATCTTTTGATCTCTTAATATATTGAATTACATTTATCAATTTTCTTTGTTAAACCATCCTTGCATTCATAGCATAAACCCAACTGCAGGATTCAGTCTGCTCATATTTTGTTTGGGATTTTTTGCATCTATGCTTATGAGTGTAATTTTCCTTTCTCATATGAGATTGCATATTTTAGTATCAAGGTAATGCTAGCCTTATAAAATGAGTTGGGAGAGGGGTGCCTGGGTGGCTCTGTCCTTAAGCGTCTGCCTTCAGCTCAGGTCATGATCCCAGGGTCCTGGGATTGAGCCCCGCATCGGGCTGTCTGCTCAGCAGGAGGCCTGCTTCTCCCTCTCCCACTCCCCCTGCTTGTGTTCCCTCTCTCACTGTCTCTCTCTCTGTCAAATAAATAAATAAATAAATAAATAAAATCTTGAAAAAAATAAATAAAGTGAGTTGGGAGAGCCTCTTCGCTTTTCTTTCTGGAAAATAGTTTGTATAAAATTGGAATTACTTTTTCCTAGTATGTTTGGCAGAACTCACTGTTAAAAACCATTTGGCCTGTGTTTTTGGGTGTGTGGTCTGATGGGAGAGTTCAGGGAGCAGCGCCAGTAATTAAACTTTTTTTTTTTTAAAGTAAGTTCTTTTTTTTAAAAGATTTTATTTATTTATTTGAGAGAGTGAGAGAGACAGAGCACAAGCAGGGGGGAGGGGTAGAGGAGAGGGAGAAGCAGACTCCATGCTGAGCAGGAGCCAGATGCGGGACTGGATCCCAGGATCCCGGGATCGTGACCTGAGCCGAAGGCAGACACAACCAACTGAGCCATCCAGATGCCCCTAAACTTATTTTTTTTCAAAGATTTTATTTATTTATTTGACAGAGAGAGAGAGAGAGAGAGCACAAGTAGGCAGAGAGGCAGGCAGAGAGAGAGGAAGAAGCAGGCTCCACTGAGCAGGGAGCCCAATGCGGGGCTTGATCCCAGGACCCTGGGATCATGACCTGAGCTGAAGGCAGATGTTTAACCGACTGAGCCACCCAGGCGCCCCCCTAAACTTATTTTTAATTTAAAAATTTTCACCAGTAATTAAATTTATTTCATTTACTTGTTATATGACCATTTATATTTTGTATTTCTTTTTTTTCAAGATTTATTCATTTATCTGGAGGGGGGGATGGGGCAGAGGGAGAGAGAGAGAGAATCTGAAGCAGATTCCATGCTAAGCATGGAGCCTGACCTGGGGCCCGATCACACAACCCTGAGATCACAACCTGAGCTGAAACCAAGAGTTGGCTGCCTAACTGACCGAGCCACCCAGGCACCGCTATATTTTGTATTTGTTATTGAATTATAGTTTTTTCCTGGAAATTAGTCCATTGCATCTAAGTTATCAAATATGTTGACAAAAAGTTGGCCATAATATACCCTGTCATTTTAATAACTGTAGCATCTGTATCTTTGTTCCTTGTACTAATTTTTAATTTGGAATGTTTGTGCCTTCTCTCTTTGTTTTTTCCCTAATCAATCTTTCCAAAGTTTTGTCATTTTATCTTTTTCAAGAACGAACTTGTGACTTTTAATCTTCTCTATTGTATCCTGGTTTTCTATTTTAATTTTCTTCTCTTACCTTTATTATTTCCTTTCTCATATAGTCTCAGGATTTATTTTCCTATCTCTTTTCCATCTTTTAATTTGGTTGCTGACTTCATTAAATAGCATTTAAGGCTATAATTTTCTTTCGGGTTTTTATATGTGGCATTTTCATTATTGTTAGTTCTGTATATTTTCTAATTTCTCTTATGGTTTCTTCTTTGACTAGTGAATTATTTTTTTAAAAAGATTTCATTTATTTATTTGACAGAGAGAGAGACAGCGAGAGAGGGAACACAAGCCGGGGGAGTGGGAGAGGGAGAAGCAGGCTTCCCGCGGAGCAGGGAGCCCGACGCGGGGCTCGATCCCAGGACCCTGGGATCCTGACCAGAGCTGAAGGCAGACGGAATTCTGGTGCCCCAGAATAGGTAGTGTTTTGCTCAGCGAACAAAAGAGCTGAGAGTGGCCCCAGGGGGCTTGTCGTGTGGATCTGCGAACCTCATCAGTGGCAGTGGGCCCCTCGGAGAGCCGTGTCCCACCCAGAGCTCTCTGTTCCTCTAGCGGCCTGAGCGTCTGCTTGTGCAGCCGGCTTCCCCCCTTCTGTCCCTCCTCTCCTCAGGTTTGCAGGGGTGAGGACAGTTGTTTCCTATTAAGTTAACCATACTTAACTTTAAAAAATACATATTTTTAAATAAAACCCCCCCAAAAGGGTGCGTAATCCCAATACATAAAACAGAAACAAACAAGCAAACAGAAAAACAACCCTACCAAAGCTGCCTTGTTTGGAGGGCCCTCCAAAATGGAGGCGGAGCAAAATGAAATCCTTCCAGTTTCTCCCTTGGCCTCTGCAAGCTTGCATCACCTTCTCATTTTAAGAATTTGCCTAATAAGTGATGTGGAAAAACACTCCGAGCTAAACCCAACCTCCATGGGGACGTGACCAGCATTCTAGAATTCTTACATTGCTCCTTGCCCTATTTCCCTAGCACCTGTTCTCCAGCATCTTGGGAGTGTGGTTGTTGAAATCATGATCCCCAGATGCTCATTCAAACACCACCACCACCACCACCACCCCGCCCCGGAACATATAATAAAAACTAAAACATCGATTGGGCATTCACTGTGTGCTCGAGCCCAGGCTAAGCATTTCACTTATCAGATATCTTATCATCATCTCTCAAAACCCCTTGAGGTGGGCAATCACGTTTGCCAAACTTCACAGGGGAAGGCTGTAAACTCACGGACTACAGGGATTGTGTCTCTGTCGGCAGCCTGATCCCCATTTTCCAGAAGAGCAGCCGACAATGTGTGTGTCAGTGGGTAGGGGGACAGCCTAGAACATCACTGCAGTTTATCAGAAGACTCCCCATCATCGCTGCTGAAAGGAAGCCTCCAATCTGGAAGTTCCCTTGAAGAGTTCCCAGTCCCGGGGAAAAACACAGATGGACCTTCCACGGGGTGTTGCTGGTCACTCCCAAAGCAGCTATGAGTCCTACAGAAAATGTTGTACTTGGTCCCGGGAACTCCTTGCAGCAATGAACCCAAATGGTCAGAAAAAATGCGATTTTTCTGGTTTTGAGAAGCAGCACAGGCCACTTTTTCTTAGACTGGGTTTTGGGCCCCTCTTTTTGGTTTCTAGAGTGGGAATAAAATATATAAAATTAGAAGGCAAAACAGAAAACTAGGTGCTGGGGAGAAGGAAGAAATCTTTGGGAGTTTCTGATTGACAACATGCAAAATGAAACCAAACCAAACCAGACCAAAACAAAACAAAACAACCCTCTTCCTCCCTCCTGCCCTGTTTTTGTCAAGGTGCCGATCCGCGGGCAACTCAAGGTACGCCAGGCTTCCTCCCCAGAGAGCCCAAGTTTAGGGGCAGGTCATAGTCTTGGGCTGGGTGTCTTTGCTGTGGCAGGAACAGCAATGACACTTTCATCCAAGACGCTGAACAAAGCAGAGAAGTTCATGAGAAACGGAGGACCCCCACAGCTCTGACTGGGAAGTAAAGGTGGAGGGTGGCCGGCAGGGAACTGTCCAGCTTGCCTCACGGCAGCTGGTTTTAACCTGGCGCACATCTGTTTTGTAGAAATGGAACTCGGTCTTGCCCAAAGGGAGGACTCTCAGGATGTAGGCAAGGAATGGAAAGTGGGGACATCAGAGAATTCGGGACTTTCCACGGTGGAGAGTGTGGGAAGGAATTTGCTAAAATCAGACACGCTGGGGAAGAAACCTTACGCACACTGAGAGTGTGGGAGAGATTTGGTAAGAAGTCAAGATTTCCCAGCCCCACGTGGGCACGCTCCGAGAAGAAATCAGAAGTCACAGTTCATTGGAAACAGATAGATACCGTCAGGAAATCTTGAAGTATCTGGGGAATGCAAATATCACACTATTGCTTATTATTTGTCAGAAATACATAAGCCCACACTCTCTTGAGCACCCACGTAGGAGTAGAAAATGGAACAGTCAGCATAGATTCTATCTGTATGCCAAATCTTCAAGTGGAAAAATACTACAGAAAGTACACAAAATCTGGACTCCTCAACCCACCATCACATCCCGCCTGGAAGGAGATGCCAGTGGGCAGTCTCAGGACCCTGCTGCTCCCCTGAATGAAGGGAAGGCAGAAATAATGGACAAGAGGCAGGTGGTTTTCAACCATAGAGCTTTTAGGATGGAGAAACACGGACGGGGCCTCACATGGGGTGCTCTTAGGTGGCCTTCATTTTCACACACCAGCCCCTCCCATGTTTCCAAGGACATTAGGTTCCGATGAGTTTCCTTCTCTCCACAGCCCCGACACCAACCATGAACCTTAGTCAGAAATCTGTCTGCAAAGGCAGAGATCGGGAAAGGTATAAACAACGCTGACCGCAAGCCCAATTTCCCACGTAGCTCAAACCCTAAGAAAGAATCTTAAGCCAACTGGGGCACCTGGGTGGCTCATTCGGTTAAACGTCTGCCTTCGGCTCAGGTCATGATCCCAGGGTCCTGGGATCGAGCCCCGCATCAGGCTCCCTGCTCCATGGGAAGCCTGCTTCTCCCTCTCCCACTCCCCCTGCTTGTGTTCCCTCTCTCGCTGTGTCTCTCTCTGTCAAATAAATAAATAATATCTTAAAAAAAAAAAAAAGAATCTTAAGCCAACCTTGATGTTTCTTGAAGACAACAATCCTGTGCAGTGACAAGAATCCTGTGGGTTCTGGGAACAGATGTTCCAGGTGAGGTGAGGGACATCTTGACAGCTAGATGACTTGGGGTGGGTGACCTCCACCAACATGCCTGGGGATGCCCAGGCCAGCCCTGACCTCTGTTTGTCCAGCTGCCTACTGGACCTGTCCTTCTGGAGGTTCTGTAGGCTCATCTCCAACCCGTTTTCCTAAGTAGAAACTCTTGATGTGTTTCAGCAAAACATTTTATTTAAATCTTCCACTCCCCCTTCAGTGTCAAATCATAGGCTGAGCCTCACGCTGGGCCCCACTCCTAAATATGAACTGATAAGCAAGGATCATGCACAGTTGAGGAAAGCATCTAACACAAAAGCCAAGAGACTCTTTTTTAAGATTTTGTTTATTTCTTTGACAGAGAGAGACACAGCGAGAGAAGAAACACAAGCAGGGGGAGTGGGAGAGGGAGAAGCAGGCTTCCCGCCGAGCAGGGAGCCCGATGCAGGGCTCGATCCCAGGACCCTGGGATCATGACCTGAGCCGAAGGCAGAGACTCAACCAACTGAGCCACCCAGGCGCCCCAAAAGCCAAGAGACTCTTAAAGAAGAGCAAGATGGGAGGACTTTCCATCCCAGATACATCAAGACTAATTATAAAGCCATAAATATAATTAGGATAATTAAGTATATATAATTAAGGTAGTGTGGATTTTGCAGAGGGATAGACCAGTAGACCAAGGAAGCTCCGAAACACCCAGGGTTGGATGGATGGATGCTTGATGTCCAACAGAGAGCAATGCAATTTTTAATAGCCCAAACTGAGAAGCCCTCAAATATCCATCAACATAATTGATAAGTGGTGGTATTTAACCACAATTTATTTTATCAGCACCATATCAATACTATATGATATTAAAAATGAACCAATTTCAGCTGTACACGATAAGGTGAATGACTCACAAACATAATGTTAAATGAAAAAAAGCCAAACATAAAAGACTTCAAAGTGTGTTATTCTACTTGTATAAAGCTCAGAAATAGTCAAAACTAAACTAGGGCTTCAGGGAATATGTGCCTAAGTGGTAAAACTAAAGAAAAGCCAAGGAAGGGATTTTCAGAGAGGTCAGATTTTATTTGTGGGGAGAAGGGGTTTGAGTGAGAAGGCATTTGTGGCTTCTGGGGGTGCTGGCAACATGCTTTTTCTTGGCCTGGATGGTAGGTCTGTGGGTTTTTCCTTTATAATTATATATTAAGCCATGCATTTATATTTTATTTTTAATTTTATGTTTTAGAGAGCACGTGCACGTGTGCACGAAAGCTGGCGGGGAGGTGGAGGAAGGGGGTAGAGAGAGAATCTCCAGCAGACTCCCTGCTCAGTGCAGAGCCCGATGCAGGGCTCCATCCCACGACCCTGAGATCATGACCTGAGTCGAAATCAACAGTCGGACGCTTACCCGACTGAGCCACCAGGCGCCCCTTAAGCCATACATTTATATTTTATGCCCTTTCCTGTGTGTATTCTCTGTCACAAAAAGATCTTTTGTAAACATGAAGTACCAAGGGAAAAAATCTAGCAGAAGATATGAAGGTGAGGGAAGGGAGAATTGAAGGAAGGGGTCCAAAGTTATAAAATTCCAGTTATCAGATAACTATGCGCTAGAGATGCAAGGAACAACGTGACAACCATAGTAAATACGCTTTGTGATAGACAGGAAAGTTGTTAAGAGAGTAGATCCTAAGAGTTCTCACCACAAGGAGAAAATTATTTTCCTTTCTTTTCTTCTTCTTCTTTTTTTTAAGGTTTAATTTATTTATTTGAGAGACAACAAGAGAGAGAGTGTGAGCAAGGGGACGGAGTGGGGGCGAAGGAGACTCCCCTCTGAGCGCAAAGCATGGAGCCTGATGCAGGGCTGCATGAGGGGCTCGATGTGGGACTCGATCCTGGGACCCTGAGATCATGACCTGAGCCAAAGCCAGACGCTCAACCAACTGAGCCACCCAGGCACCCCTCTTTTCTTTTTACTGTCTCTCCATGAGAAGAAGAACATTAGCCGAACCTAGTGTGGTGATCATTTCACAACAGATATGTCAGACCATCATGTTGTACATCTTAAATTACACAGTGATGTACGTCAGTTACTTCTCAGTAAAACTGGTAAAAAAGGTAAGAAAGAACTTTCCAAGAAGAATTATTTCTCGAAAGTATGTAACTCATGGTGGTGATGCCTACACACAACTCTGAGTTTACTTGACACCACTGAACTTCACACCCAGAAATGGTTCTGATGGTAACTTTTATGTGTATTTTGCCCCAATTAAGAAAAATTCCTCAACACCCAGAGTGACATTAAAACCTCCCTAAATATTGGAGAGTGACCCCATGTGGACATGTCAGAAAACTCAGTGTTGCAAAGATACCCCCCAATTGTTGGTTATAGTGTAACAATCAAGTTCCCATTGTTGATTTTTTTTCCCCCCTTTGGAACTTGACAAGCTGACTCTGGTCCAAGAGGAATGAGACGGGAAGCCTTGCTCACCACACATCAAGACTTCCTTTAACGCTCAAGTCATGAAGGCAACATCTCAGACCCAGGGCTGGATGGAAGATCCGCAGAACCGACCCGAGCGCCCAGAGACACACACGCCCAGGGGAGGCATAGGGGGGCCGGGCCAACAGTGGGACGCTGGCTAACTGGGGAGTCCCCCCCAAAAAACGCACCCGGCAGCTTTAGTCATCAGAGCCGAAAGCCAGAAACAGCCTGCTGTCCATACTGGGTGGCTGAATCTGAGAAATCGTGTTGAGCGAGGAGAGCAAGTCGCAGATGACACACAGCGTGGTTCCGCTGCATAAAGCTCAAGAGCAAGTAAAACTAAAAAATGTATTGTTTAGGGATGCATACCAATGGGATTTGAAAAAACGGTTAAAAATGTGAGGGAATGAGGACTGTCAAGTGAGGGGTGATGGAGAATTCTGGAAGGGAAGTGGGGTGGGGCAGGGGAGGGGCCCAAGGTAGTCACAGGGGTACTCACGAGGGATGTGCTGGTTCTCAAACTGGGTGGGGGGGGCTATGGGCTCACTTTATTGTTAGGCTTTATAACTCAAGTCTATGATGCAGACACTTTTTAGTATGTATCGATTATCATGTAATAAAAATGGGAAAGGAAGAGAATGGTGCCCAGTCCTAAGCCATGAAGAATACCAGTTTCTACAGACCAGGGAACAGAGAGGGTTGTGCATAAAAAGGTGAGCTGGTGCTGCCAGTGAGGTAGGAGGGGAGCCAGAAACTGGGGCATCCTGGAGGCGGAGAGAACCTCCCAGAAGGACAACGGGTCTCCTGGGTTGTAGCTTCTAAGAGCAGGGCGGGAAGAAGAGGGCTGGAAAACAGCCCAGATTTGGTCCCTTGGGGGTGACCCCTGGGCTTGGGGGAGCGGTTCTGGGGGATTCGTGAGGACGGACAGAAGCTACATCGTGGCCGGCTGCCGACCAACCGGAGAGATGCACCAGCGGAGGCCTAGGGTGGTCGAGAGGGAAAGGCAGGACGGCTGACTTCAGCCTCCGCTGGGTGTGGGCGCCCCACCCCCACTCCATCTCTTCTCCCAGGAACAGCTGGTCGGAGGGGAACACTACTCCGGCCGGACATACAATTCTGGCCACAAGGTTGTGACTCTTTGGTCTGGCCGGAACTCCTGGGGGGAGGGGAGGGCCTGGTCCCTGGTCCTTGCCCTGGAAGTCCGGCCCTGTAGGGACAGAAGGAGGAGAAAACTGGAAGGTATGGATGTGGGGGTGCCTGGGAAGGGCCCTGGGGCCTGGGCCTGGCCTGTAAGGGTCCGGGTCTCTTCCGCAAGCCACGGGAAACCCTCTCTGGGTCCCCTGGGTCCTCCTTCCCTATGCCCTGGGCAGGCGGGCATCAAGCAGCCCTTTCTGTGTTCTGCTGTGTGGACAGACAGACACCAGTTTGATGTCCCCAGACCCAGGTGGCCTGTCATATCACAGCCACAGTGCAAGAACTGGCCTGGCTTCCTCCCGGCCGGCCACCCTCCCTTTGTTTGCTCTGGGAGGGGCAAGTGCCGAGCAAACAGGGAAGGGAAATCCCGATTCTGTCTCCTCACCATTTCCTAGGCCCTGAGGCCTCTGGTCGGGGTCTCTGGCTCCCTCCTGGCCTCGCGTCTGTGTGGAAGGGAGCTTAGGGTCGCCGGTGTATAGAAAACCCAGGCCTTGGCCTTGGTGAATGCTCAGACAAAATAAACCCCAAGCCAGGGGCATGGACCCCACATATCAGAGCTCTCTGACACCACCCAGCCACCAGAGGATGTGGGCATCAGGATTTCCAGTTTCCAGAAGAGGAAACTGAGGCTCAGGGTCACGAAGAGAGGACCCTGACAGAGGTGGGAATCCCACCCAGACCTCTCTGACCCTCAGCTCGGCTGTCCACTTAGGCGAACAGTGGGGGAGTGGCGAGAGGCAGGCTTGAACAGGGGCTCCCCCCTTCACCTCTCTTTTTTCTCCCTCAGAGACTGCGCCATTATCCAAGGCCCCCAACCGGGCAGTCGGAGCCCCCCCTCCCATGGCCGAGCTCCTGCCCCAGCTGCCTTGGCCCCCACTGGCCGAGGGTGGTGCCCAGGATGCATCAGTGCCCCGAGCTGAGTGGCGGAGCCAGCAGCCACAGGGTGGCGGGGCAGAGGGCCCAGCCCCTGAGCCCTGGAGGCTCCTGGAGGTGCCCTCCATTTACATCACACCATCCAGTGATGGAGAATCACCCCCTTGCACCCCGACCCCCCTGCGCCTGCAGCTGCCGAGGACCCCAGACCTGGAGAGTCTATCCCAGGACAGGTCAGCCGGGTGTTGGGACACCAAAGAGGTGCTCTCTCTCTCTCTCTCTCTAGGGATTCATGCTCGAGGGGGGCTGACACTGTCCCTGTGCGGGAGCTGAAGGTCAGCTGGAGTGTGACCTTAGCCCCACATGGGACCTGACTGGAGGTTGTGAAAGAGGCACATAAACAGAAAGAGGCAACTGGGAGCATGTGCTGGGACAAGTGCCTCCGAGCTCTCCACTCTCCGCTGAGCACTGCCTGCTAAGAGGAGAGGAGGATACCCCCTTTGGCACACCCAGTGTTTTTAAAACTGTGGCTCATGACCATTTAAGGGCCATGAAACCAAGGTAGTGTGTTGCGATCAGCGCTTTTTCCAAACAGAAATAGGATAGAATCGAAAATACAGTGTATGAGGTAGTAAGTGTGGTTTCTTGCAAATTTTGTGACCTTCCATATATTTCTATATATTATGTATATTTCTTGCATTGAAAACCAGTGTAAAAGGTATGTCTTGCTACAACTCGTGGTGGGGGGGGGTGGAGAAAGAAAGAGAGAAAAGAAGTGTAAACAAAACTTCTGCCAAGAAACACCACCTCTGGCACAAGGAGATGGGAACCGAAGGTTCAAGGCTGCCTGGGGAAAGAAGAAAGAACTATACCAGCACTGAACAGAAGTAGCCACTGTGGTTTCTTCTAATAATGGATGCTAGATAAGAGTTAAGGTTTATGAAATAGAGCTCTGTGTATCAGCAGGGAGAAGTCTCAGAAACAGCGATGATGGAGAAAGCAAGTTGCAAAATGATACAGTAGGAGCCTAGTTGTGTATCTTTTAAGAGGCATTGAACAATAGGGTATATTGTTGGTGGATCCATCCTGATATAAAAAAAAGGATGGGAAGGTACACAGAAGGAGCACACACCAGCTTCAGGGCGGTGGGTCCCTTGGGTGCAGGAGCAGAGAAAGGAGGGATGGGGAGTTGGGCCTTTGGCTGTGCCTGTAAAAGTTTATTTCTTTTTAAAAAAGAAAAAAAGATCTGAAACGAAATTGGCAAAATGTCCACATCTATTGGATATGGACCGTGGGGATGGCCATTTTATTTTTTCCTCTTTGAAATAAATATTCCCTAAATAAAATTTTAGAAGTATTTCAAAAGAAGAAACAGGCAAAGAGAGATACAGTTGACCCTTGAGCGGCGTGGGGGTCAGGAGGCACTGACCCACCATGCAGTCAAAAATCCAAGTGGAACTTTTGACTCCCCCAAAACTTAGCTACTAATAGCCTACTGTTGGCCAGAAAGCTTACCTAGAATAGAAACAATCAATAACACATATTTTGTATGTTATCTGTATTATATACTGTGTTCTTACAATAAAATAAGCTAAAGAAAAGAAATGTTTCTAAGAAAATCATAAGGAAGGCAAAATACACGTACAGTACTGTACTGTAAAAAACCCATCTATAAATGGACCCACACAGTTCAAGCCCATGTTGTTCAAGGGTCATCTGTACAGAGAAAGAGAACAGTGAGACAGAGGGAGATGGTGGAAGGAGGGCCTCTTTAAGACCTGGGAGAACTTCTATGCAGAGGGAACCAGCAAGTGCAAAGGCCCTGGGGCAGGAATGTATCTGGTGAGTTAGAGGAACAGCAGGGAAGCTGGGTGGTCCGAGGGAATGAAAAAAGGGGAAGAAGGAGGAGGCAAAGTCAGAATGGTGACAAGGGCCACACTCGGGCCTTGGGCACCGAGTAGGTGAGGACTTTGCTTTTATCTGGAATGAGGTGGAGCCAAAGGAGGGCTCTGAGCCAGGAGGGCCCTGACCTAACTCAGGGGTTCGTAGGTTCTCTCTGGCTGCAGGTGGGGAGCAGACTATAGGAGGCCAGATAGGAGCAGCCAAGTGGTTGCTGTGGGGTCCAGGACAGGGGCAGAGGAAGCCAAGAGTTTAAATTCTGGAGAGATTTTATGGGGTGAAGTGGACAGGGATGGCTGAGAAATTGGATGTGGCTGTGAGGGAAAGAGAGGGGCCAGGAAAGATGAAGTTTTGGGCCTGCCCGCCACCAAAATGGAGAAGTAGAGTGGGGCTTATGGGGGAGGGGGTGCTGCAAAGGTGAGGAGACGGATGGGAATGGAACTTTTTCAAGACGTAGGAACAGCATGTCATAGGGAGGGGTGGGGAGCAAGTCCCTGTGCTGGGGTGCCTCCGGCCAATAGCTGTGAGGCGGGACTCCCATTTCCGTGTTTTCATGCAGGCAGCCCCTGTCAGAGCAGGGCTGTGTCCAGCTCTGCAGCCTACCCCCGGCGTGACCTGGGCCAAGTGACTGCCCGTCTTTGAGGCTGGGCTTCCCCACCTGTAAAAGGGCTGCTGTCCCCCCGCTCTCCGCAGCCCCCCCCCCCGGCCCCGTGCTGTCCCGTGGGAAAGCCCCTTACCACAGAGTTGGTGACATCTCCAGGACGGGGCTGACTTGCCCAAGGTCACAGCACAGCTAAGAGCTAGGGAAGCTGGATTCTAACTTGGTCTGGCTAACCGGGACTGGGGCGGAGAGGGGTCCCCAGACCCCGAGGACCTCCTGGGCCAACACTGGGAGGTGTGGAAACGCACGGGAAGACGGAGGCGGCCTCCGGGCCGCACCCCTTCCCGCCAGCCGCGGTTCCCCTGTGCTCGCAGCCCCCACCCCTCCGCTTCCCAGAAATCTCCATCCCACCGCCCACCCCAACCCCTCCAGCTCCGTCCCACCTCTCAGGTTCCCTCCCGGCCAGGGGGCAGAAGGGGAGCTGAAGACCCCTTCCGGGTACCAGGGGAGAGGGTCGTGGCCGGTGCCAAAGGCAGCTGCCATGGCGGTGTTTCGTTTGAATCGAGTCTGTTTGTCTTTCTGTCCTTCCTTCTGTGTTCACTTCTCTGCCTCCTTCGATTCTCAGTGTCTGTCTCTCTTTTCCTCTCTCCTGTTTCCGTAGCTTCGGCGTCCCAGCCGCCCCTCTCGGTCGCCCGGCTCGCTCGCCCTCCCCCTGCGCCCCCCGTGCCTGCGTCTCTTAACTCTCGCTCGCGGCGGCTCCGGGCCGCCCCCCACCCGCCCGCCGCCGTGCCGGTCGGCGCCCCTCCCCCTCCCCCCCGCCCGGGTCCGCGGGCCCTCCCGCTGCGCCGCGCCGCCCCCCTTCCCGCGCGGGCGGGGGCGGCGCTCTGACGCTACGGGGCGGGGGCGGGAAGGGTGAGCTGACGCTGCGGCGGCTCCCGCGGCTCCCGGGCTCCGGCCTTTGTGCGGGCGGCGGGCGGCGCGGTCGGGTAGGGGCGGCGGCCCTGGAAGGCGAGGCAGGTGCCCCGCAGGGACGCCCAGCTCAGCCCAGCCCCGCTCGGCCGGCCCTGCCCTGCGGCCGGGCCCGCCCGCCGCGCCGCATCCATGTTCGAGTAAGGACCGGGGCGGGGGCGCGGCGGGCGGGCGAGCGGGCGGGAGGACGGGGCCGGCCGACCCGGTGCTCCGCGCGCGCTCGGCTCGGGGGGTGGCGCGACCGGAGCCGAGGCGGAGGGGCGGGGGGCGGCACCGGGTGGGGGCGGGGAGGGGGGCCGGCGCTGCACTGGGGCCTGGGCGCCGACGGTGGGGGGTGGGGGGCGGGGGGCGGAGAACCCAGCTCGTCACCGCCAGGACGAGACGCGCCGGGGTGGCGGAGCTTCGGTGGGAGTCCCGGGCTCGTCCGCGGGGAGCCGGGCCTGCAGGGAGGGCTCCGGCCTAGCTGGCCGCGGTCCGGGAGGCGAGGGGTGGGCACGGGGCTGACCCCGGGCTTTGGGCCTGGGGTGGATGCGGGGCGGACACAAGCCCCGGCTGGCCCGCGCACAGGCCACGGAGCTCGGGGGGCAGGCCCGGGAGCAGCCCCTCTTGGCCTGGGCCCCCTCCCACCGCCTCTGTCTGTGGCGAGCCCCGGCGCTGGGGCTGCTGGTGGGGGCTTCCTGGCCGGGAGGGAGGACGAGGCCGGCCGGCCTCGTCCCTGAAATTCCGGGTCCTGGGCCCGGAATTGACCTTCTCCTTGTCTGGGCCCGCTGTGTTTTCGAGTATGAATTGTAGGTGTCTTGGAAGTGTGTGTATGCGTGTCTGTATTCCTACTGTGCATCCTCTCTGGCTGTGTGTGTAATTTATGTCAGACTCCATCTGTGGCTCCATGTGTTACTGTAAATTCCCCGAGTATGTCTGACTGTGACTCTAGTTGTGTGTGTGTGTGGGGGGGGGGGGCTCTGCGTGTGGCTGTGACCTTCTGTGGTTGTATTTGTGTGTAATATATTATCGCATCCCGTCAGACCCGTGCGTGTCTGGTTGTGACTTTGGAGTGTGTGTACATGTGTCTAGGTCTCCTAGTGTGCAGACAGCTGAGAACCTCTCTGGCTGTGTGTGTGGCTGTAGAATTTGCCTCCGATTCCATCTGTAGCTCCAGGTGTCACTGTGAGTTGCCTCTGTGTCCAGTTGTGACTTGGTGGTGTGTGTACGAAGCATTTGCAGCCATCACCCTGAGTCTGTCTGTGCCTACATTTACCTCTGAGCACATTAGCTCTTGGTGCAAATGTAAGTGACCTGTGTGTGTCCCTATGTGACATGGTGTGTCCGGGGCCGGGGGTATATGGCTGCAACCCCCTGGGGTTGTGCCTGTAACTTACTTCTGATTACATCTTTGCGTGAAAGTTCCTGTGTGTAGCCGTAATCCGTATGTGACAGTTCTGTACGTGCCTGGGCTTCCGTGTGTGTGCAGTGGAGAGCCTGGGGGCTTTGTGTGTGAGAGAGCACAAACAGAGGTCCCTTATGGCTCTTAGTGGGCCCGGGACCCTCTTTCCTGAGACCTTGGGTGTACCCTGTTTGGAGCAGTAATGACAGACACTGCACTCCTGTTAGAGTTTATAAACCATGTCCCACGCCTCATTTCCATAGCTGGCCACTGTGTGGACCCCCCTGGGTCCTTCATGGCTGTGTGAGTGGCCGGGTTCTCTGGCAGCAACCACCGCTGATGCCTCCGTCCCCTGCCGTGTTAGAGCAGCCCTTCGCTGGGTCTTCCCACCGGGCGGTGAACACCAGGAGAGCCGAGCTGACCCTCTGGCTTAAATTCACCTACACGGTGCCTGCGTTGGCTGAGTTGTCTGTGACGGCTCCTTTACTTGTCTGGCTCTCCCTGTAGAATGTGATTTGCTTTCACCTCTTCTCGGAGACTTTCTCGTGGCCGTCTGTGTGAGTGTCATTTATCTGGAGCTTTCTGTGGTTTCTGTGACCCTCTGCAGCTGCCCGCGTGCATCATAGACAGGCGTGCGCGCGCGCGCGTGTGTGTGTGTGTGTGTGTGTGTGTGTGTAACTTCTGGGACTTTGTGGCTGTAGCTAGAACCCTGAGGCTCTGGGTGCAAGGGTGTCACCCCTGTGAGAGTTGTGCTGTGGGGCGGTGCGGTGGGGCGGCTTCTTGCAACGGTGGGAAAGTACCGTTAGCCTATACGGGCTGCATGTGACCCACCCGCGTTTCCCTTTTATGTGCACCTGTGTGTGCATCTGCCCCACTTTGACCAGAGGGAGCTCCAGGCCTTTGTAGGCCCAGGAAGTCCGAAGAGAGGTGTCTGCAGTGGCAAAGCCCTGTTTTCTCCCGAGTCCTGCCCCCCCATAACGGTCCTCCGGCCCCAGTGGGCTCCTCCCTTCCCTCTGCCGCAGCCTGCCTGGTTGGGCAGCCTCAGGGCTGTGCCTGCTCTCGAGCACTTCCTCTTCGTCCTGCGAAAGAGCAATATCTGGGGGCATAGGCCCTGCCCACTCTGTTTGTTGTCAGGCCTGTCCTTGGGCGCTCTTCTGTAGGCCTGCGGCCGTCGGTTGGTAGGACAGGTAGAGAAGGGGCCTGCATTTCAGGCTAGAGGTGAGATGAGGCAGGGGAGGGAAGCGGTCACCCCCTCCTTCAGAACCCTTCCGTAGCTCACCAGTGCCCTCAGGGGGAAGCCCAAACTCCTGACCTGGGCCAGAGGGGCCTGGGGGGGGGGGGGCTGTGCCCGTCTGTCCTCCCCCTCCTGCTCCACTGCCCACCTCACTCCTCAGACCTGCCAGGCTCCGTCCTGTCCCTAAAAACGGTGTTCCCCTGCTCTTTGGCCGAGCTGCTCTTCGTCCTCGGGCTCCGCTCAAGTGTGACCTGCACCCCACCCACCCACCCACTTAGCCCTCCTTTGTGTCCGTGGTCCTCAGATTTGAACATGCTTCCGCGTCGCGGGCCCCACCCCCCCGTTCCAGATTCAGGAGGTCTGCCGTGGGTGGCACAAGCCCCAGGCCGCCTGGTGTGGCTGCGCCTGAGCTCAGCGTCTCCGTCTGCCACGTGTTCTTGTTGCTCATCCAAACAAATCCCCAACTGGAATGTCAGGTCCCCGCAGGCTGGGATGGTATCTGTTTTGCTCACTTCCACGTCTCCAGCGCCTGGCACAGGGCACGTGCTTGATGCATACTTAGCGAGTGAAGGATGGAGCTTGGGGGTCAGTTTCGGCTCTGCGCCCCAGGCCGAGGTGTTGGTTGGTACCCGTCGGCATCAGCGTTTGTCTCTTGAGCACAGGTGCGCTGGGGCAGTGGCAGGGCCTTGCCCTCCGTTTTAGTCCGACAGAACCTATTGATCAAACCAAAGTGCCTACCACGTGCTGGGCTTTATGTGCACTTGACATTGAACGACGTGGGGTGAGGGGTGCTGACCTGCCGTGCAGTTGAAAATTGGTGTGTACTTCTTGACTCCCTCCAAACTTAGCTCCTAATCGTTTGCTGTTGACCAGAAGCTTTATTGATAACATAAGCAGTCGATGAACACATTTTTTGGTATACTATCTGTATTATATACTGTACTGTTACGATAGAGTAATCTAGAAAAGATGGTATTAAGAAAATCATAAAGCAAATACCTTTACAAGACTGTATTTATTGAATAAAGTTCCCATATAAGTGGACCCACACAGTTCAAACCCGTGCTGTTCAAGGGTCAACTGTCTATTACCTCACTTTCTCCCCCCCCCCCCCCCCCCCCCGCCGCCCCGACAACCCTATGAGGCGGACGCTGTTATTCCAGTCATGGTCAAGAAGAAAATGAGGCACAGGTGCAGACACTTGCCCCAAGGCACTAGGGGAGTGCGTGGCTGGGGGTCGCTGAGGGTGGGGCAAGTCTCACACCTCCTTGGATCCCGGTTCTGAGAGGGGTGGGAGAGGGGCGCTCGTTCATTCCGTGGCCAAGAGCAAATGCTCCGTGCGCCAGCCTCGTTCTAGACCGTGGGGATGCAGCTGGAAACAAAGCCCCTTCGCCTGCGGAGCGCAGAGAGAGACAAGACAGCAGGTCAAGTGCAGGACGTGCTGTGGAAAAAGATGAAGAGGGAGCGGGATGGAGAGGTGGGGAGTGTGGTTTAGATAGAGGTGTGAGGAAGCCGACTTGGGGAAGCATCCCCTGAGCAGAGACAGGAAGGAGGTGAGGGAGCCCTCCCGAAATCTGGGAGGAAGGGCATCTGGGCAGAGGGAACAGGCAAGGTAGGAGCTGGGGAAGGGTGAGCAAGGGGTTGATGAGAGGGTCCAGAGGCCCATTTAGCTGGAGTCGGGTGCAGCGGGCCCCCGGGGGGGGTCCCCAACCCGACTCAGGCATTCATAGCCCACCCCCCCGGCGCTGGCCACAGGTGGGAAGCAGAGTGGGGGATGGGTATCAGGGAGACCTGGGAGAAGGCAGCTGCAGCTGTCCGGGGGGGCTTGGTAGTGGCTCAGATCACCACCTATTTCATTTACTTATTTATTTTATCCCATAAACTCATTGCATGAGTGTGACACCAATGCCCACCCTGGGTCCTGTCCTGAGCTGTACTGGGGACAGAGCAGTGACCAGGACCTTGCCGTCGGGGAGCTCACAGACTTGCAGGGGAGAAATGGGGCTGTCGTCGGGCAAGTGGCTGCCGGGAAGTAGTCAGGGCTGGGATGGGGGATGCAGAGGCAGAGTGGCGGCAGAGTGGTTAGCGACAAGATGGGAGCCCAGGGCAGTCCGCAGTGAGGGAATGGCATGTGCTGAAGCTTGGAGGCAAGAGAGGGAAGTCTGAGCAACCCCGGGTGGTCCAGGGACCACCCCCCAGGAGATGGAGGCCCCCGAGGTAGAATCAGTCCCTGGCTTCAAGCAGCTGTGCGTCCTGGGACAAGTGGTTGGCTGCTTCGAGTCCCGGCTTCCTGCTCTGGAAAGCAGGGATGGTGCTACCGTCCCATGTCCAGGGTTGCCCGAGGAATAAGTACTCCTACGGAGAGCTTGCCAGAGTCTTGGTACAGCACCAGCAAGCGTCCCTCTGTGGCTCCCACTCCAGCCAGCGCGCAGAGCATTCCTGCAGTCGCCGATGTTTCTTGAGAGTTCACTCCGTGCTGGGTACAGTTTTGGGTGCCAGGGACACAGTGGTGACTAAGACCTTATTAATTCACAGCCAGAGGCAACAGCAGGCAAAATGACTAGGCCATCCGGCTGAGTTGAGGTGGTGTGAGGTAGGCCTCGGGGGCTGGGTCCCCAGGGGAAGAGGAGCATTCGAGCCCAATAAGACAGAGCCTGTTAGGCTGGGCTGTGGAAGGCCGTTCCAGGCAGAGGGAACAGAAGTGCAGAGGCCCTGATATGGGAATGCAACGGGCAAGATGGCTGAAGTGGAGGGTGTGAGCCACACCGGGGCCTGGGGTGACAAGGTGAGGACTTGGCCTTTACCTGGAGTGCAATGCAGCCAGGAGAGGCTCTAAGCCAGAAGGGCCCTGACGCGAGTCGGGTTCACAGGCTCCCTCTGGTGTGGGGGAGCTGACAGCAGGGGGCGGGGATGGGGACAGGGAACCCAGGGAACCCTGCTGTGATGTCCAGGCGGGCAAGGATGGAGGCTGGGCCAGGGCGCCGGAGCAGGGAAGATGAGTATAATAGAAGTAATGGAAATAGATTTTGGAGGTAGAGCAGGTAGGATGTGCTAACAGATTAGACATGGAGAGTGAACAAGAAAATATTAAGCACAGGCTTAGGTTTTTAGCTCAAGCAATTGAGTGGGGAGGGATAAATTCATAATTTATTTATGAATAAATTAGTTTTAAAAATAGCAGGTATTCTTGAGAGCTCACTCTATGCCAGGCGCTACTAATATATTGATCCATTGAAGTGGACCAAACAAGCAGACGAGGACATGTATTTATCACTCATGGGTCATAGACGAAGTCACTGAGGTGCAGAGAGTTAGGGAATGAATGGCCCACGCCGTCACGCTGCTGGAAGTGGTCGAATGGGTGGGTGGGGATCAATGGGCTGATGTGTGGGCCTCCTAAAATAGGCCTGCCCCCACACCTCGCCTGTTCCCCGCCCCCAATACCCCTCTTTTTCTTCTCCCCCAGCACCACCCCCCACTCCGGCCGGAGCACACCAAGCAGCTCCCCATCTCTCCGGAAGCGGCTGCAGCTCTTGCCCTCTAGCCGACCCCACCCTGAGCCTGAACCAGGCACCATGGTGGAGAAGGGGTCAGACAGCTCCTCAGAGAAGGGGGGGGTGCCTGGGACACCCAGCACCCAGAGCCTGGGCGGCCGGAACTTCATCCGCAATAGCAAGGTCGGGGCAAGCCCAGTGGGGTGGGGAGATAGGGGGAAGGGCAGGGACTTTTGGGGCTCATTCTGACTCTGCTCCTTTCTCTTGCAGAAGATGCAGAGCTGGTACAGTGTAAGTGTTGGGGGGGCCACCTGGAGGGGAGAGAGGGAGGGGGACAGGTGCCGGGCCAGGAGCCCCAGGCTGCAGCAGTCAAGGAATGGGGTGCTGGGGTTGGTGGACCTAGGGTCACATCCTGTGCTGCGGCTTACTTCCTGTGTGTCCTCGGGTGAGTTGCTTGACTTCTCCGGGCCTGTGTCTGGAGACAGTCCCAACCTTACAAGGCTGAAGGGAGCACTCGCTAAGAGTCAGTGATGCTGGTGGGTACCTGGCACAGTGGAAATCAGTAAATGACTGCTCTCATGATGGTTAGTCTTGTGTGAAGGGTCGGGGAAGACCGGGGTGGGGCGGGGACTTCTGGGCACTTTGTGGGGCAGAAGTATAGGGGTGTGAACCCCAGCTGGGTTCTTACCTCCCCAACTCACCCAGATGCTGAGCCCCACGTACAAACAGCGAAACGAGGACTTCCGGAAACTGTTCAGCAAACTCCCTGAGGCCGAACGCCTCATCGTGGGTGAGTCCTGCCGCGCAGACTCCGTCCCCGGGCCGGGCCCTGAGCCCCCCCGCTCTGCTCACCCGCCTGTCCCGCCTGCGCTGGCCGGCACAGCGTGTGTGACTCGGGTGTCTGCCGTCTCTCCCCTCGGCCACCTCAGATTACTCCTGTGCCTTGCAGCGCGAGATCCTCCTCCAGGGCCGCCTCTACCTCTCCGAGAACTGGATCTGCTTCTACAGCAACATCTTCCGCTGGGAAACCACAGTGAGCCGACTCGGGGACAAAACGAGGAGGGGCTGGGGCGGGCCAGGCCTGGGCCTCTTCTGACCGGCCTCTCGTCTTCAGATTTCCATCCAGTTGAAGGAAGTGACATGTCTGAAGAAGGAAAAAACAGCCAAGCTGATCCCCAATGCCATCCAGATCTGTACTGAGAGCGAGAAGGTGAGCTGGAGGACCTGCTGGGGGCTGGGCGGGGGGGGGGGGGGGGCCTGTGGTCACTGGTCTCAGCCAGCCCCTCCCGTCCCAAGCCCTGTTTATTCTGTACCCTGAACTCTCAGATCCTGCCGCTTTTTTCCCCCCGCCACCCCTACTGGCCTGCCCTAGGCTCCTGTCATGTCTGACCTGGACCCCCCCCCCCCCCACCAGCCCCTCATCTTAGTCCCTGTGGTCTGCCCCCTCACACAGCTGCTCGGGGTAATAGTAATAGTAGAATTCTTCCCTCCCACATATCTGTCAACTCAGATGTCCCCTCTCCTTGGAAGCCTTCCCTGACGCTCCATTCTAGCCTGATGATTGTTGCCTCGTGGTCTCAAGATGGCTGCCTGACACCAGTGACTCAGACAGGAAGGGAGAAGGGAATGGTGGGGAGACCTCCCAGCAGACTTTCCTTTGTGTTTTATTGGCCAAATGTGGATTAGGTGACCATCCCTCCTGGCCAAAGGAGACTGGGAGAGCGCCCTGGGCTTCCTCCCTCACAGCCCACCCACTCTGGGCTGTGCCTGTCTCCTGCTCAGCACTGTGAGCTCTGGGGGCAGGGCAAGGGGCCGTCTCCTCGTCACGGGGACTCCAGCGTCATCCGGTGCCAGGCTGGGCACAGGATAAACATTCTGTGGAGTGAATGACGGGACGAATGGATCAGGATGGAGATCCCGGCACAAAGTGTGGGTGGCGACAGGGCTTCCCGTCCCTCTGGCCATGTCTGTCCCCCACGCCCTCACACCCTTCTCTCTCCTGCAGCATTTCTTCACCTCCTTTGGGGCCCGGGACCGCTGCTTCCTTCTCATCTTCCGCCTCTGGCAGAATGCGCTGCTTGAAAAGGTGGGTCTGGGTGAGAATGGTTGGGGGCCTGGGGGGGAATCATAGAGCCAGGAGAGCCAGAACTTGGGAAACTGGAGGACCCCTTAGCTCTTCTCCATGGGTGCAGGCCTGCCCTGCCTGCAGCTTCCTGTGTAGACCCCAGCAGGGGCTACCGCGGGCTCCGGTGCCTGGCCCTGCCCCCACGGACATGTATGCATGTAGCCATGGCCCTTTCTTCACCGCCACAAATCCAAAATGCTCCGAAAATGAGAAGGTATCTTTGTGTGTGCAGTAGCAAAATCTGACCCTGAGCTGACATGGTTATTTCTAGTGTATGTCAGCACTCTCTAATAGAACTTGCCATTACGATGAAAGGATTCTCCATCCGTGCTGTCAAAATATGGCAGCCACCGGCCACATGGGTCTGTTGAACTCTTGAAAAGTGGATAGCGTCGCTGAAGATCTGCATTTTTCATTTCATTTCATTTTGATTCATCTAAACTTCAATGGCGGCACGTGCTTCTTGGATGGCACAGGCCTACGTTTATCTCCGTGTGACCGTTCTTATGTTTCAGGACAAAAAATATTAACGTGTTTGACTGGGGTACCTCTTAGATATGCTTGTGATTCAACATTAAGTTATAGTATCTTTCCAATAGTGAATATGCCAGTGATTCTCAAACTCTATAGCTTCCAGAACCCTTTCTACGGTTTAAAATAATTATAAACTCCAGAGAGCTTTTGTTTAAGTGGGTTATATCTATCAATATCTGCTGTATAAGAAGCTGAAACTGGGGAATTCTTTACCACAACAATACCCGAGCACACACTGCATGAGCCCCCAGAAAAAGACAGCACCACGTGTCACATAGCCTCTGGAAAATTCCACCGTATACCAGTGTGAGAATAAAAGCGAAAAAGGAAAGTAGCATCTTATACTACTAGTAACACTTAACCACACTTACAGAAATGATTTTGATGTTATGGACCTCCTGAAAGGGGGGGGGGGACCCCCAGAAATCCTTGGACCACACTTGGAGAACCTTTGGTATATAGTGCACTGGATACTAAATACAATACCGTCATCACTATTGGTACCGTATTACTACATACAGGATAGGCACTGCATTATCTTTCTCAGGTCCCCAAACTTCTTAATCTTGACTTAGGTCTTGCCCCAGAGGTGTTGAGTAAGGGCTTTTAGACTTGGCCTATTCCGATGGGCTGTCCTCCAGGCTCCCCGGCCGTGTTCGCTGTGGTTGCATGAGTTTATGTAGGATACAGCGGCTGCAAGTCACGGAAAACTCAACCACACGTGCTCTAAGCAAACAGATACTGAATTACTTCCTGAGTAATAATAGTAGCTAATATTTGGGGTGCTCCTGGGTACCAGGCACTGCTCTGTGCATTGCATGCATTAATTCACTTTATCTTCACAACCACCCTGGGAGGCAGCTGTTTCACCAGTGAAGCGTGGAGGGATAGCCTTACCCATGGTCACGAGGGATTTTATGTGGCAGAGCTGGGGTTCTGACCCGTGGCAGTTAGGTTCTGTATCATGCTGATGCTCCTCTAACTAGAGGTCTGGAGGCAGGCAGCCCAGGGTGGGTTTGAGGGCTCCCATCCCCCACCGATGTCATAAGGACCCCAGCTCTTGTTTATTCTTCCACACTGTCCGCCTTCTGCACGTTGATGTTTTGTCCACATGCTTGTTACCTCGTGGTTGCAAGATGGCTGCTTCAGCCATAGGCATCATGCCCTCGGTCACATAGTGTCCCAAATGTGAAGAAGAAAATGGGTGGGTAGAAAGGGTACTTTCCTTTATCAGGGAGGGAAAGCCCCCTTTAAACCAATTCCTCTTTGCATGTCTAGCTAGAACCAGCTAACAGGACCCCCCCCCCCCCGCCACCCCAGTTGCAAAGGATGGATGGAAAACTTGGTGTAAACCAGTTATAATTTATCCCTAGGGCTGGGGAAGATTTTCGCCCCGAACAAATTGGGTTTCTGCTGCCAGTGGGGGAGGGTGGCTAGCTGTCGAGGGGGGGGGCATGGTCCGTGTCTGTGACGGGGGGGGGCCTGCGGCACCTCAGCAGCCCAAACCCGCTTGTCCAGTTGTGCTGTACTCCTGTGCCCTCGGGGGCAGCTCCAGCCTTGCCCCTCCTCAGGGGTGATGGGGGTGACGGTGCCGGCGCAGGAATCTGAGAGAGGGACAGCGAGGCGTCAGAGACTCCAGGGAGGGTGAGGATGGACCACTTGAGCACCTCTGTGCCTCAGTGTCATTGCCCTAAAAAGACGATGTTAGCGCTTTACAGAAGTGTTCTGGAAGATTCAGTGAGTTTGCCCACCAGGCCTGGCACCCCGTAACAACCCGGTGGTTGGCTGCCCAGCTCCTGTGGTTATCACTGCTCTTCACCATGGGCCTCCAGCCGCTGTGGCCAGGAGCGCTCAGGAAAATGGGGGCAGGACGGCGTGGCGGGTGGGAGCCTCGGCTCTGGAGTCCGGCTGGGTTTGAATCCCTGAGGTGCCCCGGGTCACTTGTGGGGCCTCAGGCGCATGACTTCCGCTCCCCGGGCTTCATCTTCTCCTCTGTAAATCTGGGAACGCTAACCTGTGGATGTGGGAGTCTTATGAGGACCTGAGGGGCAAGTGTGAAGCACCCTGACCCCTGCCGGGTGGGGCGGGCGTGGAGCTGGACCGGGGGAGGCCGGGCACCAGAGACGCTGCTGCCCCCTTGTGGACACCTCGGGAATGCTGAGCCCTCAGGCTAGCGGGGACAGGGACCGGAAGGGCTCTGGGCCCCGTGAAGTGGAGGCCAACCCCATGCCCTCCCTGCCCAGACGCTGAGCCCCCGGGAGCTCTGGCACTTGGTACATCAGTGCTACGGCTCAGAGCTGGGTCTCACCAGTGAGGATGAGGACTATGTCTGCCCCTTGCAGCTCAACGGTCTGGGGTGAGTCAGAGGTTGGCGGCTGGTTCCCGGGGTGGGGGGAGACGGTAGGGGCTTTGTGCAGAGCTCCTGGAGTCCCGGGTGGACTGAGGTGGGCATACAGTCTGGGAGACCAGGAGGGTGTGTGGGGTTCAAAGATACAGCCATTCCACACCCTCCTTTTCCCCATAGGAGCCCCAAGGAAGTGGGAGACGTGATTGCCCTGAGTGACATCACCCCCTCGGGGGCAGCCGACAACAGCCAGGAGCCGAGCCCGGTGGGCTCGCGCCGTGGCCGCATCACCCCCAACCTTTCCCGTGCCAGCAGCGATGCAGATCATGGGGTGAGCAGAGGATGTGGGAAGAAGGAGGGTGCTGATAGAAAGAGACAGAGGACGGTGGGGAGTGGTGTCAGGGAGAGGGACAGACTGAGAGGTTGTGGGGGGGAAGGGGAAGGGACGGACAGGGCCAGAGAAGAGGTGGATGGAGGGGCAAGGGAGGGGATGGGTAGAGGGATGGGATGGAGCTGAGGAGATGGGCCAAGAGAACAGGGAATGAGAGAGAGGCAAAAGGGCAGGAGACAGGGAGAGACTGAGAGACGGAAGAAGCAAGACTTGGGTGGATGGATGGAAGGAAGGAAGGAACGATGGGCTGACAAAGATGGACAGACCAGGCATGGAAGCATAGACAGATGGGCAGGAGAGGCATGAAAAGGCTTATGGCCCAGGCACCCAGGACAGGCCCGGTAGGGGCTGAGAGAGGCCCTCATCTGGGCAGCCCCAGGGCCCCTTGTGACGTGGCTGGAAGCTTTAGGTGCACACACAGCCCCCCAGCATCTTTTTTCCTACAGTCTCAAATCCTTATGGCCAGGGTGGGCACACGGGGGCCCCTCAGGCTGGAATGGAGGTGAGACCGAGCTGGACTAAGCCTTTCTCTGCAGGCAGAGGAGGACAAGGAGGAGCAGACGGACAGCCAGCCAGAGGCCTCCTCCAGCCAGACAGTGACCCCGGTGGCTGAACCCCCGAGCACTGAGCCGACCCCCCCTGAGGGGCCCACCTCCCTGGGCCCCTTGGATCTGCTGCGCAGTGAGGAGCTGTTGACAGACACGAGTAACTCCTCTTCGTCCACGGGGGAGGAAGGTGAGGCAGGTGGCCCGAGGCGTCCGCTTCGGTTACATGTGACAGCCCTTACTCAGACTGGCATCAGCAAGGGATTGGCTGGCTCACGGGACTAAGAAATTGGGGGGGGGTGCACACATTCAGATGGTGTTGTTAGAAATCTGTCTTTAGCTCTGCCTTGATGGCAGCAGAGCAGATGGTAAGAGCAAAAACTCTGCAGCCAGATTGCCAGGGTCCAAATGCTGGCCGCACTGGCTCCGAGCTGTGTAACTTGGGGCAAATTATTTAACTCCTCGAGCCTCATTTTCCTCATCTGAAAAATGGGGTGAGCAATAATCATACCCACTTCATAGGGTCGATGTTAAGAGAATTAAAGTGAGTTAATATTTGTAAAGTGCTCGGGCCAGTTCATGCTGGCTCTTGTTATCGCTCTTTCCATTTTCTCTGTGCCAGCTTCCTTCTCAGGTAGCCTCCATTCTGGGGGGCGGGTACAGAGCGCCCCAGCCCCGCCCCAGACAAGCCTAGCTGAGAGAAAGCATGATTTTCCCATGGGAGGCACCAGAAGCTCTAGGATTGGCTCTGATGGGTCCACCTTGGAGCCCAGGCCCACCCCCAAACCAATCACTGTGGCCGAGACTCAGGCGTTTGAGCCCGGGAGCACAGGCCCACCCCTGCCCTCGTGGTGAGGGCAGCCGGCTGGGCCTCCGGGTGCTGCTCCGTGAACTGATCACGGTGGCTCTGGCTGGCTGAGCCCCGGCAGACATGCCCACCCTAAAGCCACCTCTGCGGCAGAAAGGGGCCAAGCAGTGCTCTGGTCAGGTTCCACCCGGGCCCGGGAGGATGGGGCTGCCCCTCCACTGTGCAAGGCCTGGGAGTGGAGAGGAGCGGTCACCGGAGGGGAAGCGAGGGGCTGCTCTGAGGAGGGAGCAAGGCAGCCTCCACTGTCCTTCTCTGTCACCCAGCTGACCTGGCCGCCCTGCTCCCCGACCTCTCCGGCCGGCTCCTCATCAACTCTGTCTTCCACGTGGGTGCCGAGCGGCTGCAGCAGATGCTCTTCTCAGACTCGCCCTTCCTGCAGGGCTTCCTGCAGCAGTGCAAGTTCACAGGTTAGGGGGCCGAGCTCCCGTGGATGCAGGGGAGGGGAAAGGGAGGCTGAAGCAGGAGGCAGGCGGGCCCTGCAGAGCAGATGTGGCAGGTTGGGCGGTGGGCGAGCAAGAAGCCCGTCCTCCTCGAGACCAGACCGGACCGGCTCTGCCTCTTAACTAACTGAGTGGCCTCGGGCAGGGTTGCGAGCCTCTCTGCCTCAGTTTCTTCCTCTGTATGTTGGGGGTGTGATAATAGTCCCTGCCATATCCAGGTCTGCTGAGAACTGTCTGAGTTGTTACTGGACACGTGCCAAGAGCAGTGGTATATAGTAAGCATTTAATAAACACAAGTTCATGATCGCACATTTGGTGGCCGCTCTGTCAGATCTGTGCAGAGGCCAGGACAGATGAGGTCGAGAATCTAGTGAGAACGACAGTAAATAGACACACAAATAAGTCACAGATGTGCCGGGACTGTGAGTGTCAGAGGGGTATCTGTGACCTGAGGGGTCTCAGGAGAAGCTGCTGGAAGGATGTGACATTGGAACCAAGACCTGAAGGAGGAATTCTTCCGGAGAAAGGGGAGGAGATGGAGGAGAAACCCGGGAGGCCAGCGGGGTACCTGCAAAGGCCCTGAGGCCAGGGGCAGACACTAGGAGAATCCCTTGAGGCCGGGCCTCTGTGGCCAGGTGTGGCGAGTTGAAGCCGCAACGCCAGGGGACATGGAAGGGTTCACCGTGGGACCAGCTGAATGGCTCAGGAGGTTGTGGAAGGGATTCAAGCAGGGGAGGGGCTAGTCAGATGGTTGTCTTCCTCTGTTTCTTTTTTCTGTGTTGATGAAAATGAGCCACATAGAATCCCCTGCAGAATGAGTGAGACTGTGCCTTGAGTTGGGGGCCCACAGTCCTCTGATACTACGCTAATGTCCTAGGGGGGTGGGCACATCGGACTGAGGGACTCAGATTCTGTCCGGAGGCTCTGGAGAGCCGAGTGTTCTAGGCAGGTTAGGGGCAGGGACAGGCTTGGCTTTAAGAAGCTACCCCCTGGACCTCAGAGGTGGAGACTGAGGCCAGAAACTCAGGGGGGCCGGAGTGGGACCCTGGGCAGGCAGGGATGAGCTGAACCAGGAGGGATGCTTAGGAGGTCAAGTGAACACAACGGGGTGGGGGGAACATCCAGGGCAGGGCCCACGGCTCCGGGGGAGTCTGGAGGATGGTGGGGCTACCCCTGCGCTGGGATCCCGAGAGGAGGCGGGGAGGTTTAGGGGGATGCCGAGGCCAATGTGGGACCTGGTGGGAACTTCCAAGGGAAGGTGCTCAGGAGGTCACAGGACCCTAGGTCTGCGGCTCAGGGGAGAAGCCAGGACTGGTACAGAGAGGGAAACTGAGGCTGCAGGAGCGGACGAGATGGCCCCAGGATGGGTGACAAGTATAGGGAAGAGAGAGGGCCCAGCTCGGAGTATTGCCAACATCTCAAATTTTAGGGGTCCAGCAGGAAGGTGGGGCTGACACCAGGATGGGGCATGGGGCCAGGGTGGGTTTGGGGGTGAGTCTGCAGAGAACTGGAACTATCCCAGAAGGCTAGTTCCCACAGCCTGTGGGCAGAAGACTGGAGAATGGCCTCATTCTGCCCTCCCTCCCTCCCCCAGATGTGACCTTGAGTCCCTGGAGTGGCGACAAGTGCCACCAGCGCCGAGTGCTGACGTACACCATTCCCATCAGCAACCCGCTGGGCCCCAAGAGCGCCTCCGTGGTGGAGACACAGGTGGGCCAGGCAGAGGGGCCGGCTGGGCAGGTGGCCTGGCCGGGTGGGCTGGCCCTGACTCCTCCCTCCTCCCTGGTCTCTGCAGACCCTGTTCCGGCGCGGCCCCCAGGCGGGCGGCTGTGTGGTGGACTCAGAGGTGCTGACCCAGGGCATCCCCTACCAGGACTACTTCTACACGGCCCACCGCTACTGCATCCTGGGTCTTGCCCGCAACAAGGCCCGTCTCCGGTGAGCAGCGACCCGGCCCCTCACCTGACAGAGGCCCCGCCCTTGGGGAGAGGTGCCAGAACATCCCGAGGAGTTTGGCCTGTGCCAACCGGCCGGAGCTGCCATTGACTGGGATGGGGAAGGTGGCGAGGGATCGGTTTGGGGGAAGATCAGGAGCTCAGTTTGGGGTGGGTTGAGCTGTCTCTGGGACCCTGTGTGGAGCTGGGGCACAGCAGCAAGGTGGAAGAGTCCGGGCCAGTTTGTGGGCTCAGCTGCTGCTGGTGGTGGTGGGGTGTTGCTAAGTCTGGGAGACTTGCCAAGGTGTGTCTGTTTGGTCTGTGGGTGACAAGGGGCCCTCTCTGAATTGGGGGAAGCACCCCCTTGGAATGGTTGGAGTGAGACCCTGCCCCCCCCACCCCTACCTCCCCTCCCCCCAACCCCAGGGTGTCTTCTGAGATCCGCTACCGGAAACAGCCCTGGAGCCTTGTGAAGTCACTCATCGAGAAGAACTCCTGGAGCGGCATTGAAGATTACTTCCACCACCTCGGTAGGGGAGAGGTCGGCCAGGCCGGGGACAGGGTCGTGGCCTGGCCAGGTGCAGCCACGCAGAGGCCTCTCCTGTGTCCACAGAGCGGGAACTTGCCAAAGCGGAGAAGCTGTCCCTGGAGGAAGGCGGGAAGGATGCCCGCGGACTGCTGTCAGGCCTGCGGAGGCGCAAGCGGCCCCTGAGCTGGAGGGGTCACGGCGACGGGCCCCAGCACCCGGACCCGGACCCCTGCACGCGGGCTGGCATGCACACCTCAGGTGTGTCCCCTCGGGCCAGGCGGGGCAGACGGAAGCACAGGGGTGCGGGGCCCAGTGGGTGTGCTGGGATGGCCCTGTCTGACTGCATGGCACTCTCCTTCAGGTTCCCTCAGCTCGCGCTTCTCGGAACCGTCTGCCGACCAGGGCCCCGGGGCAGGCATCCCCGGCGCCCTGGTTCTCATCAGCGTGGTGTGAGTAAGGGGCCCGGGCTGTGGGGTCAGACAGGCCTGGCTCTGCATTCTGGCTGTGTGACCTCGGGCAGGTGCCTGGCCTCTCTGGGCGTCTGCTGGAGTCGGGGCGTGGGCTCACCTCCTAGCATAGCAGAGATGAGGGGAGAGAATGTTTGGAACGTGCCCAGCACAGCTCCTTACACGGCGTCCTGCTCCGTGTGTTGTGGAGAAGTCTGTCCTGCTGGGAGAGGGAGGCCCTGGGGGCTCTGGGAGGTCAGAGGGGCCTGACCTCGCCCCGGGGGGCAGGGAGGGTTTCTGGGGAAGCAGGCACCCAGAGGAGGTGAAATGAGGGGAACCGGGAGAGATCTGGAAAAGAAGCACCGTCATACATCTCAGTCCTGTTTTCTGTGCCCAGCCCTAAGCTGGGGGACGCTGGGGACACAGAAGTGACTAGAGACCTGAGGACAGGTCTGAGACAGCAGGCCAGGGTGCTGGGGGACAGGACTGGGACGGGGAAGCTGCGGGAGCCTGGGGAAGGCTTCCCAGGAAAGCAGAGGATTCCTGAGCTGAGACCCCCGGAGGGTGAGGCAGGGAGACCCATGTACCCAGAGGCCTGGGCGGGGGTGGGGGTGGGGGTGAAGGGGGGGCAGGACAGCCCGAGGATGTGGAAGTGAGGTCCGAGCTTCCAGCAGGCCCTGGAGGTGAGAGTCAGCTCGGTCACACCCTCAGCCTCTCTGGGCCTCGGTTTCCCAGCACCGGCAGTCCAGAGAGGGGCTGCGTGGCGTGCTCCAGGAGGGGTGGGGGCGGCTCTCACCTCTTTGTCTTCCTGTTGCTGCCTCCCCAGGATCTGTGTGAGGTAGGGCCCTGCATCCTGCACCCCGTCCCCTCTCACCTCAGCCCCCATCTGCAGCCCCTTCTCCGGGCCCTGAGCCCCCAGCTCTCCTAGCGAGGCAGCCTGCTGTGGCAGTTAGGGGCGTGGCCAGGACGCCACCCTGACTTCGCTCACGGACTGTGTGACCCTAGGCGTGTCTGTCACCCTCTCTGGGTCAGCTTTCTCCTCTGGAAAGGGGGGTAATTGTGGTGCCCCTTCAAGGTGTGGTTGCGTGGGTGCTGCTGACCTAGGAGAGCCTCTGTGTCCGGACGCTGACCTCTGATCCCTGCCCTCAGCCTCATGGTCCTCATCGCCCTCAATGTCCTCCTCTTTTACCGCCTCTGGTCTTTGGAGAGGGCAGCCCACACCTTCGAGGCCTGGCACAGTCTGGCCCTGGCCAAGGGGTGAGTGGGCGGCCCGAGGGGGTTGGGAACTGGGGCAGGTCGGGCGAGGCCGCCGCCGCACTCAGGCCCTGCGCCCCCTGCAGCAAGTTCCCGCAGACGGCCGCGGAGTGGGCAGAGATCCTTGCCCTGCAGAAGCAGTTCCACAGCGTGGAGGTGCACAAGTGGAGGCAGATCCTGCGGGCGTCCGTGGAGCTCCTAGACGAGGTGCGCCTTTGGGGTTGTGGGGCCCTGTGTTTGGATCCCAACGTGTGGCAGATACACCTGGGCCTCACGGGGGAGCCATTCATAGTCCCCAGCTCCCAGGGTTGTCAGAAAGATAGAAGAAAGAATTGGCTCTCAGCCGAGGATGAATGTCCACAGTGTCGGACTTCAGGCATGGCTGAATCCAGCCACACGCGTGCCATCTCCCGACTCTGCCCACCGCCAGGGTTGGCTTTGTTTGGGGGCATCCTCCCCTCCCACCCTGGACCAAGGTGGCAGCTGCAGCTCCAGGCTGACGCGCAAAGGAAAGAGCTCATTCTCTCTGGCCGCTGGGCTCACCTGTCCATCCGAGCCAGTCACTGTGGCTGGGGGCGGGGAGGCTTGGTCCCTGATCCCCACCCCCACTAAGGGGTCACGTGAGGGTGGGAAAGACTTCCTCCCGAGGATACGAGGGTCTCGTCTCCAGAAGGGGTTGCCCCAGCACTCTCTGTAGTACAATCGCAGCGTCTCTTCAGACGGCCACGTTCAAATTTTGCTGTGTGACCTTGTGCAAGTCACTGCACTGCGGCTAGCCTGGGCTTCCTCCTCTGTGCATGCTGCTACCTCAAAGACTGTTGCGAACATCAAATGAGTTCACGTTGGAATGGTGCCGCGCTCATAGTAAACACCTGATGTGTGTTTGCGGTTATCAGCGTGAGCCCAGTGCTGGCACGCAGTAGGTGCTCAGTTACTGTGGTGGTGGGTCAGCACGAAGGCCAGGTGTGGGGGTGGTGCTGAGGTGGGGGGAGGAGGGGTGGGAAGTGCAGGAGTGGCTGACATTGGCTGGGTGCCCAAGGGTACCAGAGCCCGAGTTGCTGGGTGACGGTGAAATTGTGTGTGGTCGCTAGAGACCAGGATGTGGAGTCCACCTCCGGGGGCTTTGTTGCACCCTGAGACCACGCTGGCAGGGAGATGCTCATGCTGCGAAGGGCCGCGCAGGGCGGGGTGCAGGGGAGTGAGCCTCAGTCCCATCACTCAGGGAGAGGGCTGGCACGGCCACCCCGTCCTCAGTTAAATCCTGATTCTTTTCCTCCTTTAAATTGCCAAGGGCACAGAGTTGACTCCACAGATTCGTTTACCGCAGACACAGATGGAGCTGGGCTGCTCTGTGTGCTGAAATGACCAGCTGATTTGCTCCTCAAGGCCAAGCCTGCGCGAGGGATGCTCTTGTGCCCCATCTAACAGATAGGGGTGCTAAGGTCTGAGAAGCTCAGACTTGCCCAAGGTCACACAGCAGGGAGTAAGACTAGCTGCTGTGCAAAGTGCCAGGTGTTCGGCCATCAGAACCCTGAACTCGTCCTGTGATCTTTCAGCTGGGGAGGGGGGCCTGGGACAGTTAGGGGGCTTGCCCAGGAGCACCCAGTACGTAGCGGGGCTGTGACCGGAACCCAGGCCATAGGGGCCCCTTCCATCTGCAGCATCTTCGAAGTTAACCTGGGTGCAGTCCGGCTCCACTGTTGTCCCGGGGTGACCTTGGCAGGGGACGTGGCCTCTCTGGACCCTCCCCAGTTCCTCAACAGCAGGAACCCGTGCCAGCACTCACCTCCCACCCTGCTCACTTCTCCTCCCAGATGAAGTTCTCGCTGGAGAAGCTGCATCAAGGCATCACGGTCTCAGACCCTCCCTTCGACTCCCAGCCACGGCCCGATGACAGCTTCTCCTGAGGACCCCCAGCCACGTGGCTGACCCCCCCTAACGGACAGATGGACACAGAGCCTTGGCGGCCACTGCTGGCACGGTGTGAGCGCCGGGAGCCCCTCCACCCACCCCTCCCAGTGGCCCAGCCAGGGGCCACGCAGAAATGGGGACCACAGAACCGAGATGCACTTTAGACCAGCGTGTGCAAGTCCAGCTGCCATCGCCTGCCCAGCCAGGGAGCTGGCCTGGCCTTTGGCAGGCCCCCCGCTAACTTATTTTGCCCCCCTGGGCTTGTGGGGGGGCGCCTCTGGGGTGCACGATTCCCTCAGCTCTGGGTTTAATGTATTATATTTATTTGGGGCCAACAGAGAGCCCCAATAAAGGGTTGGAAATGGCTGTGGCTGTGCCTGTGGGGTATCTGGGAGTGGTGGGGGGGGCTCCCATTGTGCTGGAAGGGGGAATCTGTCCCATTTTCAGGGGCCCGAGTCAATCACGATCTGGGATTCTCCAGCATCTTCCACAAGCTTTGCGTCATCAGGGGCCAGTGCCGGGGCTGTGAGGGCAGACTCAGGTGCCTGGAGGCCTGCGTTCAGATCCTACCCCTGATCCTTAGTGGTCACGTAACCCGGGTCAAGCCCTCTGGGCTTCGGTTTCCTGTACAATGGGCCTAAGAGTGGCACCTTTCTCCTGGGGTTCTTAGAAGTGAATAGTTCTCCACCTCCCGAGTTTCTGAATCAGCAGCTCTGGGGTGGGGGGGAGGCTGAGAATCTGCTCTTCCAACAAGCTCCCAGGACCCCACTTTGCAGGCCACTATTATAAGAGATGCATTAATAAATGTGGCTACTCATAAAAGGGCCTGGCGCAGAGTACGTATTCAACTGTTGCTCTTATCATGGAAAAATTGCGGGGAGAGAAAAGTAACTCCTGTAGTAAGCACCAAGTGTGGGCCA